>NC_031799.1:20714166-20790637 GCF_001522545.3 Parus major
TGGATGGCACTAGATGAACAAAGGCAGGAGGTCTGCGAGTTTGTGTTAACAGCAAGTATTTAAACTGTTTTTAAGATGTGCAGATTTTGAGCTGTAACACTTGAAAATTGGCTTCTCTTGATCTGACAAGTTGAAGTTCATGCTTTGTTGATCTCTCTGCAGCAGCATGTGACACCAGAAATGTCATGACCACTTTGTTAACACATTTATCTTCCTCAGTTGTAAAAAAATATGGGTATTTCAAGTGGTGCTACCACACAAACGTGCTCCCCTTCTTGCTTGTTAATGTCAAACTGTAAATTTGGTATCCTGTTTCTCTTTGCATTCTATGTGAACTCTTAATTATTTGTTAGCTATTACAGTGTTAGGAATAATGATTTAATGTGTAACGCATGTGCCTGATGTTTAATGTTAGGTGTGTTTGATATAAAAGAAAGTTAGATCTACATAGAGAAAGCAGTCTGTATCCAAAGTTAGATTAGAAGATTGCTTCCCTGTTGTTGAAGTAGTATGTGAATAGATGTGATTTTTTTTTCTTTTGATGATGATTAGTTATTATCGTTGTGTGTTTGTCATTCTAATGATGGGAGGCTTAATGATGGGAGGGGAGAGAAGACAATTAGAAAAACATCTGCTAAAAAAGAAGCTTACTTAGATTTCTCTGTGGTGAGCCTTAGTATTCAGGAGTGGGTAGAATATAAACATCAAAGCATGCAATTTTTATAAAGTAATGCAGCATAGTTGTCTCAGTTATTTCTAATTTCTTTAACCCATGCTATTCTGTAGACATCTTGCTTCGCTGGCTGGCTGTGGCTCCAAAATACTTAAATGTTATGTGCATATGTTAACCATTTGATCTTCAAGCCAACTGCAACTCTACCTTAACAAGCATACAGCTGTTTTAATTTGAGATATTCTAATACCCTAAAAAAGTTATGCTTCTGAATACACTGGACAGCTCTCACTTTCTAGTCTAGCAGAAGCTAGGTGCAATAATTTTTATTTAAACTTATGTCTACTTATGTCTACTTGGCTAGGAGAAAATCTGGTCACAGAAATACAGAAAATCACTGTGAAATCTTAGGTATTCTGCTTCAAGGCAACACAATCTGAAACCTTAGTGAAAGATATCAAGCATGTCATGCCTAGGTAGTATATAATACAGCTTTTCAGTTAATGTTATAAGTAAGGTAAAGATGAATGCTGGTCAAATAAATTCCTCAGAACCCTCTTTGTGGGCCATGTAAGAGTTTCATTTGTGGTTTGGTTCTTTTTCTTCAGTTTTTGAAGACACACACATAAAAGGTAGTGGAAAGCAGAATTTTTGCAGGCTTGTATCTGCAATGTATCTGCCTGCTGATCTGGCAGTGTAAATGAAAAACAAACTTTCTGATACCTCTCTGCTTTGAATTTATGTAGTCCAACTTGATTCAATTCTCCACTAGCCCCCAAGTGAATTTGTAACAGCAGATGTTTAGCCTAGGTCTTCATAATTGAGATGTATTGTTGCACATGCCTTGTGAGTTGTTATTGTAGTAAAAATATATTGGCACTTGATTACAACACTAATGAAAGTCTTTGTCAGATATCTTGCTTCAGTTCGACTTTTTAAAAAAACTGAGTTCCCAATAGTGAAATATTTTAGTATAAATCAAGATTTTTACTATAATTTTTAGAGGGCAGTCTGATCTATATTGAGTTCTGCATTTGAGACAAAGCTTTTGAAATAGTGTGTTAGTGTTGCTTATTAGGTACTTTTAGAATATTAATACAACTGCATGAGTTGTTAAATTAGGAGTAGCTGAATCTTTTAGCATAATATTCATGTGGTTCACACTGCTGCTTACATCAATTATAATTTGTTGTATGTATTCCATATAGGCTGTCTCATGTGTTACTTATCTGCTGAAGGTGTTCCCTCAGTATCTTTCTCCTGAATTTGATTTTGTTCTGCGGTGTTCCTTAGAGTGGCCTGTGCTCAGTGATCCCTCATGCCCTCACAGTCCTTTGGGTGCTTGTTACCTGTCCTGTGAGGGCATCCATTGTTTCCCTTATTTTGTTAGGGACTTGGGAAAAGGTGACCGAGACCTGGGCATGTTAGCATCTTTTGTCTGTTTGTGCTTGGGATTACAATACTTGAATGGAATGTTCCCCTTCTCTCATGGAAAGGTGTTGCTCTTTGGAAGCAAGCCTGGTGCTTACTGGTGCATGTTATTTCTTGTCATAATGCTAAACCGTAAATTACTTCATAAATGACTGTGTGAATGTGTCTTTCTGTCTGTCAGTATATTTTTCCAAATGAATGCATGCTAGTCTACTACAAGTTACTCCATCTTGTTTACAGAATTGCAGATCAGAAAAAAAACCTATTTCTGTGCCTGAGGATAGTGATGTATTTTGGGGAAAATAATTACTGCAGTGACATGTCCAACATAAAAATTAATCTGCTGCATTGTGCTAGGAGGTCTAGTTGCCATGAAGTTCTAACTTATTCTTTGAGGTGATAATGCACATTTATTGATTAAGTAGACATTTGGGCTTGTGCTTCTTGAGATGAAAGTGATTCCTCTGTTTCTTCTGTCATCTTTAGAAATAATAAGAGCTCACTGCTTAAACCAGAAAACAGCCTCTGAGCAGTATAACACCTGATTACTGAATTTTCATAAAACTACACTTCTCTTTAAATCAACAGTCCTGCTGTTTCACATTCAGAAATACAAATATATAGCTGTTGGGAATTAATGAAAGAAGAAACAAAAAAAGATTAATTTTTATGTCAGGGGTAATCAGAGAATCAGATGGCCTTTTAATCTCTTTTGCCTCCAACATTTAACAGTATTGTAATCTGATTTTAAAATCTCTGAAATACATAAACTGCACACACACAAAAAAGCCCACTCAACCTTAGAAATGTTGAACGATGAAGTTTTTGGTTGGCTGATGTTGCTAGAAGACTCCCTATGTAAGGACTGCTGTAGCTTGCAGAGTTTTAGTTAGTAATGTTGATGTTGATTCTTGAATATCCTTAATGAAAGGAAAGCCACAGCAATTGCTTCGTGGACTGGAACAGACTTAATGCAAAAGAAATGACGCTAACTTCTGGATATCGTTTTGTGTAGGTCCTGTTGTGCCAATAAAGCCTCCATGTTCTATTCTGGAATAGTTTCCAGGATTGGTCTTCTGTTGATAAAAGAAGCCTAGATTTTTGCAGCAGCAGGCTTTGAGTAATTATGCTGCTAATGAGTTGAATTTTTTTCTGCATCTGTAAGAGTCTCTTACAGAAAACACCCAATGCCCCTCTGTCTGTGCACTAGCTGGGCACTGTCATTGTGTGTGGTAGGGTGGTGACAGGCCTGGTTTTGCATTGTTTGGCTTTGTTTAATTCAGATGAAATCCTGGATGTTCTGCTTGGTCCCTGGGGCCATATTGCCGTGTGCCTAGACTGTAACTGTATTTGTAGCTGTTCTATGTGCAACATCCAGCTGAGTGTTCAAACTAGGTCAAACAAAGGGGGACTTTATCTGTTCTGGTATTCTGAAACATTTTGTGCAAGCTTTGAAGGCCTTTAAATGTGAAGTTCAGTCATAGTTGAAATGTGGACGAAAACTCTTTAACTAATTAAAGTTAGAAAGCGATAGGTTTATCATGACGGCAGGCAACAAGGGGAGTACCCTCCCAAAAATGGGTGTAAGATCCACAAAGCTCTTGCCCTCTTTTATCTACAAAAATCTTACATATTCAGGTATTCATTTACATAGATATATGCTTATAGATATGTATTTCCTAATCCTGTCTAACCCCACTTTGTATTAAAGTGAGCTCAAAGTCCTCCTGCGCCTGGATAGTTCTTTTTTCTAAATGAGTTGGTGGGTCTTGAAATGGGTCAGTGTTCTCCTGAGATGAAGTCAGGAACGTCTTCCTCACACTGAACTTTTCACCTTTGTCTTGTTGGCGGGCTCTCTAGTCCTTTGGCCATATTCCAGGCCAAATCCATATCCTGGTTCTGGCTGGTTTCTGGGCCCAGGTGCAGTTATGGTTTCTTCATCTTCACAATGGCTCATCATTCTTGTCGCCTTTTATAAACACAACTAAGTCAAGCAAGTAATATATTGCCATAGCTTGATTGGGTCCATCTAGTAATTATTAATCCTTTGCATAGTTTTGACTACCCCTCTTAATCAAAATATATTGCCTCTGCCTTGCTAGCTACATTCTTAGCTTCTAAGTTCTTTTAACCCTTTGATTCATGTAATGTGTATACTGTCTGCTTAAATTATTCAGTGTCTGGAAGTTGACAAAAAGATTGTACAGCCTGGCAGGGCTGAGGTCATAGTTTCTGAGGTGGAAATACTCTTTGATCAAGCTGCTAGGGGAAATTATCACAAGAGAATTTTCTGGTAAGATGAAGGGCAAAGAAGTCTTTGGTGTGAAGAACCACTACGATTTGTGGCTGGGAGGGTGTGGCACCAGGTCAGAGCACAGGGCAGCGTGGACTTTGCAGCAGAATTGAGGGCTGTGAATGTCCGCTCTGTAATGCTGCTTCCGTGGCTTCATCTTGCTACTTCCAGGCAGTAAACGTTGAGAAGCTGAACACCCACTTATACAGGGACTCAAAGCTGAGGTTTATAAACTGGTAATTCTGTAGTTTACGTCAGCCAGTACATGTATGTGCATGGGAAGCACACTCTCCTCTTGTTCCTTTGGCCACACGAGAAGGTTTAGGAATCCTTCTGATACCCCATTTTTCCATTTTGGAGTATGGTCGCTTAGTGTGAAATAATTGGGTTTGCTCAAAAAGTTTCATCTATATAACCTGCTAATGCCATGTTTAGCAGGTAATTTGTGTTTTTCAAGGAAAACCCACAACCCTAAGTAACATTTATAAATACATTCCTTCTAGCAAGCTGAATTGATCTGTGAGCCTGTCACATGCCTCTTGTATGACTGAAGTGTGCATGGAGCTTTGAAGCTTACGTATACAATTAACGGGCAGAATCGTTTCACCTTAGGGTTAGTTATTTTTTTGGATAATAATTATGGTGCAAGGCTAAACATATTATCATGGCAATGCTTTAATCATGTACTGCAGCTCCCACCTGGGCACCTGTAATTTCTACTAACATTGAAAATAGAGAGTAAGCTATGAAAAGCCAAAGAAGCTAGTTTTTAAATGATTAGCAAAAATCCTGAATGAAATACAGGATCTTGTTGATGCAAATGACTATGAATTAAAAAAAAAAAATCCTAGCTAGGTTAGCTTTCAGGCATCTTTAATTCTGTCTTATATGATTCAATTCAGTTGTCTTCCTTTTTAATCAAATGTTCTGCTTTCAAGCTAAGGGGATGAGATCAAGGGATTGTACCAGAATAGAACTGTAATCTAGTGATAGAACCTCACTGGAATTGTGAATGAAACTGTACTTCTGAAACCACTTCATGAAGTACTTGATTTGTTGTCTTTAACTCCTAATAGTTTAGATAAAGGCATGTTCATGGTAGAACAAGTTGTTGATTTAATATGATTATTGGGAAAAAAGTATTTTTTGCATATTTCCAAGAATGAAGCTGAGACTGCAGAGAGGATTAATTGGCAATTACTATTACTGCCATCATGGCATTTCTATGCTGTCACTTCCTTGATTTAGACAAATTAATATTATGTCAGGAAATCCTTCAGTTCAGTTTAGTTGGTCTCCTGTGAAAAATCCAAGTCTTAAAGAACTGGTCAGAAAATTGATCCCTTGGCATCCATTTTGTCACGCACCTTTTACCACGGACAACCTGTATAAGCTTGAACTAGTTTCCTTTGCCCATTGTCAAAATTGGGGCAGACTAAATTTTGTGAACTAGCAGTTTTTTAATAAAGTAGCTTGTATACAAAGTCTAAATCTTCCTTGTAGAAATGTTGTATATATAAATTTTCTCTAGGAAATAGTAAAAAAGCTGCCTTAATAAACTTTACGCTAATATTGAGTGTATTTTCAGATATGTTGGTTTCTCGTCTACAGGATTTAATTATGAAACCAAAACCTACCTATGATTTAGTGTTAATCTGCACCACAGTGTACAAAAACTAAGTTGCTTTTATAAAATGAATATTAATATTAGTTTCAGTTCTTTCTTGGTAGGCAGTATTTGCCTAATGCTAATGGAGCAGAGAAGGAAAAGATGCTTTGCTACAACGTGATGCTGTTCTCTCATGCTAAATGTGAAATAACACCAGTGACAGTGATTTGCATTATCAATGCAAATTATTTTCTAGCAGTAAAGAGAAAATAAGTCCTGAAAATATCTGTTTTTCTTTTTAAATTTCTTTTTAAGTGAATTCTGTCTTACTGCTAATGAAATGAAAAAGATTTTGATTCCATCTCTTGGAAAGACTTGTTAAAGAAGCCGTAAAGAATTAAGTTTGTAGTAAATTCTTTAATCTATTTATTGCTTAATGATTGTGTAAAGAGATAATTAGGATTAAGCATTTCCCTGAAACTGCAGAAAGTCCCGCTTTGATTGTGAAGTTTCTAATGTGGATTTTGCTGAAGCTGTCATTCAGATTAGCTCTTGTAAATTCAGCTACACCCAGAAATTCTGATCAGATTGTTTTGGCATCTTTATTTATAGAGAAAAAATGGTGGTTACTACAATAATAAAGGTATTTTCTTAATACTGTGAACATGTCGAAAGGCAAAGAGCAAAGCCTCGTGCACATTTAGTGACACTTGAAGGAGAGGCTGTTTTAAATGTCACCGTTGGAATTATATATGACTTTGGAAAATTTGTGGACATGTGGATAGAAAGGACCGTGTTTTCAAAGGATATGGATATGCCAAGGAACCATTTCAGTGTTACTACTTTTTATGAGGTAGGCCTGGGCTGAGCTTTCATGTCTGTAGCTTAAAGGAGATAAAATTTAGGAGTCAGTAACTTAGGTTTGACTTAAATACTATATGGGACATGAAAGCATAGAATCCTGAAATTATTTGTGTTGGATGGGACCGTGAAGATCATCTGTTTCCTTGAAGAAAAGAAGGATGTTGAAGTTACCTTGAGTTTATCTTGTCAGCAAAAATCTCTGTTTTAATTTGTGTGTTTGGAAAGTGTACACCATTAAAGAATTAATGTTCAATATTAAATTCAGGAAACTGAAAGTGTTTCTCTAGGATGATTTCTATCTGTTGGCAGTGTGTTCTGTGTGGAGCTTTTTGCACTGAGTACTTCTGTGGGTTTGAGTTACAATATGTGAAATTATTTTATTTTTAAATAGCAGTCTTGTTTGAGCTGAACATAGGATCTTGAACTTAACGAGTTACCTCATTTAGTTTTGTGAGCTGTCCTAGCACTTCGTGGGTACAGAACTTCATGTTAATTTTTGGTTGTGTAACATTTTAGTTACTGCTATGATTTGTTTTAGGTATAACAGATACAGGATATGACATGTTCTTCAGTTCTCACAAGTAAAACCAAAAAGTTCATCTGCTTGTTTGCAAGGAATATTAGTAAATTAATTAACATGAGTCTCCTGTGTATTTGTGTGACCTATGGTATATGAAGACCTGACTGTGTCCCCACCCCTTGCCATTTTTCTAATTTGAAAGAACTGTAATTTGAATCAATCTTGTAAATAGAAGGGGAAGCTGAATATAGTCTTCTCTGGAACAGTGTACATGGGGACACAAACACAGGAGTGGAGAGATTTGGAGAGCTGATTATGTGTAAAACTCCTGTCAGGTGTGGGTAGTCTGATGTAAATGTATGTGCTGCTTTGAATTGTAATCTCACCTGTCACCTTCCTCTGTGTGTTCTGAGATTAAAGTCTTTGTCACTTGACGGGTCATTGAACAAGCAGAATGAGAAAGTGGCCTGCCTGTTTGCAGCTCCTGATGAGGTGAAGGTGGGCAGCCGGGCAGGTGTTTCTTGGGTTGCTTCTCTTGAGTGGAGCTCAAAGTAAACGACAGTGATAGAGGAGAGGTGGACTTGTACTCTGCAGATAGATGAGGAAGAGAAACCAAACTGCAAACATCAAACCTGTGCTTTAAATATTAAAGGAGAGAAGGAGGATGAGAGAAGCCTTAAGGCTCTCAAAGTCTAAATGCTGAAGAAAACTCTAGTACTGGGAGAAAGCAGCGACATGCAAATAGGGATTTTCTATATATTCTCTGTGCTGTCTAAACTAGAAGAGAAGTGAGAACTTGTAAAATAATTTTAAACATATGCTTCAGTGACTGGTTAGTTGAAGGAATAGGTGGTAAATGAGATTGCTTCACTGTTCAAATTGTGACTATACCAGCCCAATAGCCTGGTACATCCCCCAGGTGATACTGTGGCATAGTAATATGTTACACATTTGGTTTAGTTACTGTAGAAATATGAGAAATTTTGGAAATCCTGTACAAAAGGCTTGATGATAAGACTGTTTTGTGTAATTAAGACACTGCTATAGGCAATGGGCATATTTTAAATTTAAGATCTCTTGAAGGGATGCAGTAAAAAAACAATTTTTTTCCTTCCCTTTTCTCTACTTCTCTTCTATCTTAGGCCTCTCACCTAACAAAGTAATTTTTGGAATATCTGTCTTTAGTCTGAATATGTTCAGGTGTCTTTAAGCAAGTTGAATTTTATGAACTCATACAGCTGGATATGATTTTTTAAATTTTTTTTAAGAAATTGACCAAATAGGTTTCTAAACCCATCGTGTTTTAGTACAGCTAGCAAAAATTTAGTCCAGCTTATAACTTTTTATTGAGTCAAGCAAGACAGTTTCTGTGATGCTTAGTTGGGCACAATAAGTGGTCACATACCAAAATACTGTTCAGTGCATACAGTGCAGCAATTAAATGTAACCTTTTGAATTTTTAGCAGTGCTAAGTAACTTAAAAGGAGTGCTTGGGGTAAATAATGCAGGATACAGGGTTTCCCTAGGAAGATGAAATCACAGGATGGTTATTGTACTCAGTGAAAATATTAATCTAGTTTTTACCTTGAAGGCACAATGCTCATTAAATAATTGAAACTGAACAAGCATGCAGGATGTTGTTAGGGTTTTCTCCATGTATCCCTCAAGGATTATAAAATTAAGATGAAAAGTGCTTCAGTGACCAATGTGTAATCCATACATGATGATAGAGTTTCAGGAAAACATTTGGTTGCAATTCTATAACACAGTGATTCAGGCTAGAAAATGACACACTGATTCACACATGTAGATGTCTTTTTTTTTTTCTGGCATTAAAGTATATTTATGTGCATTCTGTAAAGGATGGTTACAAGGCTTCATGGGTTTATCAGTTAAAGTGAAAATTACCCCTTTAGAAATATTATCCTGCACGAGCATTATGCAAAGGAAAAACTGTAACTCCCTTCACATCCGTAGAAAAGACTAAAAATTAGTCTGTATAAATTTAATTCTCTATAAAATATTAGTGCTGATTATAGCTTAATGTGGAGTCATATCAAAAGCTTAGATATGTGAGTTTGAAGAATTTACCCTCAGAAGATACCCTTTTTTCCCTGTTACTCAGAACTTCAGAAATCACATTGTAGTTTTCTGAGTGGAAAAAGTAGGAGCAGTCCCCTGTGGAGTGGCCATGCTTTCATTGTATTTCCCTTCTCTTCCAAATTCAAAACTCCCCAGCAGAGTAGCTTTTTACTGTCAAACATAAAGTGATTTTCTCCTGTACTGGAGGATGCCTCTAGATTAAAAGTCAGATGATACTTCTGTAATTGAATTGCCAAAGTTCTGTTCAAAGTAGAGCAGTTTCAGAGCATGTCATTCTTCTTGAAGGCACTGCATTGACTGTCCTGTCCTTCCCCTCCCAGGTTCATATGCCATTGTGTTCTGTGTCTGCACAGAAGACCTGTAACAGGGATCATAGTGACATTCCAACTTGCCATCTTTTTTTTTTTTTTTTTCCAGAGGTAATGTGGGAACAGGCTGGTGGGTAAATCCTTTAGAGTACTATGCTTGTGAGGCCATGCGTTCACATGGTTATTTTATTAACTAATGGCTAATCAAATGATTTGCTCTGTTCTGTCGTTGGCTAAAAAGGGCTGTTCCTGCACAGTTCCCTAGGTTAATGCTCTCTGGTGGTAGGTCAGTAACTGCTGCATTCCTACATAATTGTGTCCAGTCTGAAATAGCAAAAGTAGACAACATGTATCTAAATATTCAACAATTTCCTGTTGCTTTAAGTAGAAGTTGAGGAACATTTCTCAGAGGAAATAGGAAAGGAAGAGGAATCTCTTCACAGGATACTTGCTGCTTAAGATAGGAAGCCAATTTGATGTCTTGAACTTAGACATTTCAACGTTTTATCTACTTTAAAATGTTTTCACTTAATATGCAGGATAACTGTGCTTCCTTCTCCTCCTTACTAGGAGAAGTAATTTTTTTAAAAATACATGTGAGCATGGTGGGTGCAGGAGTGGGTGTTAGTGATTTCATGCTGTGCCTCTTGTCCAGACGCTGCCTTGCTGCCTTGTTTGCTTCTGCTGCTCTGCAGCTGGTGCTTGCTGGGAGTGCTGGCAGCTGTTTCGGCTGCCTTTGTGCCTGGCTGGACCAGTGCTGTGTTTTGGCTTCCTCCCTGGTAGGTCACTCTCTTAGTGTGGCACATTCCTAATGCTTCAGCTTAACACAACATGCTCCAAAGTCTCTCTGGGAAACATTTATAAGCTCTCCCATTCAGGTGATTGACCTGTACTGAAAAGTCCCTGCCTTGTCTTTTTACTACAGTTTTCCTGTATTATTTTTAAATTAAGAGCTAGGAAAAAGCATCTTTCTTTCGTATTGTCAGTACCAAGTGGCATACCTTCTTCTTTGATGTGGTGTGCAGTGTTAACCAAGTGAATTGTCTGGGGAACTCTTCCAAAGAACAGAAGAAACACCTTTCTGGCAATGGAGTGGAATTCTGTGTGTTGTGTTAGGATAGTTAAGTTATTGTTGGATCTATAGAGCAGTCCTTCTGCCACTAACATCCTTTTTGCATGTTCTTTATGAACTTTTGCAGTCTCAGTTGAAGTGATCCACAGCCAGCAGAGCTGAAGTGCCAGCTCCTGTTATCCAGCGGACTTCAGTTTGAAAAACAGAAAAAAAAAAATCCCCCAGTGGTATCAGAAGTTCCTGAGTCACTTGGTGTTCAGGCTGTACAAAGAAGACTGGTGTATTTCTGAAGCAAGGGCTGGCAACTACCAAAGTAGGATTTCTATTCATCAGCATCTTTGGGTAAATAATGAGCAGCATCAGATTTGGAATTGCATTGAATGCCTATAGTGCTGACTGCAGCTAACATAATTTTGCTGGTGACTGTGGTAATAGCCTTGTTTAAATTCAGGAAAGCTGAAATAACTGTAGGCATCTTAAGAACATAACATAAAAATGTAGTAGAGTAGTTGTCACTTGCTGTTCTAGAGTGTTGCATAGGCATACAATGTGCTTTGCACAGTTGGCATTAAACAGTTTTCCATGTGGCTTCTTGGAATTATCTCTGACTCATTTTTGTCTTGTCTTAATGGGTTAATGGGGAAACAGCTCTTGGATGCACAATTACACGTTAGAAGAGGTGCCTCTAAGAAGTTTTTGCTTACTCTTCAGCTTCTTTAGAAGTCACAGTGCAGATTCTTGTGCCTGTAGCCCTTCTAAAAATCTTTAACATTTCAGAGAAGGCAAGTCCCATAATACCATCATCCTCAAGCTGATTTCTTGGGCTCCTTAGAGGAAACCTTCCAGCAGAACTTCAGGTAGATGGTAATAAAAAAAGCAGCACAGCAGGAGAATTCTACAGAGTGTCTTGAAAAAAGCGAGTTTATCTTCCAGCTACATTGGAAGCCTTTTTCTCTTTTTATTTTATATCCTGATCTTGGGGATTGCTGGTTAATAATTCACATGTACTACAGTTACCAATTAAAAAAAATTGAATTTGAAACAGCAGTAGGTTCAATTAAATATATTTGGGAATCAGTTATTTCTTTTATTGCTCAGGAAGGGAGTTTAATTATTTAAAAAGTCCCTTCTTTATACATTTTTATTTTACATGAACAAAAATTACCAATGGCTAATTACCATTCCTGAGAAATTTAACATTTTGAGGCTCTGAAACTTGGGACTTAAAACCAGAAAAAAATGAAGCCAGCTCAAGGTGAAAAAAATGTTGTTTAGTTGGTTTGAATGCATGCATAAAACTGGTGACAGTCCTTATAAAACATTGTCAAACCTTGTCAGAAATAAAATACTTAGCTTCAGTGTGTGGTGTAAAATAGCATAGTAGATAGTGTATACAGCAAAAATTGAGTAATTAAATATAAATGGAGAGAGTTGGAATTCTTTACTTAGTCACAAAGAATGGAAAGTGAATCCATTCCTTATAGAGTACCTTGATTAGTCACCCCCTTCCACACCCCTTACAAGAAAATATGCAAGAACAAGAAAAAGTCCTTCATTGCATGGTACATGTATTATGGGAGTTGATTTGGTTTACTTTTTCCTACTAGTTTGTGTTCCATAATTGGCTGCATCAGTATCACAAATTAGTCATGTTATGGCTATTTGCCACACACTATAGAGGAAAAATAATACTTATTTCTAAATGTCAGCTTGCAGAGTTTCCTGTTTTGGTGAGAAGATACATCTTGTTGCCATGCATTGCTCTTTCTGACAGAATTCTTGTAAGACAAATGATTCTTTTTCCAGAAAAGCTATACTGATTAGGGAGTGAACAGTATTCAGTATTAAGAAATATTTTATCTGTTTGTTTTAGAAGGAAATTCTCATCTATGGTAATATAACGCAACGAAACCAAATCTGGCTAAGTTAAAAACAGAAAAAAGAGATCTGAGTTAAACCATGTTGATTCTTAGTAGGCTGTAACAAAGTTGAGATGATTATCTCCTAAGTCTGACTTTTATATCAGTAGGGGCCTTTGAGTTCTTCTTTCATGTACACATCATGACCCTAGCCTCATAGCAGGATATCTTTCATAGCATGAGTGATACTCTAGAAGTGTTACTGGTTGTACAGAGCAGAGGTGTTGGGGAGGATGAAACAGGGAAACCTTATGAATATGATTGTTTAGCAAAAACATGAAAATATGAAACCTAGCATCAAAGTAGAAATGAGAGCTAGCTTTGAGTCGTGGGCTACTGAGTGCTATCCAAAGGACAACAGCCTAGCCAGCTAAAAGAGAATCCTGGTTGATGAAACAATGTCCTTCTGCTGATAAAGAATCCAAAGGTCCAGCAGCAGGATAAGAATTTGTAAAGCTTTTAGAGGTTGAAATGTGGCACTGTATGGTAACATTGTAATTTCTATAGGCTATATGTAAATTCTTTAGTAGGTGTGTCTTATTGGTTACTGGGAATTAGGGAATTAGAATATTCACTATAGAAAGAGATATATTGCATTGTAACAGGAACTTCACGCTCTTGCTCTTACTCTTACTCTTCCCAGCCTCTCTTGTTTCTTCCCTCCCCCTCTTTAACCTTCTCCTGCTCTGCCTGCACTCTCTCCCCCCAGCCCCCACCGTGTGTTTGCTGAGGCTGGTGGTGGACACGCGTCTCTCCCTCTCTTTACCCATACAATAAACTGCTTGTACCTGTACAGCTTGACCCTGGAGAAGTCTCTCACTGCGAGTGAGTGTTTTGTACAACACTGCAGAGGTGTCCAGCAGCAGACATTTGCTTGTTAATCATTTGCTTGTTAAACCAGCTTTGTATTTTAAATAATCTTGGGTGAATGTTTCCTAGGGGATTCCATAGACGTGCAGGAAGCTTGATGACTTCAGTAAATCATGTGTCCCCTTTGTTATGATTGGACTTGTTCTGGTTTGTGATAGCTTTTTAAATGCTGATCTATACTTATAGGTATCTAAATGACTTGTTAAGTTCCAGCTGGTTTCCATCCAAGAGAACTGAGGGAAGTGGTAGAAGAACTTGTCAAGCCTCTCCATCATCTGGTATCAGCCCTGGCTAACTGGGGACGTTCCAGATGCCTGGAAGCTGGACAGTGGGACACCCATCCATAAGAGGGACTGGAAGGAGGATCTGGGAGCTACAGGTCAGTCAGCCTGACTTCAGTGTCCGGCAAAGTTATGGAACAGCTCATCTTGAGTGTGATCATACAGCACCTATGGGACAACTGTGGAGGATTAGACCCAGCCAGCAAGGATTTAGGAGGGGAAAGTCCTGCCTGACCCAGCTGGATTTCTTCTTTTGACCAGGTGACATGCCTGGTGGATGCAGGGAAGGATGTGGATATTGTCTACCTGGACTTTGGCAAAACCTTGATACGTTCTACCACAGTATTCTGCTGGAGAGGCTGGCATCCCAGGGCTTGGACAGGAGCACTCTGTGCTGGGTTAGGAACTGGCTGGATGGCCCAGGGAGTGGTGGTGAACACTGCTGCACCCAGCTGGTGGCCAGTCACCAGTGGTGTCCCTCAGGGGTCTGTGCTGGGGCCAGTCCTGTTTAGTGTCTTTTCCAGTGATGTGGATGAGGGGACTGAGTCTGCCACAGCAAACTAGCAGATGACACCAAGTTGGGTGTGAGTGTTGATCATCTGGAGGGTAGAAGGGCTCTGCAGAGGGATCTGGGCAGGCTGGATAGATGGGCCGAGTCCAACAATATGAGGTTTAACAAGACCAAGTGCCAGGTCCTGCACTTTAGCCACAGCAATCCCCTGCAGTGCTACAGGCTGGGGACAGAGTGGCTGGACAGCTGCCAGGCAGAAAGGGACCTGGGGGTGCTGGTGACAGCAGCTGAACATGAGCCAGGCTGTGCCCAGGTGGCCAAGAAGGCCAATGGCATCCTGGCCTGGCTCAGCAATGGTGTGGCCAGCAGGAGCAGGGCAGGGATTGTCCCCCTGTCCTGGGCACTGGTGAGGCCACACCTCAAATCCCGTGTCCCGTTCTGTGCCCCTCAGTTTATAGGGAGGATGCTGAGGTGCTGGACCATCAAGTCCAGTGAGGGGCAGCAAGGCTGGTGAAGGGTCTGGAGGACAAGTCCTGTGAGGAGCAGTTGAGGGAGCTGGGGTTATTTATCCTGTAGAAAAGGAGGCTCAGGAGAGACCTTATCACTCTCTACAGCTGCCTGAAAGGAGGCTGTAGCCAGTTGAGGGTTGGTCTCTTCTCCCAGGCCACCAGCACAGGACAAGAAGACACGGTCTTAAGCTGCACTATTGGAGGTTTAGGTTGGACATCAGGGACTAGCTCTTAGTAGGAAGAGAGATTGGGCATTGGAATGGGCTGCCCAGGGAGCTGGTGGTTTCACCATCCCTGGAGGTGTTTGAAAAAAGACTGGATGTGGCAATTTAGTGCCATGGTCTTGTTGATGAGATGGTGTTAGGTCATAGATTGGACTCTGTGATCTCAAAGGTCTTTTTCAACTGTCTTGATTCTGTGATTTTATAAAATTTGCTCTCAATATTTAACCATACATAATGAACTTGCTTTTAAGGGCTTACAGTTAATGGACATAAAATCTAACCAGAGAATAGTTCGTTTTGTCATTAATTATTATCTTGATTAATTTGCTTATATTGCATTTTTATTTTTTGCAGTCAAGTTTTAGAAATATTTTTGCTGTAATCCTCCTGGTAAAAAATAATTCTATGAGATTAAGAAAATTCACATGTGCGATTTTAAATATTTGAATTCTGCTGAATTGGTTGAAGGAAGACAAAAGGCATTATTAAAGTAATATATACACTAATAATGTTGTCAGTTTTTTCATTAAAAAAGGAGTTTGTCACTTTGTTACAGAGTTGATAAGAAGTTGCAAGAGAGATCAGTCTATAACATCAGAGATTTTCGTAAAAAATGCCCATACTTTGCCCTGGAAAAGGTGACATAGAACTTGTGTTTGAAATCAGTTTGATTATCCAAGTACTGTGAGAGGGGAAATTAATTTTCATGAATTTTCATGTTGTAATATCTTCATTTTCAGATCATTCCCCATATTTGCTTTCTAATTGTGTATGTAATTAAAAGCAAATATGAGTTGAATCAGAGTGTTAATTTGATATTTCTCATAATAATTTTAAGTTTTGATTTTGCCATCATTTGTTACACATTAGAGAACAGAAACGGTTTCTTTTTTGTGATTGCAGCTCAGTAGAGCTGGGAAGCAGCATCTGATAAATGAACATCATTCATGTGACTTGTTAGTAGTAAATTCAAGGAAAACAGTGGGTTTTGGTACGCAGAGATGCAGACAAGCTAGTTGTCTTTCCAGAATACTAGTGAAATTACCTGGCTGTTTTATAGTGTTCATAAGCTGAACTGTCAGTGGATTTTTTTTTAACTTGATACACTCTGGGTCTATTAAGGAATAAATTCACCTGTAAAAATGCAGCTAGCTTAAAATTATTTTTATCGCCGGAGGTATTCTTTTGTCTTGGCTTGCAAGCATGTCATGCTTTCTACTTGTGTTGTTAGGTCTTGCTTTCCATCTTGACTACCATTGCTAAGTAATATGTAGTTTATCTGGAGGTTTTATGTCTTCAACCATCTCAAATTATCTGTCATTAAACATGATCACTGTCTTCCTGGGAAACTTTTAAATGCTGCATGAAAGGAGAAAAACAAAATTACTGAACATAGCCTATATTATTTTTGTACCAGATTTTCTTGATTTTTAGTGCATTACTGAGTAAGAGAGGTCTTGCAAATTATTTCCCTAATGATTTAGTCAATGTAGACAAAATCTATGACTTGATGAAAATGTATTTTTCTCAAGTCTTTTATTCTGCATATTTGTTCTTTTAAATTTACAGACTAGCAAAGAGTAATGCAGTGGGTCACTGGTTAACATCAAGGAACATTCCTGATTAGCCTGAAGCAGGCTGTTTACAAGTAGTTGATGTCTGAGTAAATAGTATGTAACCGAAGAGTTTAAAAAGCCTTTAGCTGGAAGGTTGTGGTAGCTTTTAGTGCTTTCTTTTGATCAAACCAGGGATTTTTTTCCCTACTGACATGCTGACCTTTACTTTGTGAGTTTCTTTATTTCCCTTCCTCCTGCTTTGCCCCTTTACAGAAGAAAAAACAAACAAAAATCCCCCAAACCCAAAACCCAACAACCCTCATCCCCCTCCCAAACCCTCTGAAACACCAAACCCCACCAAAAGAAAAAGTCAAACAAAAGAAAACCCCAGAAAATCAAAAAGAATTATTGCTGCTGTCACTTGGTTTACAGCAGTCTGCCATGAGAGGTAAGCATAGCTGTTTTGGAAGGCAGCTTTGGTAAGAAGTTAATCATCAGCACTTAGGAAGACGGTGCGCTTTCAGTTTCTGACAGGAGGCAAATTTTGACATTTTCAGTGGTTGTTTCAGTTTTGTCCTAAATGTATTTGGAAGAACTACTTCCAAGTTTTAGAACTGTTACCATAAAACAGTAAGCAGTGGGTGGGAGCCTGCCTGGGAAGGTGCTTCTCCATGGTGTCCCCTCTCAGCTAAGCTTGAAAACAAAACATTCGTCATGCTGTAGTTTCCTGGTCACCTGCAAGTTTTCCAAGGTGTATTTGAAGTTAGCCCATATCTCTGTCCTGAGCCTTGTTTCACTAGGAAGTGGCAACTGTGATGGTTCTGTGGACAGAGAAGGGCTTCTGTAGCACTCCCACCAGTCCTGGTTGTGGAACAGGGGCTGGTGTAGTGCTTCACTATGGGTGAGCTGCACTGTGCACTGGGGAAATTGCCCTAGGGGAAATGGTTCAAGAAGCTTCAAAAGTTTCTCTGCTTAAGGGATCATTTGGATGTGCAGTTGCTCTGTACTCTGGGAAAGGCAATGGGCAATTTTAACTGAGTGAGTATTGAGTGGTTTTTTTGATAATTACTCTTGCTGAGCTATGGTTGAGTGATGGTGAAGACGTGGGAGCAGAAGGCTGGGCTGGATGACCGAGACCTTCCTGACCTGATTTATTTTTTTAGTTTTTAAAGTTATTTTAAACTTTGTAATTTTGTCTTTCCTGCTGCTGTCAGTGCTCTGCCTTTCTTACGCCACAACAACTATGCTGCCTTCATGTTTCCTTTCCTTGACACTAGCTGGAAATGCAGGTTTTCTTACGAGTAACAGGAAGAGGACAGAGTTGGAGTGAAGAAATAATCCATGTAGAAAGGTTTTGGTCATCCTTACCACCTCCCCCTCTGCTTCTAAAGGTGGAGCAGGAAAAGATGGTATTTTCTGTTAGACTTCATAGTAACTAGGGAAGAACAGTCTTTGTAATACACAAGAACAACTGATATTTCAATCTGTAGTACCTGATCACCATTCAGAAAATTGAAATAAATTCCTTTAAGTAATACAAACATGATATATAATGAAATACGTGAATATTAATGTGTAACAGTAAGCCAGTTAATTTTAAAACATGATGATAAATTTTATTCTCTTGAGACTCTGGGAATGAAATGGACTTTCCCCAACACATATTCGTAATTGTGCTATACAGACTTTATAAAACCAAAACATTGTAATTGCATGTAAGGGATGTCTAATTATGCATTCTTTGTGGCCATCACTTAAAAGCTTGGATGTAATTGTAGTCCTGTTTGTTTGTTAATGATGTAGGTATTTGAAAATTAATCAATGGTCAAATGGTCAAAATCTGGAAAAAGCCTTGGCACATGGAGATGTGTGTTACCACTCTCAGGTTTTGGTAGTGCACATGGGCTTGACGTGTATTGGGAGCCATCTGGAAAGTAGGGTTGTGTTTCTAGGATTCTAAGTTTGTGTGTTTCTAAACTACACAAACTCAGTTAAGTCACTGTCATATGCTTTGGTACCGCCTGTAACGCATTGGGCCGGAGCTTATCTGTCTCTGTCACTTCGGCCCGCTCCAGGAGCGGGTCACACCCCAGAGCAGGATGACCCGAGGTGCCACTGGAGCACTTGCTCTATGGCTTTTTGGCTGTCAGTCTGTGCTCTGAGGAGACAAGGACGAGAGGGAGGTCTTTTGCATGGGATAATAGAGGATTTATTGCTCTGGGCAATCTTGGGAGCAAAAGACAGAAAATGTGAGCGTGCAATAGCTGAAATAGGGAGGCGATTCAAAGGGAGGGTACAAAGCATCAGCTAATCAGAGATATCCTGGGGAAGGTAAAAGGCAGGGTTCACGAAATCATTATCCAATGAGGGAGGTTGGGGGGGAAATTGGGTCACATGGACTAATCAAGTGTCCATGTTTAGGGGATTTCTGAAGTGGAGTTCCAAGCATGGGGTGGGCCTAAAACAGATTGACAGGAGACTCAGGGTAGATTGACAACATGGGGTGGGAGGGACTAGTTTGGACCAAACCATCAACTTAGGCAGTAACAGAATATACCATTTGCAACAAACACGCAGCAACACACCTGTGTGTTTTTATGTAGACAGAGCCTCCTGTGACTTTTGTCACTAAAGCTGGATTCCCTTTGCTGCCTCTAGTAGAGGTAAATATTCCTACTCTTGTCATGACTTTTGGTGTTTGCTGTTCCTGGTGTCCCTTTGGCTTAGCTGTTTTTCTTGGAATTTCAGGATTTTCCAAGATTCAGTCATTGCTTCTTTGCAGTTGATACTCTAGTTAAGCCCATCAGTGGCACTGCTTTTGTCTCTTTTGGTCAAGAAAGCTTCTTCTTCCATGAGCTGGTGCTTTGTTTTCAAGCTCATCCTGTGAGCAGGCCTTTTCTCTGGAAACCTGTTTTTCTACTACATTTCCTTTTCCCCTCTAGGAGGCTCTATTACTTCAACTTCTTTACGAAGAAAGTTTAATGAACAGTAAGATTTTATCTGATGAAAAAAATGGTTTTGGTAATAAAGAAGTGACCAAATTATAGTGAAGTCAGTTCCTTTCCTAAGTATATGTGTGGGAGTCTGAATGATAAAACTGAAATCTTGGATCATATTTGATAAATTTATTACATGGAAATTACATGGACAGAATTGGAAACTAACTAGAAAAGTTAGAAAAGCTAGAAAGACAGTTTCATAATGATTTGTCTGTTGTTGTGCAGCTTTTTCCTGGTAGATGTTCTTAGTGGTGTCATACTCCTCTAGTTAATCCTTATGTCACCAGTGCTGTCAGTGTTGCAGTTTTATCTTGCAGTCTTGTAGTGTGTAGATTGTTTTCATAAGAAAATCAGAAAAGAGAACTACTATGGTGCTATGTCTTTGGGGGTTTTTTTTGGTGGTTTTTTTTTTTTTCTTTTTTTTTAAATTTCTCTAGTTACCAATCTAAGCACATACGTTTCATTGATGATTTTTTTTCTTCCCCCTCATTTTGTGTACACAAGATAAAGCATTCTAAGACCAAAACTATAGGACTGCTTACTTAAGAAACAACATAGCAAGTAGTTTTCTAATTCTTTGGATTTCCAATATTTTTTCCCCAAAAAGGAAGGAAACAAAAACCTTCTTGCCTTCTTGTCCAGACCAGTGGTTATCCAGTGAAGTTCTTGTATGTCCCTTCTTAGAGAAACTTTTTTAGCCAGAGTATTGTTGTTAATTTTCAATCTTCAGCTTTCTCTGCCATCATGCTAATTCTGGATACTGTCATCAAATTGTACATAATCATACATAATAAACCATGCATAAAAAATCATACATACATAAATAAACAGATATAAACCATACACAGAATGCCTCCAAAGTGGTAAATAACAGCAAAAAAGGCAACTTTATAATATTTTGGCTCAGAGTCACACTTTAGATATTTCAAAATAAATATTCAAAAATTATACATTATATTAATGTATATTTCCCATTCAGGAAACTAAGTTAGTAGCATATAATCTACAATGCAATAAATCTACTTTCAGATTAATTGTTTTTAAAAAGCTGCATGTTTGTTAGGCACTTCCACTTTATTTATCCTTAGTTGTTATTTTAAGGCCCTTAAAGAATGCCATTATCAAAACCCACCAGTTTTAATTAGACTAAACAGTTCAGTCTTCCTTTCCTGTAATCATTAGAAAATCTTAATTTGTTTGAGAAAGGGCAAAGTAGCCTTTATTAATTTGGTCAGTGCTCAGGGTCATGCTTGTCAGCTGAATAAACATGAAAAGAAAAATACACTTATCTCCTAGTGGCTTTTCTTGGAATGAGTGGGGATCTTGCACTATTCATTCCAGAGCAAAATAGGTCAACTCTCTTAAATATCCCTTTCTTTCCCACAGCTCAAATAGTACTAAGAAATCACATTCCTGAAAATTAAATTAAGTACTGGATTTCCTATTAGTTGTGCTACAAGCTTAAGTCTGCAAAAATAAAATAAGCTCTACCCTCTGAATTTGTCTTGTAATCGGGTACTACTGTTCCAGTTAATGAAAAGTTAAAATACTTCAAAGAGGTAAATTCCTGTGGCTTTTAACATCTGATCTCACTTGCAGAAGTAAGTAAACCCAGAGATCAAAGAAAACTGTCATACATTGATCTTTCTTTCCAAGACTCTGCTTTTATAAATCCATAATGTTATAGAATGAGAAATGCAAAGCAAAATGTATCCCCTAGATGCACATTAGCTTCAGTTGTGTTAGTAACAGAGACTGGAAACCTGCTCCCTCTGTGAGTCATTGTCTTAGGTGATCGGCAAAGGTGTCTTGTTGTTTTTTTTTAACCCATTCTGGCTCTTTATGAGTTGGTATGTATTTGAGTATGTACACATAAGTAAAATTTTACATGGCCAGATCGTGCCCCCTCTCCATTCCTTGTTAACAGAATAATGTCCACTTTTACCCTGGAGATACAGACATGAAGGAATAGGTAAGGGATGATTAACTAACTGCATTAATCTGCAAGTGTGGCCATGTTTTCAAATAATGAATAATTTTGCCATTTCCATGATTAAAATTCAGAGCAGATGATGTAATAGTGAAGATGTGCTAAAGGTGTTTGAACATCATTCACAAATCTAGGCCATTTTTAGGGGAGTTTATGATGTAAATGATTATCCCTTTCATTGTGTATGCAAATTAGCTGCTTCCATGGGCTGTGTTTCTTCTTTGACTTTGATCTGAAACAAGGAAATACTGATTGAAGTAGAAGAAGAATACTGTATGAAACTTCTGTGCTTAATTCTGCTTTATGCTATGTGTCAACAAGGGTACAGATTTTTTTTTTTTAAAGATTTAAAAATAATACTTTCTGTGCTAATCTTCCATCTTTCTGTGCACAACTTCAGGATATAATTTCTTGAGCAAAAAGTTACTTGGTAATTCTGAGAGCCATGTGGTTAGGTTTTTTTGGCTTTTTTTTTTGTTTGTTTGTTTTTTTTGTTTGTTTGTTTGTTTTGTTTGCTTGAGGCTTCAATATCAAATGGAATTATAGTATAGAAACATGTATTTGTATGTGTTTAGATCTGTATCAGAATTCTTTCACCTTGAGCATTTCAGGTCTTCCATACTGGCTGTTTAATTTTGTACAACTAAATTGAGAATTTTGAATGATGGTCAAAGAAATCTCTTTGCAGCATAAAGGGAGAGAGATTTTGAAGAATAGAAGAAAATTCTCTCTGTGTATTTTATAGTCTTTCATTTTTCACTTTCTTTGTATCGAGTATTCCAGTCCCTTTTCTCATAAGGAACATTTCTTTGTGTCTTTGATGCTCTGTATCTGTTCAGGTGCTAGCCCTGCCCAGTGAGGCAGCACATTTCGGTATGTTGGCTATGATCACAAAAGCTGATGGATGCAAGAGTCATGATTATGAACTATAAACCATCTTTGGAACCCCAGCAGTGCTGTGTAAGCCACTAACTGTAGCCCCCTAGCTCAGGCAATTGTAGTGGTCCTGTTGTCTAAAAATGTTGGTATAAGGTCCTGACATACAATTCCTCGGTATTTGTTGTCTAATTTTTTTTTGCTAAATATTGTCTGAAGTCAAATGGTAAGGCCTGGGAACCCTATTCTGTCAGTTAGGGTCCTGATGATAAATGGGTAGTGTTGTTTTGAGGTACTGATGCTTTAGTGGCCTATTCTGATAAGTTTCTGGGCAACATGTTAAAATATCTGGAGTATAGACTTCTATATGCAGATTTCAGGTGCTTTGTGTCATCTGGATGATATGGGCTTTCCTCTTGTAAGATTTGTGAGCAGGTGACTTTTGTATTTACCTGGAAAGCAAACAGCTTATGCCTGACTCATAAATGAGCTTGCAGTTGTTAGCAAAAGACAGCTATCAGCTTCTCTCCTCATTTAGGCAAGCTGCTATTAAAAGTAGGATAGGGACTATTAGGGTATTCATTTTTCATAAGGCAAAAGAGAGAGACATGAAGACCTTCCCAAAAAGGGTTGACTCTGGTTGCATATATCCAGTGTTTCAAAATGGTGAAAGAGTGATCAAATAATTTAATGAAAAAATTGGTCTTAATATTTAAAGCTGGTTTGTAAAACTTTCATGTTTGCACTTCACAGCTACAAGACAGAATACTGATCTTCAGTTTTCACCATGTTTGTACCATGGTTTAGCAATTGTAATTTGCTCTATGCTAACTGAGGTTTATTTCTGGTATCTGAATATATAGAAGTAAAACTCTGCCACTACTTAAGCCAGTATGATAGTGAAATAAATATGAGGTCATATCAGTAGACCAGCACACAATATGTTTTTTCTTTTCTTGACTATAATGTGAAGTTATAAAAGTTCACAAAGTGTACTGTACTTTTTGGTTGGTGGAGTCCCTAACGGTAAAGCTTGGTCTGTCCAGAGAGTTGATTTTTGTATGCCTGATGGCATAGCTCAAAATGCTGGCTGAGCTGTTTCTTAATAAATACAGCTCTCAATGTTGTGGCCTTTAAACTGCTGTGAGCCTAGGAGGGAGACTGCCCATGGAATTTTTTGTCTAAATGCCAAGCTGTCTTCAGCTATTGTGGAATACGAAAGTGCAGCAGTTCTTTACAGAAACTTCAGGGGAGCCCTCCAAAAAGTGGATAAGAATAAAGTTTAAGAAACTACATTTTTTCTAAAACCCTGCAAACTTCTTCTGATTTAGATATAGGATTTTGACAATGAAAGTAAGAAAGGATGCCTTCAAGACAGGGAAACGAGCCTTCCTGAATTTTAAGGATCTTCTTTTCTTTTCATGTACCAAACCTCCTCATTATGTTTGGTACTATCCTCAAGTATTGTCTTTCACTTACTGTGATCTGAGTTTTTCCTTCCATAATCTTCTGAGGACTCTTGGTGAGATGTTGAGGGAGGACGTGATGGCAATACTGCTGTCTCCCTTCTGTTTGCACTACATGTCTTTTTTTTGGGAGGGATCCTGCAAAGATCTGGTGGAACAGAGTCCAGTGTAATCCATAGCCTGGGGATGAGTAGTGCCTCCTTGAGCTGGCTTTTTTGACAGAGCATACAATGTAGCATTTTTTGCCTTGTTAAATACTGGCTTGAAATGAGAGGAGGAAGTGAGTGGATAAGTTGTGCATTTTATCTTTTGTTTCTTTAATTCTTTCAAGTCTGTATATCTTGGGGGGATGCAGTTGTCCGGTCAGTGTACTGTCTGGGCTTGGTTTTCCTGCTCTGCTGTGAGACAATTAGAAGGGAGGGAAAGGTCTGCCTTTCTCTAGTCACCTCAGTTGTGGTAGATTGTTCAGTGACTTAGTAAGCAGTGACCAGCTCAGCAGCTGGTAAAGTGTCCAATAAGCTCATATCCAATTGTCTGATTTTCTTTACTCTTTCATCTTGTCTGGAGAAACTGGATTCCTTTCCTTCTCTGGAGTCAGATGGCTTTCCAAGATGGAACCAGCTGGAAGCATGTTGCTGTTAGGGTAGTTGTCTTTTAGAGGCAGAGGAGATTTTTTATTGACTGAGACAGTCTTAAGACCTTAAGCTCTGAGTTTAAGAAAGGTTATGGTGCTGAATTTAAAGCAGACATTCTGCTGATCAGGCACTTCAGGATTTTTCTGTCAACATCAACACATTTCATCTAGGCATTTTTGTGATTGGACTGTTGGCTGTCTTAGAGGACTATTCTCTTAGTAGTGATGCTAACTACACATACTGCTGTTGTGAGGACACACATCCATCTGTTGGCTGGCAGAGACTGCAGCCTCACATGTTGAACATCTCAAGACATCTTTCAGCAGTCTGTTCCTGAACATTTCCAGAATCTTAACTAAATGAGGAGAATGGGACAGAAATCGGTGATCAGATTTCTATTTTATACTTCATTATAAAAATAAGTGGTTTACAGGCAGTGCATAATGAGCTGCATACCCTGAGGTCATTGTTCTGGAGATAAAACACCCAGCAGTGCCAGTCATCTTATGAGAGCAGTAAAGAGAAGCATATCTGCAATACAAACTAGAGAATTATGAAGACTCAAATGGTAATATGGAAGTATAAAAAAAAGTATTAAACATTAGGAGGTTTGTATTGCTTCATTCCTGATCCTTCTTTGCCTAACAGTGGCCTTGAGCTGCTTTCTTTCTTAGAACTGTAAATTAATTTAACTTCTGTAGTTATGGGAAGTAGCATCCGCTGTGGAAGCATAATGGCTACTTATGAAGACATGTGCCAAAGAGCATGGATGCAGTAGTGAATCCTGACTGAAGATAAGATGTCTGTAAAGGGAGACAGACAAGCTTGAATCAGGCAGGCAGGTAAAGGATGGAATTGCCTTTTTCCTCTTGCTGTTTCCTCTTTGTTTCCTCCTGGCACCTGGGAAGTTTCTCCCCTGCCTGCCACTTTGAGGAAGGTATGAGTAATGACACTCTGAACTAGGAGCCTGAGGTAGGGTTTTAGGAACTTATAAAGATTACTATTTTTGAGAAATGCTTTTACAGAGAAAATACGTGTTAGTTTTGGTTTGCTGCTCGAGTCAGGGTTTCTGTCAGTACTGTACTTCTTAATGAGGCTATAATGTATGTTTGAAACTACAGCATGGTAGTAGCCTAGAAGAGATTTACAGTCCTTCACATTCTTTAGCAGTTATTCA
The DNA here is from genome assembly GCF_001522545.3 of Parus major. Taxonomy (NCBI): domain Eukaryota; kingdom Metazoa; phylum Chordata; class Aves; order Passeriformes; family Paridae; genus Parus; species Parus major. The sequence continues at coordinate 20,740,053 of NC_031799.1, forward strand.
TGGAGAGTCCATTGTTTCATGTTATTTTTGTGTGACCTCCTGTGTGCTGGCAGTGTAAGAGGTGAGACTGTAAGAAAGGCAGTTTAATTTATAGTCTTTGTATGGGGCATGAACAAATGTGGTGCTGCACCCTAAATCTTGCTGCATGGATGTTGTTCTGCACCTTTGCATCTGCAAAAATAGATGAAGCAGTGGTATTACCGGGGAGAGGATGGCTTGGGAATCCAAGTTAACAGTCTAAATATAAAGGATAATTTGGAGTGATTACATTTCTTATTAAACAGATATGCTATTAGTTCATAGATGATTTTATAAAAGAAGAGCAGGCATGTATATATTTTCTATCCATTTTCTTTGTTGGAAGGTTGCTGATTTCATTGTCTTTGGACAGCACAGTGTGTACTTGTTAGAGGAAAGAATTCCGGATCCTATGTTCCCTGGATGGGAAAGGACTGTGGAGGCAGTAGTCCTCCAGAGTAGATCCCTAACTGAGGTCTGAACGCCTTGGTTTATAGTACGTTTGGGATTCATAAAAAGGGCCTTGAAGTGTTTGATACTGACCTTCCTGGGGAGGAATGTGCTGCAGAAATGTTGCATAGAGTTATTCCCTCCTGAGTGACTTTGGTAAAGTATGCTGCTGATTGCTTAGATGCTTGTAGTCTTCAGGAAACCAAATACTAAAGCTATATTCTGCCAAATCAATTAAATACTTAAACGGTATCATCATTATCATGGTGCAAAATATTTTTTTCTGTCTTTTCTAAATAGGTAAGGTAACATCCAAGTGCTTACTGAAGTACAAATTACTGTGGCATAGGATTGAGATTCAAAGTTGTTTGCCCTCCTGTCCATAAGCTATTTATTATTACCAATCATTTTTTGAAGTTGCTGTGAAAATAAAGATGAGGTCACTAAGAAACCAATTTGTGTATGCCAGTTGCTGTGCTTTACCTGTATTTTTATTCTAAATTCCAAGTGGGGGTTGCATCAGTCATGGTTTAACCCCAACTGGTCACTAAGTACCACACAGCTGCTCACTCACTCCACACCTTCCCACTGGGATGGGGGAGGGAATTGGAGAAAAGTAGAACACATATGTTGAGGCAAGAACAGTTTAGTAATTGAAAGAAAGGAAAACATAGTAATAATAATCTTCATCTTGGCTTAAGATGATTCAATGTTTTTCATAGTTTTATTTAATAACTTTGAAATATAGTATTAAAGATGTCCAGTTAATACAGCAGTTGAACATCACTAAAAAACTGGGTTAGCTCCCACAGTGATATGTAGTCACATAAGTCATAAATTTCAAAGCTTTTAGCATGGCATGTTTTTCCTAGTGAAATCTTGTTAGTATGGCTTAGCACGATTGTTTTATTTGAATTTCAGGCAAAATTTCTGCTACCTACCAGAATCAAAGAAAACAACTAAAATAAAGTGAAACTGTACTGGAGGTGATAAAGATATATCTAAAGGGGATTCTGTTTCTACATATAGATGAAACTAAAGAAGTGTTCCTGATGTTATGTTAGAGTATTGCAAATTGCTTCTCCTAATACTTGAGAGAGCCTGAAAAATTAGATTGTGTGGCTTAAGAAATAAGTTGTCTTTGGCCTTCTTTATATTTATGACATGTTTGGTGCCAACATGTCAGCTGTTTGAATGAAAAAAAGGTTGTTTTCCAGACAAGTTTGATTCTGTATAATTTTATTAGCCTTTTTATCCATTGTGCTGGCTTTCAGTGCTTTTAAATAAAATGTTCATTTTTCAAATCTGTGCTGTTACATGTTTTAGAAACTTCAGGTTTCTATCAACTGACAAATTTCTAAACCACAGAAAAGGCAGTATCTTTGCCCTCTAATAGCTTTAATTTGTTTTCAGATTTTGAAATAATAAAAATGTGTCTATATTTAGAAGCTGGTGGTGTGGAATTACTCTAGTTTATAAACTCTGTAACTGTACGCAGATTAAAGGACTGTGTGTGATTTAAAATTTTTGACACTAGCTTAGACAACTTCTTTTGTTTTATGAAAGAAGTGGGGGTTCATGTGAATAAGAAGATGTAACCCTGAATACAGGACGAAGTATGGTGCTTACTTTAAATGAGTGCACAGAGCTGATTTACAAGTCAATTAAAAGTGCAGCTGCCTTTCAGGCAAGAGATATTGAGTAGTCCTTGATAACAGAAGGAGATTGTTGTCCCTCTTTTGACAGCACTCCTCTTTCAGTAGTGGAAAGTGCAAAGAAAGTTGAAGTAACACCCGAACACAGTGTGAACATCATGCGTAGGATTGTACTCTATTTTTTATTAAATCAGGTTACTTTAGGAAAAGATTGTTATAAAACCCTTCTCGTTGAGAGGTTACTACCATCTTGCAGATATTGTAGTGCTTCTGTGCTAAGTCCTACAATGTAGACATTTAAACCAAACTTGCATTAAATTACTTACGAGATTCATGGTGATACCAATCAACTGTATAATTTAGTATACGACTAATCCTTGTAATTTAGAGAGTTTTAAGTCATACTAAACTTCTAAGGAACTGTGTGTAAATCTCTGAGGTTATATGATCTGTAAATAAATCTCTAAAAGCCATACATCTTCTTTTGCTGTTAATTTTAGATTTTCTGTATGAGGGTGAACAAACCATAGCTGCTGTAAACAGTTTGTAAAAAATGCAGTAGTTGTTTAGATTTGGATCCTTTTAATATGTCTATTTTGTGGTTCCCTACACGTATATACTAATGTCTGTTCTTTCAGATAAAATGTGTGGTACATTCTGCTATCATTTCTTTGCCTAATGGGACTTAATATAGGATTTTTAAATAAGTAGAGATCTTTCATTTTCTCAGCCATCAATATAATTGTTTTAAATAGCTGCTTGTTTAATTGGAAAAGCCTGGATAAAAAAGACAGGACAAATAAGGGTAGGTCTACTTAATACGTGTAGGTTTTAAAATGGGGCTGTTTAGAATGCATGGACAGTTACTTGCTTAGATTACACAAAGAATTAAATAGAGGGGTGGAGTATTTAAAATGATCCAGTGTCACCTGTCTGGTTACATTCTCACATGGTCTTCATGGTTTTTCCTAATTGTAGTACTACTTAAAGTCATCAGGCTAAAAAAGAATAAAAATCTTTCTTAGGCCAGATAGTGTTAATAATCCCTTCTGGTAATGATAGACCAGGGTAAATTGTCTGAGACTGACAAATGGCAGCTTAGAGATGATTTGAAATGCAGTGGAGGCACTTAAAATTACCAACATGGTTCTTGAGTTTTGTCCTTAACTACAAATCTCTGCCAAATGCAAATTGGATTGTGCACCCTTGCGCTCAGATATTCTTGCCCTTCTGATATTTTTTCTGCTAATTCTACTACTGAGGCTAAAGGGGAAGCATCCCAGTCTCTGAATTCTGTGTTAGATGATGAGGGCAAAACTGTAAAGCTATCAAATAAATGCCTTATTCTAGTTTACTTTCAAACGAGTTCAGGAAAAGGGTTTTTCATGGTAGCTATTGTTCGGTAACTGCGCGTGCTGTCTTTCTCAGCACCGAACGGGAAAGAAAGAGATCAAAAAGCCCTTGTCTGCAAGGTCTCTTGTGGCGAGGCTGCATTATTTAAAAACTTAGGAGCGTGTTAAAGGCAAACTCAGGAAAAACCTGCATTTTCTGGATGTGCCTTTGCTGCTTGTTAAGCTTAATTAAGAAATACAAGGAGATACACCTACCGGTAATTATTACTAATTTGTGCTCAAGTTCACACATGCACATCACTAGTACATTGATCAAATAAAGCATTTCTTTTCTCAGTCAGACTGTAAATTTACAATGCAATCCCTTCACATAAATAATCTTGCTTTCATCTTGCATTGATTTATGGATCAACTTCAGCTCCATTACACGCTGAGAACCTTTTACTCCAAGCTCATTTCATCATGGGTTTCTCTCTTTTGTTTTGTACCTGCCTGGCATAAATGTGTTGTGGGTCCCTTTGATACCTTATTCCTAATGAAAGTGATGCTGAATTTGAAGCTTTATGTGGCAAAATTGATTATTTAATATTGTGATGGCCTAAATAAAGAATAGTAAATTGAAAATATTTTTTTTTACTTGTTTGTGAAGATTATATCACCCATTTTTATGAGGTACTTGTGAATTGCTGTGGCTGGAATACCTGGTTATACTTAACGTTGCTTACTAGTTCTTAACACAATTCTTACCAGAAAGCTGCATATCAAATGTGTTTTTCATTAGTCAGAGGAGTAAGTTCATGAGTAGGAATTTTTTAAGCTTTTGAGAAGGTCCCTCAGATGCTGCATTATGGTCAAGAAGCTCTTGCTGTGCTTGAAACTATGGTTTTTCAGAGTGGTTTGTCACAGGGAGCTGGTGGAACCCGGAATGTTTTCAGTCTGCATTTTTTATTTTTAATTTTGCTATAACTGAGGGAAAAGTGAGACCTAATTGAGCATGGATGGAGCAGATAGACTTGAATAAACAATTAGTTTTCTGAGGCTTCCAATGTGATAGAATAAATGAAACCTTTATAGGTAGTCTAGGAGCTCATTGGTGAACGTGAATGGAAATAGATTTTATAAAGAACTGAACTGCTTTTGCTTCATTAGTATTCATGGTATAACAAAAAAACCTCACAACACACCACCTCTTTCCAGAGTCTATGTATTTTCCTCTGGATTATTTTTTCCATGAGACAAATGATGATGGTGTCAACAACTGATGAAGATGAATAGGCTTCTTTCTTATGTATTTCAGGTTTGTTTTTTTTTTCAATTGAAAGTGACTTTGAAGGTTAGTTTTACTAAATTTTCATCCTGCTAGTTAGGGCCAGAAAAAAAGTCTTTCTTAAAAATCTGTATAAGAGCTGAAGCATTGGAGAGGTTTGAAAAATTTGTACATATGGATGCCTTCACATGCACAGAGTATAAATACTTATTTCCATGCATTTGTCATGGATTTCTTGACCTGTAAAAAGAATTTTAAAAATAATTAAGGATGAAAATGGTGCCTGTAATGTCTAAAATATCAAAGTTCTTTTTAGTTTGCTGTGTAGCTAATTCCTGCTTTCATTGAGAAATTAAGGAAATACTCAGTGTGGCTAGTATAATGTCTTTATCTAGGGCAGAGCACAGTGCATAGCTAATGCTACTAATGGCTCTGCATATGATAGTAAGAAAATGAATACAGGCACAGAAAGCTGAAGAACAAAAAGCTGCCAAAGAGGTGGCTTTATCCACGGGAAGGTAAGAAAATAGTACTTTGTCACAGTATTAATAATTTTTGTTTAAACTTGGTGGTTCCTACTGTTCAGCTGAAAACTTTGTTGTCTTTGTTCTCTCACACTTCTTGAAGCAGATAAACCAGTGAAAACAAAACTACCCTCTGAAGTGGGTGCTGAGTGTTAGGAAGACGTGATTCTTGCAGCTGTCTGTTCCCTGCCCTGCCAGGCAGTTTCTTTGTGGGGATGCAGTGGGGGTCAGCCAGTGCTGCTCCTCAGTGTCCGTGGGCCTGCTGGAAGGACCAGGACTGCTGGGTTGATGCCTGCCCCTTGAACCTGCCGTGCCTTGTTATGTCCGAAATGCTGTGTGGGGGTGTGGGTGTGGTTTTTCTTTTGCTGCAGGTTTCCAGCTCTTGTCCCTTTGCCCCGGCCAAGGTGTTATCCCAGGCCCGAGGAGCCACCCACCAGGTTTGTGGTTGGGTTGTGTCCTTCATTCCCCCCCGGACTGAATCAGGAGTGCTTCTGCCAGCTTTCTCTTGCTGCCTCCTGGCTACTCTGTGGGCCTTTTGCGACAGGAAGATGTAGCAGTTGTGACAGCACATTTCAACACCACAAAATGCTTTTTCCTGACAAGATGGCCATCAGGACAGGGGCAGGAAGGGAGTATCCTTCCTGCTGCATAGCAGTGGCATGCTCTGCTGCACATATGGGCAGCTAAGGGTAGATTTTCTTTTTTTATCTTCATCAGATCACTTTTAAAAGCTGTGGAAGCAAAGGTAAAACATGAGTATGCTTCCTGATGCCCAGGCATTGCTTAGAGAGGCTGTACCACTGCAGAAAGGGGATTTTTCTTTTTCTGTATTTTCTTTTTCTATATGGTACCCTTGCAGAAGAGCTGAGTGGGTTTGGCAGACCCCTGGGACACTGCTCTCTGTTTTCATGCTTTTTTTTGATTAACTTCTCAAACAGACTTCCTCACAGAATCTGCTGTTTTGGATCTGATCCCTCTGTGTCCTTCCTAGTAGGGCTGACCTGTTGAGTTGCTGCAGCCTTATCCTGGCTAGCAGCCTGTTTGTGATGCTTTGACTTCACTTTTTTAGAGTGCTGACAGTTTTCCCTAGTTTGGAAATTACGTTTTTTTTGTAAGAATCAAAAGGCCTTAGCACATCATGTGCATTCCTGAGAAGATACCTGTATAAAATAAAAAAGGGTTGATTCTACCTGTAAGTAAATCCCTTTTAACCATGGGTTGAACTATATTTATTTAGAGCTGTGTTCTGGTTTCTGCTTATGTTTTTGGGGTCTTATAAGAGGTCTGCCAAACCTGCTATTTCTTAATCTTTTGATGTTTGTTAAAGCTGGGTGTGTAAATCCAAGGAGACTGAGGGCACTCTGAGTTATTGGAGGCAGTGCCTTCAACACAAATACTGTTGCTTCCTTTGTTTCCTGGAAAGGGAGCAGTATAGACTGCTCACTCTGTGAGTCTGTGTGTACAGATGCAGCACACAGGAGGCTTTCAAGAACTGAAGGACTCTGTCATATTGTAACAAAACTGTTCCATCCTAACAAGGGTAAAGTAATAATTGGCTCAGACAGTAGTGTGCATGCATATTTATAGGCCACTTTTTGGCCTTGTAGAATACTGTAAAGGCTGTGCTTCATTTTCTGTGCAATCATGTGTAAATATGTTTCTGAAAAAGGATTGGATGCAACCTGATTATTTTTTAGCATAGTCATAGCTGATACTTCAAATTTGTCTGAGTTGCATTTATTTGCTTTTAATTGACCAGACATCAAATTTGTTTTTAAGAAAAATACAACTGTTTTAAATTCAGATTTGCATTTCTAGAATGAGTGGGAAGTGGGTAGCAAGATAATGTGGTTATGTCTCTCTTGATCCTTAGCAGAATTCTTAAAATATTTCTTTACCACCTAGGATATAATGGGTAAGATGCTATAGGAAAACATCATGACTTTGTTTGCTGATGCTCTTTATTCAATGTCATGTGTTCAGAATAATAAACTGGACAGTTTTGAACAGTGACTTTAGATTTAAGCACTGTCTTTCTGCATATATGTGAAATGTAAAATCAATAAATGCAATGGTTAGAAGTGATGCTTTGTGAACCGCAGAGCTTTACAGTGGGTTTCTTTTTACTTTGGTAAGGACCTATTTGCAGTGCTATTGTAGGTTGCATTTGTGTGCAAATCAAGTGTTGCTTTATGAATGATTATTTCCCTGTAAACATGACCTTTTCTGTCTCTAATCTTTTTCAATCCACAGTGAGCCTAGGTTCTTACTTTCCGTGTCTGCCATAGCTGATGGACTGGTGTCACTGTCCTAGCAAGGAAACTGGAGGTCATGGGGGGAAGTGAGATAAACCAAGGCTTGAAGTCTAGACTGGAATGACAGATGCCATTAGGCTGGAGAAACTAGTGAGGTCTTTCAGTCCAAGCTGAACAAGACCTTTCTCATGGAGAGGCAATGCTGAATTTAAGATATGTGGGATAAATAGTGATCTTCCTTCCTCATCTGTGGTGGTGGATAAATAACTGCTTGTTTTTGAGGCATTGTGGTAAGGAACAGGATAAGAAATGGGATATTTCCTTGTACATTGAAATCCTTGTGGCCTGTTGAGTCTTCCTTTGTATCCACTCTTCACCTTCATTTTCCATGGCTTCTTGGAAGTGGTGCTAGTGTTTGGAGAAGTTTCCTTTTATCTCTGTGCCGTAAGTTATTTGTGGTTCTTTTGCAGAGGCTGCTCTGAGAGCTGTGGATATTCAGAATAGTTGCATAGTTCTCCAAACCCTACTCAGAACTAAGGTGGATTGATATTGCTTGTGGGTAAAGGGAATGTAGAGTATTTCAACTATCAGCTGATTGAAATGGAACTGTTGACAGTCTTGTTCAGGTGAAGTGTTTGGTACAGATTTGTGGAGACTCAGGCAGCTCTAGATTGCTCAGATTGCACCCACAAGCAGAATTCTTCAAAAGCTGATGTTGTTGTGACCAAAAGCAGTGGATTCCTGTGTGCTGCAGACATGAGTTGCTGAAGGAGATCTGTGGAAATTTGTTTGCACCTCTGCTTGTGATGGTACTGTTAGATAGACTTCTTTTATATCTGTGTGATACACCACCACTGTGGCATTTCCTCTTCAAGTCTAACTTGGTTCTGCTGAGTTCTTGTCAGGCATCTGGAGTAACTAAACTGCACTATGCTCTTAATTGATTAAAGTGTATTTTTAAATTAATTCTAAGATGCTTTCGTAAGGTATGGTCCTGTCTGTTAATAAAATTATATTCAGTGTTGCTCTGTGTCAGTGCAGCTAATCAAAACTCATGTATCTGTGCCAAATTAGACTTAGAGTATTTAAATGGTAAGAACATATCTCTTCCTTATGGCCAGCTGAAATAAGTTTGTATAGCTTGCATCAAAGAAAAGTGCTTTACTGGGCTATTGTGTTCAGCAACTGTGCTTAAAATGCTTGCAAAGAAGCCAGAGAGGCAGCGTGCTGAGAGGAGCCCAGTGAAAATAACATGAAGAGACAGACTGGTATATCAAAGCAGACTACTAGAAGCATAAAGGGTTAATCACTGTAGAACTATTGGTGGGTCTTAGCATGCTTGCTTCTGGCATAGCTTATGTTTGAAGAGGCAAGAGAAAGAAGGGATTTGTAAGGTTTGTGAAGCCATGCTCCTGTTAAGCATTTAACTTTACAATGAGAATTTTTAGTGAATGACTGAATCTCTCTTCCACGTCAGGGAAACTTCCATACTTTTACCTGCACAGGGCTGGAGCCTGATGCTTTCTGACTTACTTAAACATCTGTGATTTGGCATATTTCTTGGCAACATACTTATTTAGAGTAATTTTCTTTCGGGACTTTGGGTTGCTAATGGAAAAAAAATCCTAAACAGTAAAACTACACTGCATATTTTCTGCTTTTGATACACTACATGTGAGAGTTTTCAGGTAATGGGTCTTTTTCTGGATTGGTGCTTGACTGGAGGAGACATAAAATGGGTGGCAGTGCGCACGCCTTCTGTGGAAACTTTAGTGACTGAATATGGATATAAAGCATGACCTGATGTAGGAAGAAATCGTGCTGCATTCAGGAGGAAGAAAATGGATTGCTTAATAGAACATCTTTGTATTTTTAAGACTGAGTACTTGACGAGTATTTTCCAGTTTCTGTGGGAAGTAGGAATACTGCCTGTGGAGCAATTGAGGGAAGTTGAGGGTGAGGTAGTTTGGACAGTGAAACTGTAGTGGGTGTTGTGAAAAGAGTAGAGCTGATCAGATGAGTTCAGTTCTTATTTCAATTTAATTTTTATTGGAAAAAGACACTCCATGTTGCAACACTTCTCAGCAGCACAGAACAGCTTACTTTCCTTATCCTGGTTTATCAGTGTGATTGAATTCTCTTAGCTTCATTCACCTTGTACCACGAATTTTCTCTCTGAAATGCATTTTCTTTCTGACTGCCTCACTCCTCATTATGTACTCGGCTCAAATTGCGCTCCTGAACACTGATGCAAGGTCTTATTTTGAATCAGTTGTCATGTCCTTAATTTTCATAAGGACATGTGGGCTGACGTACTTGATGTGACTATTTGATGATATAATTATAAAGCCGAGAATTCATTCTAGCTTTAGAATAAATACATGATTGTAGATAGGTGGATTTAATGCTACTGAGGTTTTAAAAAAATATTAGTATAATCCTTTCTGAGTAGGTGAGCTGTTAAAAGCCCATAGTACAGTATGGAAATAATTTTCTTCAGAGGAATGTATCTGATTCTATTCACACAGAAAATTAATAGCTTGAAAATACAGGAAAAAAATGTTTGAGAACATATCGATTCCTGTGTAACTGAAGGAGACTTTCACTCAAATTCCTTTCCTGTTTCTACGGGATCTCTAAATCTACGTGTAGAAGTCTATGGTAAGAATATTTTGATATTCTGTTCTATATAGTTTTTAAACCATTCTCTTCTAATACTCTGTTCCTTTTTGTAAGGTTCATACGTGTGAGGGGAGCAAGAAGGGATTTGTGATTTTATCTCCTAAATTTTACAGTGCTTCTGTAGAAATTCATCATACCTATGACATAAGCAGATAGATTTTTTTATCAAATGTATGGAAAAATGGATTGGAAGAAGTAAATATTGTAGATCAGTATGCTTGTCACGGGTTGGTGTTTGCTGTGTGTTTTCTGTCTTTCAAAGTGCCTTTGTTGAGAAGGTATTATTTAATGTTGGGGGAGGGAGGCTTTTAAATAAGTTAACTATCCATGCATTGTGAATATTAACAGCAGACTGGTGGCGAGATGTGCACTGATTAAAAATCCCTCTCTAAGCAGCCTGTATACACTTTAAGGCTGACTTAACCCCCCTCATAATTTAAATACACGGTACTGAAATACACTTCTTTTCACAGTTTTCATTTTTCACTGTTTTCATTTTTTTAGCTTAAAAAACCTGCCCTCTGTTATTCCATTGCTCCCAAGGTCCTGAGGTGTTGAGAGAATGGTATGGCTGCAGCCTGAGTGCAGTAATAAGACAGTGGGCAGAGCAGGAGATAGCCAGATACTCAAGATGTAACATGAATGTGTGTCCGTTGGAAACTTCCTGCAGGGATCCTGCTATTGTATTCCCTGCAACTTGCTTCAAGCAAATTTGACTGATAAAAGAGGGGAACCAGCCAAACCCTGGTTAACCTGCTGTGTTTGCATGCCATGCAACATCAGCACATGTCCGTATAGCTAGTAAGTATGAAGTAAATACCAATAGAATGATGACTGTGGAGGGGCAAAAGTGAGTGTTGAGAAAGCAGCAGCTTAATTAAAATTATTTAAAATATCTCTGGTAGAATTTTAACTGTCTTCTAGACAGTTGCTTTAATGTTGTCCTGTGGATAGCAGTGTCTAATCATCTGATAAGATGCACAACCTGGACTTCCACAGTGTGCAGGTTTCCAGGAGGTCTTTGAAATAACCATTAACAACTTTGAATAGGTCTTGCTATTAGTTATCTACTTGAATTGATGTAATCTTCTTGCTGAATGATTGCAGTGTCTTTTTGACTGAATTAACCACTTTGTAGGATTTGAATATGTAAAAGATTATGCATTTTCAGAACCAGCTTTGTGTTCCAAGGAAGTAGTATCTGTATGTTTTCTGTTGGTTTCCTTGGACTTGAATGCTCTGCCTGTCAGGATAGGAAGGCAGTTCTGTTGAGGGCAGAAAGCCTCCTCATCTGCTGCAAATGCTTTTACTTGAAATGAGCTCTGAATAGGGGTATAAACCTCTGTTGCTATCTAGAGGGTAGCACAGGAAGGGAGCTTGCAAGCCTGGATACCTTCTGCAGTTCATTTCTCTCATATTTCCCAGGCATCCAGAGCTGTTTTGTCAAGGCTGTTAAGGAGTGTATCGTAATCTACTCTTCTTGGTTTACTGCAGTATCAGTTAGAATGTACAGATGCCTGTCATTTTACACGCTCTTACGTTATTTTGGGGCTTTGGAAGCAAAAGTGAGTCTTTGAATAGCTTCCAGAAATACTTTGTTGATATATGTGTAATTGTTTCTGTGAAGCAAGAGTTGGCCATCAATATGAAAATACTAAATCTTGTACTTCCATGTTGTTTTTTTGTAGTGTTAGACCTTAAAATTGTCTTTTGGTGTGACAGAGTCACTTAGCAGCCAGAGGGTACCTTTGTGGGAGGATGCTGGCTGGCATCAAGACTATGAGCTAATGGGGGCTAATGTTTAAACTGTCTTAGCTCTCAAACATCATACTTTTCTGAAGCTGGGATAGCATCTTATGAGTTGAAGACCTAGATGGTACTGTGCTGGTCTATAGAATTGTTTCAAAGTTTCTTCTGAAACCCTGAAAGTTGTCAAAGTGGAGCACAGCTTGATTGGAAATAACAACTTTAAATAAGACTGCATGTTGTGGAATCCACAAATTGATTCATTGTGGGAGTGACTTGAACAATCATAAAGTTTGAATACTTGGTTAAAAGGGGAAAAAATGAGAGAATGGATGATGCAAAATTCTGTTATGTTGGTGTGAGTGCTAATGTGCTTGTATTGATTCTTTTTTTTTCCTTCTGTGGTTTAAAAATTTGGTGAAACTTAGTTCAGGAAAGAAGAGATTTAAAATGCACTTGGTTACTTTGAAGTGTGAACCTGTTTCAAGAAAGAGCATGAATTTTTGCCAGTAACTCACCTAAAGCCTTGATGGGATCATGTCATTTTTAGATGCTTGGACGAATTTGGAGTGTAGAACTAAACAATCTCTGGGATCCATCAGTCAGTAAGCAGTTTGAGTATTTGCTATTAGATCAAAGACTCTCAATATGGTGTTTTTTCAAAAGTTAGCTGTTACCAGTTGCTTCCTTTTTAAAAGAGTAATTCGTATTTAAGTTTTAAATTCACCTTGTGAGGTGTCTTAGAAGTCGTAAATACAAATATTTGTGACGTGCCCATGTTTGTGAAAGATGAATAGTAACAATGGTTAACTAAATATTCTTTGTGACCCCAGAACCACTCAGTTTAGGAAATAGCTAAAGGCAGGGGCTGTGAGTTAATCAAATACTTCAGTGTCTGTTGTGAACATGAATGAGTCTTAATATACTGAAGAAATAGATTCAGAAATCAGTTGCATTTCTTGATGCATTAGATGTGTGTGTACATTTCCAACAAGCTGCATATTTGATTAAAAAAACCTTTAAAACAAACCCCAAAACTAACCAAAATTAATCTGAAATATTGAATACATAGGGAACTAAACATGGGATTCAAAAATGCTTTTTAGGGAGGATGGTGCATGCTGTGGATTAACTGTAAGGAAGAATGGGCTTTGCTGTGCAAAGGTTCATAGGTGTTTCTGGTGACCTTGACTCATTCCTTTCAGAGGACAAAAAGGATGAAAGAGTCAGGTATGCAGGTTACGCTAGATTTTCTGGCTGATAAATCTCAGTACATGAACTGTAAAAATATAAGACCTAGATGTGCTTGACTTCCTAAAAAATTGTAGTGAGAATTAGGGTTTCAATGTTACAGAAAAAAAGTTTGAATGGTTTTTCAAAATGATGACACTATGCCAACTGCAGCATTTACTGGAGAAAGAGGCTTGTAAAACTTTTTCTACTTTGCATACTTACATACCCTGCTTTTTAGTATTTTTACTTTCTTAGAATTTTTTCACATGCATTTTGTCTTGTTTTTGTGGATTTAATCAAATATTGAGGCATTAGATATATTGTCAAGACCAGGCAGCTAAAATGCTTTGTGGATATGATGACAGGAGCCCAGTCTGAAGAATGAGGATCTGTATTTTCACTAAACTTCAAAGTCAGTGTAAATGAATGTGCCGTTTATAAACAGGACAATTTAATTTTTTTCTCACTGGCGTTGATAAATCTGTTTGTTATTATTTCCTTGGACTGGGCAGTGGTTTACAGTTTGTTGATAGTGCAGTGCCATCTAGTGACTGCTGACATGGATGTGGGGAAAACCTATCAAAGAAAAACGTTTGAAGAGCTGGTCACTATTTGGAGTAGGTTTCCAAATCAGGTGGTTTACAACTGCAGAAATGCTGCTTTATGGAAGGTTGAATAAGTTGAACTATGATCTTGAGAGCTGAACTTGTATCTTGAGAGGGGACCTCTGTGAAAGATGCTCTTTGTGTGAGAGTGGTTGGAGGTGGTGTGAACTGTTCAAGAGGAGAATGGCTTTCTTACACAGCCAAATACAAATCTAGCACTTGCAAAGTTTTTCTTTTAAGTTAGCAAATTAATTACCTTAAGATCTTTGGGATCTAATTTTTTCACAAACACTATCATAATCTTTAGTTTAAGGTAACTTACATTTTCTTTTCAATGAAGGTAAGCATTTAAACAGTATAGGTATATGTATTTTTTTTTGTTTGTTTCTTTGCAGCTTGATCACATATTATCACCTCCACCTATGCCTTTCCGAAAATCCAGTAGTCCTGAAGTATCTTCTGGCCTTGGAAGGTCTCCTAAATTTAAGAGGCAGTTGAGTGAAGATGGGAGACAGCTCAGAAGAGGAAGCCTTGGAGGAGCTCTGACTGGTGAGTCTGGGGCATGTTTTTAGTGTCACCTGGATTAGCGGTTGTGGAGCTCATGGCACCTGGACCCTTGGTGTTTGCCTTGTGGTTGAGCTCTTTGGGATAGGTGTGAGCTCCACCTGGAGTTTCCAAAAATCTCTTCCATGTGGGTTCCCTCACTGTTAGTGAGATGAATCATATTTGATGTTCTGCCTCTAGGGGCTGCTGAGAGGTGTTCAAGCACAGCCTGAAAATCACCCGTTTTGAAATTTGCATGACTGTGGCATTTATCTTGCTGACTCATATGCATCCATCCATGGGATCACCTGCATCTTGCTTCTTCAAGGAGTTGAAGTGCATGGATGGTGCCTTTAGACTTGATTTCATTAAAGAAAATGTGATTTGGCATCCTTTATGTGATGAAATATTCATGGGGAGGAACAGCATTACCAACTAGCCACAAAGCTGTGGACTGCAGCTTCTCCTTGGTGCAGCCATGCAGAGGAAGCAGGATGCTTGAGGAGGGCTCAGGCCTTCCCCACCCTGGTAGCATCTTCTAGATAATAGGTCCTGGTATTGTGACTGTGTACTGGTACCTCTGTGGCAGTAATGGTCACTGAAGAGTGATTGGTTTTGATTATGAAGCAAATTAAATATGAAAAAATAGGGACTTCATGTATTTCAAGAAAAATAATTTTTAAATTCACTAGAATATGAATTAAGTATGGTCCTAAGGTGCATAATGGCTAATAATTAGAGGAATTTGTTGTACTTAATGAGAGGGACAACAGATTTCAGTAAAGTTACTGGAACATAGAAATTTCACAGAATAACAGAACATGCTAAGTTGGAAGAGACTCACAAGGATTGTAAAGTCCAACTGGCCCTGCACAGCATCATCCCCAGGAGTCACACCATGTGTCTGAGAGCATCGTCCAAACACATCTTGAACTGTGTCACGATTGGTGCTGTGAGCACTTCCCAGGGGAGCCTGTTCCAGTGCCTAACCTCCCCTGGGTGAAGAGCCTTTTCCAGATATCCAACCTAAACCTCCCCTGGCATGCCTTCAGGCCATTCCTTCAGGTCCTGTCACTGCTCACCAGAGATGAGAGATCTTGTCTTCCTCTCCTCGTGAGGTAATTGTTTTATCTAAGTGATGTTGATTGATGTTAGAATCACGTACATGAAATTTATAAATTAGAGGAAGCTGAAGTGGTGTTTACTTGAGATAGAGCTGTCCTCTGTCTCTAAATTCTGTGAATTGTTCGGAGTTGTTTTCACTTGCACATGAAAAATGGTTCCACAGTGGATAGAGCTGACTCTTTTGCAGTAAGTGTCTGAAAAGTACTTTCAGAGTATTTATTTTTTTCACTTCTCTGCTACCCCTTTCCCTAACCTTTTTATGGAAGAAGCTCCAAGAAGTTATAGCAATACTTGTCTGTGTTCACCACCTTAAAATCACCTCTGTGGCTCCTGGTAAATAAGTGATTTTGTCCTAAAAGACCTTAAGGAATCTAAAGAACTTAAACAATTAAAAGGTCTCATACTTTGTGTGACAGAAAAACATGTGCTACTACAGGAATTTCTTTTATTATACCATCACATAGTTGTTGCTCTGATTTTTAGTGTCACTAGTGTAAGATCACTAATTTTGCTTGTACCTTCGTTTTTATCTTGAGTTGTTATGAAGCTTTCAGAAACAGTGTAAGAATATTTGTGATCCATATGGACTTTCATGAAATGTAAGTGACCTGTAGCAGACAAGTGTCAATTTTGGTAGCCATTTCAGTAAACTCTGTCAGCTCTGGAGTGTTACAGTTCTGAAAGCCTGGAGTGTAAACGAAATTACTGTTTTACTGAGACTAAAAACTGCCCGCACCATTATTTTTTCAGCAAGAGCTGGTGTGTTTTTTTAATTTTGTTTTGGTCTAAGTTTAAAGTGGAGTGGTGGTCTTTAAAAACTGATCTTTGCCATATAAGCCATGCAGATAAGAGGAAGAAGACAGCCTAATCAAAAACAAACACACCAATTGTGCTCTGCTGCCAGAGTCTCTAGTCTTTATCGCTATGCTTGAATTATTGCTTGGGGCCTTTATAAAGGGAAATGGATATGCTTTTTGTCTGCATGCAATATGTTGTGCAGGTTTCTTGTCAGGATTTGGGAATATAGTGTGCAGTGATGTTAAACTGCTTTATTACCAATGCACTTTAAATGAACCTGAATACCCTAGGGCTTTGGTATCTTAAAATAATTTAAATATCTTAACAGCTTTCATGACACTGATTAAATTAATCAAAATCATTCTGATGACAGAAAGTTTTTTCTATTCTTTAGGGATTTTTAAAAAACTGTTCTAAAGAAACCACTGCAGATAGAGAGCTAATTCCTAGAGCTGTTTCAAAAGTTCAGTAATCTGAGGTTAATAATTTCAGTATTATTTTGGTCATGTAGTTACACACCTTTTTTAACATACTGAAGTTTTGGGGTTTTTTATATTTATTTAATGCTTGAGAGTGATTTTCTACTCTAGTTTGAAACTAAAAGAATCACAGTGTCATAAAAAAAAAGGAAGAAAAGAAGCACAAGAAATCCTTCTTGTAAAATGGTGAGTTGACATGTGCTTGGTAAGGGATAACTTCTGTGCTCACATATTCCCTCCCAAATTTCTGTTTAAGTCTTAATGCTTTTGAAAAAATATTCTGGGTACATAAAGGGGGAAAAATATTTTAAGGCCTGTAATTTGAGAAAGTACTTGATCTTTAATATCACTACTACTGGTTGGTTACTGCCTTGCTTTATTCTTTCTCTTCTTTTGTTACTTTTAATATGCCTTTAAGTGCTAGCTTAACAGGGGGTATTAGTTCATTGGAAAGTAGTTTGGAAAAGTATCTTTGAAATTATTTACAGTTCAGTCTCTTCCTCTGTTGTTAAAAAATATGCAACTCCTAAAATAGAGTAGGTGGGAGGAAGTAAAGCAAGACACAATATTCCTGGCTTACAAATTTGCAGAATATTCTTATGCAAGAATATTCTTAAGAGAGTGTTGCTTGCTCTAAATGTTAGAAAGGTGAATTGAACTTTGTGTTTTACTTTACCTTTCCTCTGGCTGTTAAAAACAAAGTATTATTGAGCCATAGAGCATAAGCAGTATTAACAATGAAAACAAACACAAAAAACCCTATTTGTTTATATAAAAGAGAATAGTTCAATTCCTCTAAGGCTGAATACGAATAGAGGTAAATAGACAGGGGTTTTATCTCTGGGAATAGATCCCAAATAAATGGAGTTTATTGAGTTTTACAGGAGGGAAAAATGTTATGCAGGACATACAAGAGGAAATAAAATCTATATTGTTGCAGTATACTGAATGACACTTACAAAACCTGAAAGAGTACAGTTACTGAGAATCTACTATACTGAATTGACTGAAGTAAATTACAAAACTCTTTATATGTGAATATGAGAAAAATTGGGAATTATGTACTTGGTCATCAGTAATAATAATGTAAGTAATAATAAATGTACTGATCATGATGATCAGGGAGAAGAAGGCTGGAAACCTGCAGAGGTGGGATAGAAACTGAACTTATTTTTGACACAGCTTCAGGGAAACTAGAACCAAATTTTTTTCCCCTGAATTGCATAGTTTTAGGCAATCCAGCAACCACATGTTTTCAGCGACAAACAAAGAACACTTTTCAAAGTAGAAGAAAAATGAAATCAATGTTTTTGAGGATAATTCTATTACTGTATTCTATTGAAAATTGCTACGCAGCCACTGATTAAAGTTTGTCCAATAAAAGAAATGAACAGGGGTTCCTGGAGGCACCATGCTACTATATTTTGGATAAACTCGTTCAATATAATTGCTGCAACAGTATTGCTTTCCTTAATATTCATTGCCAAGGAGGAAGACTTCAGGAAAAACAGAGACCAAGTTTGGAATGAAAATAGCACGTGGCCTGCTATTAGTCTAGTAAATCTCCCATAATAGTTCTTGTTGTGAAGTGCTAATAGTCCTGTTTAATAGAAGGACAAGATGAAAAATAGTATTTCATAACTGTGGTTGCTAAACATATGTATTCATGAGATTTAACAATCTCAGAGTGATAGAACTTGAATGTAATTTATGACCAATTAATCTTGTAATTTGAAAGGTCGTGTTTTCAACAGGTTATAAAGTTTTGGGTAATATGGTCACTTTACACTGTAATCAGTATTTGCCTTTTTCTCTTCTGCTGTGTCCTAACTTCTCTCCAGCTCCAGATTGCCCCTTTCCTGCATGAACACATGCCCATAACAGTGCTTCCCACACCCTTTGTCTGGGAAGTAAACTGACTCTTTAAAATTTTGTGCCACTGAAAGTATAAAATACAATCCTTGCATAGGTTGTTGAACTGCAAGTTAAGCCCTGTCACAAAGATGAGCTGTAGCTGCTTGTTTCATAACCCTAGGTCAGATAGAAAGGGAAAAGAAGATTGCTTCAGAGAGATACTGGTGCCCTCTGGGTGCAAAGGCATTGGAGGTGTGCTAGATAGAATTGAGAGGAAAGTATGGCTAGGTGAGATCAGCTCTGTTATTCTTGTGACAATAGACACTTTAATACACATGTATTTAAATACCTCTTGCTGTAGCCTTAGCTCGCCTTCTTAAGGATTTCTAATGGTACACAGACTGAGACTTACTGGTTTTGAATCAGGAGAAAAGATGTTTAATTAAAAAGCTGCTTTTCTGTGGTGACTGGTTTTCTTGATCTCCATAAACTTCAAAGGGCTGTCTAGTCAGAGGGTTTTTGGCTTAAATTGTCTACAGATTTTAGTTTGCTGCGTTCAGAGATGCTTAAGTAGAATCCACAGCAGAAGGTAATGTGAAAGGATGAGAAATTAAATGAGCTTTTACCATGGAGAGGGTTTACCTGGCAAATCACTCAGACAAGCAAAACAAATTGCCCTTACTTTCATGTCCCACTGCTGCTCCTGTCTTTGCTCCAAGATGGGCAGTGCAGCCCTGTTCTGTCTTCTCAGTTGCTGTGCAGCATTTGGAGATTGCTATCTCCCTTTCTACTTCTGAAAGATATGAGAACATATTTCTGGGCAGAGATCATATTTTTGAGAGTGCGGCAGCTAACTCAGTTGTTTCTATACTGTACTGATAATCTCTGCTGTTATATATAAAGAAAAAAATACACTTTAGCTACGTATAGTTTGAACTTCTTATCTTGCCTACTGTTATCTCATCAATAATGACTTGGAAAAGACTTCCTGGTGGGCTAATTGCGTGGGAGGGCTGTTATCTGCTAGGCTTATATTGATCTTACACAAGTACAGGTAACATAATACATACTAATTTCATTTTATAGAATCTTTAATCCAAGGATTCTACAGCACTCTACATTAGTGGAATTACTTCATGTTCTTCTGATCACATATTGTCTACAGATCATGAAGAGCTGAAACCGAAAAAACTCGTGATTTATATATTTTTTTCTTTAATGTTTTTGCTTTGATCAGCTTTCCACCTCTGAGTCATCAGTCATCCAAATATGCTCAGCAATTGTTGTTATTCCTGTATAATTAATATGTGGTTGATTTGAAATGAATTTGGGAATTCTCAGTCTGTTTTTTGCTTCAGAGATTCATCACTCTGCTAACACTAATTAGCAGAAAGATCAACAGCTTTATGGACCATGAAAAACAAGCTGTTCTCTTATCCATGGGTTGGCATGTGCTGGCAGGCCTTGGAAGAGGAGGTTTTCCCTGTTTGTATGGAGGAGCAATAGGCAGTAGCAGAATTTTCACAAACATTGGGCTGTATAAATTGTAATTAATATTGTTGAAAATGGAGATTAGCTCATTAAGTCTTACAGTGTCAACTATTTGGTACAACTTGGTGAATGGGGAAAATTGAACTTGTACCATCATGTGACTTGTACCTTGAAACCTTTTTGGGAATGGGACCTTCCCATAATATATAACTGCTTGTCATAGGGATGATGTGATTAGTTTAATGGCAACTTTTTAAAAAAAAGAGTAATTTCTATTAATGATGGCCTCTATGAATGGTGTTCCTCTAAGAGGAAGTGTTCTGTATTTCCTGTGTACATAATCAAAATTTCTTTCTGTTATGGGTTAAATTAAACATATTTACACCAGGAATAGATGAATACAATACATGATTACACCACTCCCTAAAAAGCCCTATGATTTCATAGCTGTCTCTGGGGATACAACTTGATGGACTGTATTGGCCCGTCCCCAGTCTCAGAAGCTTTAGTGCTGTAGGATGTGGGGCAAGAATGACTGCCAGTGCCAAAACTCTATCAGATGTGCCTTTTAATAAGAAATTTTGCTTCTTGCATTTTTCCCCTCTTAGAGCAGAAGTATTTCAAAATGGCTTTCATTGTGATGCATGTCCGGACTGGATGTACCCAATTTAGAAAGCTTTTTCAGCTGCAGCTGCCTGAGGACTCTCCCCAAGGGCAGCAGAGGGAGAGTAACAGTCCAGCACAGGTGCTAACACCACTGGGCTCTGGGCTACAAAGGTGGGAATGTTCAGCAGCCACATGTGTACGATCACAGGCACAATATGCTACATTCATTCACTGCCTATCCAAAGCATATCTGGCAGTCTTTTCAGTTGCCTTCCTCAAAGGTTTCCTTAAAGCACCATGCCACGTGTTAAACTTATTCCAGAATTAGTAGAATGAGACAGAAGCAATCTATTCTATAATTACATGGCTGAGGAAATGTTTTGGTTTTTTTTTTTAATGCTTTCAGTACAAAGCTGTCTTCTCCAGATGAAGTAAATATATTCTGCTATGAAATACGCATTTTTAGATGGTCCTCGGTGCACTGGTGTTCGAGATGACATTAGGTTATATTTGTCATTGTCAGTTACTTTCATCATTTGAGGCTTCAATCAGCCTGCATAGTGGAGTTGATTTTTACTTCCCTGTGCGCCTAGCAAGATAATTTCCATATTCTTTGACATGTCTGGAGTCTGCACCATGTAATAGTCTGAGATGAGAACAGAAGATATTGTATTCCTGTCTCATTATTTTGCCTTTAACTCCTCGATTGGTGCTTAATCATGCTTGTATCATCAGAACATGAGAAGTTGATTGTTGTTGAGATCAAAGCAAACTGTAGCAATAGAGTGCCTAATTAGCAGATATGTTTGCAAGCTGCCAGTTTTGAAGGAGGGAGAAATAGAGTCTAACCCTCTTTGGGAGACTTATAAAAGCAGCTTGAATATTGTTAGGAGTCATTTGTCATAGTGGGAAAACAGAAAGTGGAGAAAATTAATATTTGTGTTAAATTTCTGAAGTTTGAGTTATACCTCCTTAAGGAGTACCCTAAGAGCTGTTGAATTAGCTGGCTCAAGTATGCTTAGCAGTCTAACTGAAGAAGCACAGATGAAAGAACTTGCCTGGACTTGGCTATATGATTGTATTTAACCAGCTGATTAAGTAAATCTGAAGTCTGTGAGGCTGCAGTCCTGTTGTCTCTAGTACCTCAGCTCATTAGTGCTAAACTGACTGCAGCACATTTATAAATAAACTATAATTGCACATCAAGAAGACATGATCTATACTCCTAGAAGTTTAAGTCTTCCTGATTTTTTCCCTGTGGTCTCTCTAGTGGATGTTGTAAAGCAAATGATTTTATCGCATTTGCTTTCTCCAAGTCAGTTGCTTTAGTAATAAATTGAATGTACAGACAGAGAAATACTTGAGCATAGGGAAGAAACATTACCTGTACTTAATCCTTAGAATAAAGGTTGACAACTTGAGTGAAAAAATTTATAGATGTTTTCCAGTGAAAACAGGAGCAGGATTTTCTATTAAACTTTAACTTTGAAAAATTACTGAAAACATGTAGTGATTTAATTATGGGGCATAAAAACATATACATGAAACAAAAGAAGGGGTCACAGTTGGTACTGTAGAGAAAGTAGCATGTTAACACACCATTTCATGTTTGTCTTAATGTTAATTACGAGTTTCTGGGTGTGTTCTTCGTAGTGCAATGGGAGATGTTTGTTTCTTACCATAAATTCTGTTAGCAAAACCCCAGATGCTGAGCTGGTAGAGAGTATTGTCCACTGATTGAGGCAATTGTTCACATAATGTTGGAGCTGAACAACAGTGAATTTCTGAAGTCCTTTATGTTGTAGGCATAGTTTAGTTAGTAAGTCTGCCAGTATCAGTTATCTCTGACCTCATGTATGGGACTCCCATTTTTGCAAAATTGACTATATGTTGAAAGGAGCACTGTCTCATTATCACTTGCATCTACACATGTAGTGTGCTTTTTGTAACATCATGTGTGCAGTGTGAAACTTAAATATCTGTTTTTCCCGCTGTTACCGGAGTTATAGAACTGGACCTTGACATTTTGCTATAACAGCTGTAAGCTGTAAAAAAGGATGTAAGGGATGCAGTAATACCTGTATATTATATTTGTGTTATAGAATGGACTAGCAGTTTATAAGTTTCAGAACTGCATGTTAGAATTATGAGAAAAGGATCTATTTGTTGTTAAGATAAATAAAATGAAGCAGTAGAGTGTTCTGTCTCTGAGCTGACTGATAATTACTGCCAGCTAATTATTTTGCTGAATTGTACTTCAGTGGAGTTGTGAGGTAAGGAAGTAGTGGCATGAATGACAACTTCAATCTGTAGGGTGTTTTTATCATGTACTTATTGTTGTCACTGGTTGTCTAACAGTGTTATTGAGTTAGGTATTTTTTGTATTGAATACTTAAAAAACCCAATGAAACAAACCAACTGAAAACCCCAAACCTATCCTTATCCTTCAAATCTAATTAAAGGTTAGGGAGATTTGGTGGTGATCTCAAATGCATTTCAAATGTTATATTGCTGTCACAGCACTTCAGTAATAGATTGCAAATAGTCAATATAACTTCCGTGAATATGTGTTAGCAAAAGAACTCTGAATAATTTCCTTATCAGCAAAATTTTGTACTGTCTTTTAAATGACTTTCAGTGAGAGAATTTTGTTCCAAGCATGAACCATTATTTCTGGGATGTAGGACTTACTCCCAGTAATTTATCTATTAACAGGCTTGATTCTGCATGCCTTTGTAGTTAATGGAGTCTTCATTTTCTTTTTATATATATGTATTTTTGGATACAGATCTAAGCCTTCATGCTACTAGTTTGTGGTCCAAAGCTAGATGTGTCCTTTTCCAGTTCCAATTCTGCCAATATTGGTGAAATTTTAAGGTAGTTCTACTGTGTTTTTTTGTGGTTTTTTTTAAGTTCATAATCTAACCCCAAATTTTTGCCTTTGTGGGTCACATTTATTTCATGCATTGGCAGCCAGAATAATAGAAATATAGAATTCTGAGTTAGAAGGGATCCACAAGGATCAATGAGTCCAACTCCTGGCCCTGCTAAGGACGACCCAAAGAATCATACTCTGTGCCTGAGAGTGCCACTGCTTCATCTGATTTTAGAAAGTGATACAAATACAGAGCATTTTAGGAGATTTTTAATACATCAAAAGTGAAAGAACTATAGTGAGTATAATGGGATTTTTTATGAAGGCTTCTTCTACAGTAACAAAAGAATTTGTAAGTGAGTCAGTTGTAAGTATAGGCTTACCTGGATAATGTTATGTTTAGAGGATTGGCTGAAAGGAAAATTTCACCTCCTGCATCAGACTGGGAAAGTGGCATTGTTCATTAACTTCAATCATGTATAGCTGAGTAATTTTCTAAACATGCTCCTTTAAGTTCTGGGCAATAAATAAAACATTATTAAAAAGGTATAATTTTTTTTTTTTCTTTTGGGCAATAAATAAAACATTATTAAAAAGGTATAATTTTTTTTTTCTTTGTATGTTGGTGGTCATTTGAAACTTAAGTAAAACTTGATGCAGCTACAATAGAAAAAGGGAAAGTATTTAAAAGTTTCCTAGTGATGACTTCAAATCCATCCACTCTTTTACTTCCTGGCTAATAGCTAATGGGAATGATGGACTTTAATTCCACCCCTCCTCCCTGCCCCCAAAGATGAAAATAGACCCTAAAATTTGCAGTGTCCCCATCATTTCCTACAACTGGAATGTCTGCAGGAGTTCAATTTGAAGCAGTAAAGCTAAGTGCCCTAACTTGAAACTAGTCAATACTAAGGTGGGAGACTCTGCCTTTCACCGGGCAGCTGTCTGAACCTGGAGTGAGGCTTCATTTACTTGTGGTGGTAAAAGTGGTGGTATTTTGCTTCTGTGTTGCCTTGGTCTTCACTTCCTGCTGCTCAGGCAGTTTGTGAATGGCAGTGGTGTTACCAAAAATTTGGTAAAATAAAAAAGTTCTTAAGACCAATGTAGCATTAAGAAACAAGCATTCTTTATTTGGCCAGATGCACAGGGGAATAGCTTTTCCCAAAGCCATGCATTCTGAATACAGGGAAGTTCCTGTTAATATTTTACCTATGTATTGATTGAATGTCCCAGACTATGATAATAATTTCCCTGAAATCATTAACATATTTTCCCTCCCCTTTATGCATGTGTTGTTCTGTCCTGGGGGTCTCTCTGGTAGTCCCTGGTGGTTGTAGCTCCTGATGTTCCTGTCGACCTGTCTGAGCAGGACACAGGGTCTGGTGAATTTGCAGTTCTCCTTACACAGTGGACATCATGCAGTTCCATAGGCCAGTAGTTTCTGGAGAAGAAGCATAGTGTTAGCTGAGCAGGTGTAGACAATTTATCATCTAGTCCCAGTAATATGCTGGGACTGCCATTGCTGCTCTGGTGACATGATGGCAAGTGGTAGATTCAGTCTTTCTTCTGTTCATATCAAGGCCTGTCAATGAACCCAGTTCTTTTGGGTTTTTTTTTGTGTTTGGAAATACACCACAGGTAAGAAGAGTGAGCAGCACCCATCTGTGTTTCTTTCTTTCTTTGCAGAACATTTTTATGACCCGAGCACTCTGCAGTAGAGTCCAGTTTTCTCTTCTGCCGTGGCTTGTTGCTGTTGCTTTGAGGTAGCTCATGCTCCCTCCCCAAGAAGAGGTGTGGAATGAGCAGCCCACTTGACACTGTGCTTGGCAAGACTGACTTGTCCAGAGAATAGGTCCTTGAGATGATCAGTTACATTTTTGAGTAAACCAGTGAGGGAGAAGCATCTAGCTTTCTGTATTTTTAAAAAATATTTTGCACTTACATGTTGCATTCCAGGGCTGCAGGATCATGTCCAGGAAGGAAGCTACAGTTAGCAGTGACCAACATAGGGACTCAATGAGACAGGCTTCTGCTCACGAAAACATTTACTCAGCACATAAACAAACTTGGCTTAGATCCAGAGACAGAGACCCCAAGACAGAAGCAGGGTGGTGAGTTTTATGGGACAGAATGTAGTAGTTTAGGTTCGCCAATTTGAGCTTCCCAGACAATGCACCAAATAATGTGGTGGGTTTTAGCGCTGGCTAAAATCACCAGGTACTTACTTATTTCTTGTTGTGAGATAAGGATTAGGAGAAGGGCAAAACAGGCTTAAAAGTTAAAAGGAATAAAGAAATATTATTAACAGAATAAGAAACCAGAATAAAACCTCTCTCTACCCAAACTTTCCTTTCCCAGCTGACAATATAGAAGCAAAATTTGGGATGTTAAAACAGTCCCAACTATACAATAGTCTTTTCAACAGTCTTTGTAGGGAGAGAATTTTTCTCTTGTCATGCCATGAAGAGTTCTCCACAAGAAACAGTTTTCTTGTGGCTTTTCATTTTACAAATAGCAGCCACCTGGGCATAAATTATGCCATTATGCCCTCTTCCCAGTTTCACAGCCCTCCTAGAGGTGTGTCCATGGGCCATGAACTCAAGGGGTATTATTTTAAGGATGAGTTATTCAAAGGCAAAGGTTCTTTCCATCTTTCTCTGTGATCATCTCTTTGAACAGAGGTTTTCTTCTTCTCTCCCTGGGGGCAAAGGGTCTTCATCAGATCTCATCTCTCTCTCTTTTCAAGTGTCTCATGGGATCACAGTTACTCCAGCATCTGCTTAGCTTTGTTGATGGGTACCTTTACTCAGATTTACAGCTTCATTCACCCAGTACTCTTTCATGAATTAAAGGAGTTATTTTCAGAACATTACTGTCCATCTCCATGGCCCTACCAAAAGAATATTTCAGCCTATTAGAGCATCTCATTCTCCTTCCATTTGAGGCTTGTCTCCTTTTACTGACCTTGGTGTTTTCATATTGTCTTTCTATGTGTCATCACTCTTTTCTCTCCCTTGAGAGAGGATCGAGGTCTACAGGTCTCATCTGTAGTGAAAGGGTTAAATCCTGCCCAGGACATGGCAGGCAGTCACAGTGTTGGATTTCAGGCCTCGCTGGTTCTCCCTCAGCCTGGCAGCCGCTGGGAGGGACGGACGGTCCTTGGTCTGGAGCCGTCAGTGCGGGCCAGAGGCGGGGGCAGGTATTGGTGAGATGTCAGCAGCCGTGGGCCGGCGCAGCCTAGGACTGATGGCCCCCTGGGAAGGGCTTCAATCACCCCGCCGGAATGGGACCCAGAGGGTTTCCCGGGACAGGCCGCAGCAGAGCTCGGCCCGGCCTGGGGGGTGCCCCACAGTCTCCATCCCCTGCCTGGGAGCTGCTGGGGCCCAGCCCGGCCCCACCCCCAGGCTGCACAGGCCGCAGGGGAGCGGAGCAAGCCTCACCACAGTTCTGATACCTTTCAAGGCCAGAAAGAAAGAGGACGAAGTTCCTGGGCTTGGGTTTTTGAAAGGTGGTTTCACAGAGGTGAACACACTTTTCAGTGGTGCAAAATCCTGTCAGTTCTCAGAAGTGGCCAGTTACTGGCTTGATCCTAATCACAGAAGAAGGTCCCAGCAGCTTCTCTCAGAGAAATCACTTCCGTGGGTGTTTCCCATTTCTTTCCCTAAATGCAAAACCGCCACACAGAGCCAGGGTGGAGTTTAAGGTTGGGGTCTAATAGGAACACAGCAAGAGAGAAATCCCAGGGGCTCAAACCCAATCAGAACTCCCTGGGCTGCCACCCCACGAGGGTCCAGGGTGGGGAAACTCTTCCCGGGCTCACAGGGCACATACCCTGAGGCAGTGGGATGGAATCCACTCCTCCCGGGCTTTAAAGCCATTCCTCTCACTGTAACAGTGCTTACCCGAAACTAAATCTTCGCCTTCCTGGGCAGAGGCGCCTCACACTTATAAATACCTGTAGTGGATTTAACAAGATAATTAATTGAAATGAGTATTTATTGGCCCTTGCCTTAAAGATGTCCAGATGGTAAGAGGCTATTTTGAAGGCTACTATTTCACAGCAGCTAACACAAACATATTGATGCTAGCTTCTGGTGAGTCTGTGGTACACTGTAATCATATACACACCTTTGCTTTGGACTAATTGTGTCTGTAGTTGCTGTTGGCCAAAATTCAGATTTTTCCTTTTTAGCAAAGTATATGCCTGTCTTCTATTTGCAGTAGAGTAATAGAAAACTGCTTCTAATATTTTAACAAACAATATTTCTATCAAAAACTTTCAAGATGCTTCCTCTGTATTTATTTTTGATTTTTGACTGCTTACAAATCAGACTTTCTAGCACGACAATCTACACTGTCCTAAGTACTTTTGTAAAGGTAAAATCTTACTTGGAGGCCAAAACATTTTCTTAATAATATGTAATTTCTTAATATGTAATTGTTTAATTATCAGACACAAAGTTTTTTCTAAATTCTAACTGAAAATGGAAGATTTGTAGCTATTAGATTTGAGCTCATTTAGTAATTCTTAGCCATTCTATTATTATACGCTTTGGGAGGGACAGAGGAAGGAGAGTAGTACTTCAGCAGTAGGAAAGACTTTTCTGTTTAGAATAAAACAAAGCCTGCCTTTTGTGACTGATTTTTGTGGAAGTGTATGTGGTTTTAGGCACTTTGTCCTTATACAAGTAATTTTGTCCTTATACAGTAAGTATAACATACAACAAATATGCACATGCTGAGTGCAATAGAATTAAGAATTAACAACAGTTCTATTTGGCCCTTTGTCACGATCCACTAGCACAAGCGGGAGTTGAGAGAGATTAGTTTGATCTCAGAGTGCAAAAAGGACACCAAGGGATTTCAGTTTAAATCACAACAGCAATAATGCATCTTTATTTTAGTGCCAGCATCATGGGTTATCTGATAGATGAGAGGGAAAGAGGGAGAGAGAGAGGAATAAAGAGGCAAAGTAAAGAGAGAACAGATGAGACAGGGTCGCTGGTGTCTTCTTCCCTGGGGAGATCTCTCTTAGAAAAGTCACTTTTATAGTCTGTTTCAAAGCGAGGGGCAGTTGGCCAAAAGGTGGTGAGATTTATTCGACTATTGTGGTGAGACCTATTGCTCTGAGAAACAGGTGTAAGGTACAGAGCAGGCCACTCTTGCTCTACAGAGCAAGTCCCTGCTCACCAGCAGGAATTAAGACAGTGTACTGTGGCAGCACAGCAAACACCTGCAAACAATCACTATTGTGGCGTAAGTCGAGCACACCTGCAAACAGCTGCTTAGCAAGCATTCACGTCAACCGGGCCAGAACCCCTGCACAAAGTCCCCTGGGGTCTTCAGGGTCTTAGTCTCTGTTCTTGCAATGGTCGTGAGGCAGATGAAGTAAACTTCAGACTGTCTCTTATACCCTTCAACAAATACTCATTACAAATGAATCTAGATGTACAAGAGACATATTCAAGGGGAAGATGCCACTGCACTGCAGTGATGCATTACCTATGTTCACCAACAATGATGTAATACTATTAAATAATGCTAAGTTATTGCCATTACATGGTCATCTTAAACTACCCTTCATCAAAATGTGTTTTGATAAACGTGCTGGACTAACAAGGATTGTATTCAGATGTGAGAAGTGATGCTGTTAGTTCCAGTGTAGCTACTTTAGGCTGTCCTGGTAGTTTCAGGCAAAGGAAGGGAAGTAAAGATACCCGCAAAGCTTCTTCAGAGGAACTGGTGGACAAAATCAACAAAGACCATTTTGGAATTGAAGAGGACAGAAGTAGGGGATCTCTATCAGTGACTGACTCAATATCAATAACTTACAAAAGTAACATGAACATTACTACCAGTGTGGCAATGGTCTGGATGCTGGCAGTGTTATATGCTGCCCAGAATACTGAATTAAGATGGAAGGGTTGAGGTGGAGCCTTCCTCTCAGTCCCTCATGAATCCCACATGAATCAGTTCACTTAAAAAGGAAAGTAGCTGCTTTTTTAGGAACATTAAACTTGAAGGCAGACATGAATGCAGTGTGAAAATAATAACATATTTCAGCTCAAGTTTTTTGTATAATACTGGCATTGAAATCACTTAACAAGGGAAAGTGTGGATATTTATAAGTTCAAGGGTTAACAAAGAAAATGTAAAAGCAGTAAAATGCAAACAATTATGAATGAAACGATAGCAAGAAAAGTGTAGGAGTACTATAATGTCAAGGGAAAGGGGGAGTGGACAGTATGAGGTGATTTGAAATTTATTTATTATTGGAGGAATTAAGGGAAAGTTGATGATTAACTCACTTCAGGCAGGGACTGTTTTATTGTATAGTGGTTTAATGCAGTAGGTTAGTGCTGTTCTTAGATAAGAGATTTATCTGTTACTATCTTTTTGTCTAAGGCCTGGCTAATTTTGCTTCTTTAGAAAGCATATTTCCTGTAAGCCATTTCTGTGTTTAAAAGCCTGTGTACTATGAAAAGAAGAATTGGAGTTCTAGACAGTCTGCTTGCCTTAATTCCAGTATTTTGTGGTACCTTCAAGGCTCCTGTTGGGGGTAAAGATGGGAGGAAGGATCATTCCAGCATCACACATGCTCATGATTTCATTGGCAATTTCGATAGTATTTACTGCCTAATTTAGGTTTTCAACAGACACCCCCAACATTATTTTAAACATTTCTTGGTGCTAACTGTGCAGGAAAAATAATGAAATATTAAGTGAATTCTTACAGTGGAGATACTGACTGTAGTACTGAGTAAATCCACTCTGCTTTCTTGTCAGTCAGGTAAAATATTACAGTTCAAGGAAGGGCTTAGTACAAGATTGTGTTGTTGTGTAGGATTGCATCTCCTCTGGCCTCTGTATCAAGATATCTTAGACTTTCTTTCAGATGTCTGAGGAAGATAAAAACAGACTAAAATATAGATTACTGTAAAGGACAGATAGAAAAGATGGTTCTTAGAATGCCCTGCACATGATAAGGTACAGACAATATTAGCTCTCCATATTTTGGATGCATATTTACAACAAAAAGCAAGTACAAGCATTAATAATAGCCCTTATTTATCATATATCTTTCTCCTCCTGGACTAAATTGTCTTGTTATTTAAACCTTTTCATCTTGGGATCCAGACTTAAACAAAACAATGTTAACTTATGTACTAAATGCAAATGATTGCTTTCTTTTTTCTTGGGAGGCTCAGGTGGAAATGAAAATTAGTGCAGTCTGGGAAGGGTCTAGTGTCTGATAGGGGGTTTTGAGACTGGTTTTAATGCCCTGTGTCCTAGTTCTAGCCAGGATAGAGTTAATTTTTTTTTTTTACAGTACTGGGTGTGGTGGTGTGTGCTGTAGTCCTAGCTGCCCATGAGGCTGAGCCCAAGAATTCTGGGCTGCCATGTGCTCTGCTGAGTGGGCAAGGCCAAGATACAAATGTTATTCATTACCATCTTGTCTCATTGCTGGGGAGGTAAGGGAAAAGGTCTCTCTTGCTAGCAACAAGAAAGGGGCTTCTTACTGATCCTGGAGAAGGTGTGGTGGGTGGAGGGTCTGTGTTACTGCTTTTTGTTGTCCTAGACTTGCTGAGCATTTTGCTTGTAAATAACCCTCTCTTCATGTGTACTTTTTTTGTGTAGTGTTATTGCTGTTGCTGTTTATTTTCTTATCTCATTGCTGTTTCCAGTAAATGACCTTACATCAATCCTTTATCTCTGCCTTTTTATGTCCCACTAAAGTGGGAGGGGAGCATCTCACAATTTTCTTTTTTACTGGGAAACCTGCGTTGGGGAATACCATTCCTAAACAACGGTGCCCTATGAGAAAGTGCACTTGTTAACCAAAGAGTGGTAATGTTCCCCAGTTTTAGAACAAACTTCAATAGAACAAACCTTTTTCTTTCTTGAAGGAATCAGGGCAAGACTTTCTTCTTTTCAAATATTGATTTCTATGAGGATAAAATACCCTAATAATATGTTACAGTGATGAAGTTGGAAATAATTTAACATAATTTTCCTGGCTTCTAAAGTGGATTAATAGAGTTAATTAATTTCAGAGTTTCTGAAAAAGTTATGTATACTGTGTGTCTGCTTGACAAAATAGGTATTGCTGAAGCATTATGCTGATGGAACTATCTGGATGGTGCTGGAAGTCTGGAAACCTCTGGGTCTCAGCACTAGGAAATGTTTGATTTCACCCTTCTCTGAGAACTTGATCTTACCAGTGTCTGAGAAGTAGAGTCAAAAAGGAAGGAAAGAAAAGGTATAGATCTCTTTTTATGTAGAAAGCATTAAAGAAGTAAAACATATCTATTTAAATGGAAGGTTTGTATAACTTAGTTTTTTGCAATCACTTTGTAATTCTATTTTTCCTGTCCAGATGAGAAGGAACCTTTTAAGGTGATAGATACAAAGCTCTCTCTGACTGCATATGTCACTGGTATATTTCAGGATTGACGTCAGTGGAATATCAAAGATATGTATATTGCAATCAATGCCTTAAGCTTTTTATGGCACTCTTTTAGTTGAGGATTATGGGACCCTATGTGTAAAGGGAACCAAAATTCTATAGAAAGAGGCAGAGAGACCAAATGGGAAATTAATTCAGGTTTTCCAGTTCTGGGAAATGTTGTCCTAGATAATTGGGCAAGAAACCACAGATTGGCCGTGCATTTTTCTTTTTCTCTTGGGCAGACTGTTAGCAAATTGAGTGAAAAAACGTTTATGGGTTCTGCTTTACCAATGTAACAAAGAACAATAGCACATTAGGAAGACTAATTGGAAAGTGTTGAAGACTTTCTATGCTGCTGCTTGGGAACTTCTAGCTTCCAAGACATTCACTTCCCAGAGGCCTCAGAACCTCTCTGTGGATCTACTATTAAAATAAAGTTACAAAGTTGAGGCTTTTGATTTCTTGGCAGACCTGTGCCAATTAACCAGGGTAAACATCCTGTGCCAGTGGTCATGCACATAGTCAATGCATACTGTCTGAGATGACAAAATTAATGAGATGGGGTTTAATAACTTCAGGAAAGTAATGTTTAGGCCATGTGGATTGGAGATGTTTTTCATTTGATCTGGTCAGTCAAGATCTTGAATTGTGTTTTTGAACTGAGATTTGATGAAAAATAAAAACTCTTTGGAATTGTTGCTTTGCATTAGCTTGTTGGTCTTCCAAGAGAAGTCAGTTGCTTTAGTAATGTGATTATCTCATTTTTGCATAGTTTGCAGAGATAAGTAAGAACTTAGGTGGACATACTGCTGAAGTAAGCCCCCTTTTCCTCCCCCGCCCGAAGTAGTCCGGGCTAGCTATGTCGAGGGGAGGGACGGGGGCTTCTTCATGACCAAGATAAAAGACCAAAGGGCTGCTTTTCCCTGCGGGATAACGTCGGATGTTTATTCAGGCTGGGATCCAGGAGGAAAAAGAGAAACGTCTCCCGGGCATTTTCAAACCTCGGGAGAGGGGCGGGAAGACATATAACACCAACCAATGGGATAACATTTTAGGAACAGGGAGGGGAGGGGGAAAAAGACGTCACAGCTGTGGGGAGGGCTTACACAGAAACTAAGGAACGCCCAGAAATGTGCACCACCACATACTACCAAGACCAGTATATAGCTTGTTCTGTTTTTTGACAGTGGCTGAAAGTAAGCGGAAATTAACAGGAATTAATACATGCTTGTCATCTTAGTATAATTTCCTGAATATCCTCCTTGCTGCCAGTTTGTAGCTCAAGCTTCATGAGCTGAAGATGTGGTCTGCCTCATTAGTACTGTAGGGAGACAATCCTGACTGGGTGGCGTCACACTGGGATGGGGAGTGTGACCCTGTAGCCCTGGGCTTGTGGTTGCCTGCCCACAGCCAAGTGACATCACTGAGCGGAGAGCATAGGCACCGAGACCCCCATGTGAGTACTCTTAAGGAATGGCTGGCCTGCACCTTGGTCATCTCCCCTTACTTGGGACACTGCATAAAGATTCTTGTGAGATGAGTGATAAATATTAGGTAGATTATGAAGAATTCTGGAATAGAAGCAGAATATTCCTCACCCACAAAATGTTGTAATCCTCCACATAGTAAGTGTCTTATTCCAATAAGTCTCCCTTAGTCCCTCAGACTCAGAACCTTATTCCTTCCACGGGTAAATGGAGGAATATTTCTTGATACATTTTTCTTGTTTTCATTTTTGACTAGCTTTTAGAGTTTAAGTTTCTTTTGGTTCAGAACTTGCATTTTAGATGTTTGCATCTGTTGTTGCTTTAAACATGTTTCTATGTAGGAAAAAGGTACAGCTTTGAGAACAGAGAGCTGTATCTAGTGTAATGATGTGAAGGACTAGCAAGTGAATGGCAGGAATTCTGTTGCAGTCAGCTCTGGTCAGGGCTGCAGTGAAAGATGTTTTACTGTGGCAAGAATGTTACAGTAAACTGTCCATTGCATTGCCTCAACTGCAGCATCTTGTATTTTAACTCACTCTTTCTGAACTTGACAGGCAAATATTTGCTTCCCAGTTCAACTGGACAGCAGCTGTGGCAGCCTATAGAAACCACTAATCTTGTTCGGATGCGCTACCAAACACTTGGACAGTCAGCACCTTCACTCACTGCTAGTTTGGTGAGTAATTTTTTTTCAATGCTAGAAGTGTAAAAAAAAAAAAGTGTCTCTGTGTCTTTTGGTGGGAGGATGGGGATCAAACCAGAGTCTATTTGAAGACTAATCTCCCCTCCTTAAGCTGCATTTTTAAAGTACGTAATGCATGCTTACACCCAACATTACTAAATATGTTGAGTGTAGGTGAATAACATTTATGGTGGCAGTAACTCTAAATTGGAGTAAATTACTCCAATAATAATGAATCTATATTACTGTATTTTGCATAAAGCCTGAGCTGAATGTTGCATTAATATAGCTGTTTGTATTTAAATGGTTTCTTTCCTTAAAAAAATGTATGCAGTAGAAGGCAACTGTCCTTTCTACTGAGCATTCTTTTCTGTCAATATCTGTTTCCACTTCCTGATGTACTTTGTTTTCATGAGGACATAGATGTGTGAAGCATGATTTTAATGAAGTCTTTTGGGCAAAATGGTAAGGGAAGAGAAAGGGGCAGAGATGCATCATACACTTGAACTTTCAGCTTTTTGGTTTCAAGCATCCATTTTACTGCTTTGTGTTTCTGTTTATTAATATCTTAAGAAGAGCTGAAATTTAATGCAAGGTCCTGTGTACTAGCCCATACTGTTCTCTAAAGAGTTATGGTAATATATTCCTTGTATAAAGAAAGAAAAAAAAATACTGATATCCCCTCTCCTGCCTTTTACTAGTCATTAAGACTTTGTTGATTCATATCTACTTTCTAGGGGAAGCTTATTTTGTGATTTATTTTGGATTTTTTAAACACAATATTCAGGTTGAAGGCAGCTTTGGTCAGCCAATATTGAACCCTGATTTCACCATGACACTTTTTCATATCAAATTGATAGGTAGATGGCTGGTTTCTCCATGATCTATCTGAAGTAGTATTTCACTTTAAATGCAACATATCTTCACTTATTAATTTTAATCTTGGCTTCTGCTTGGTGGTGGTGTTGTTTGTGGCTCATTGGGGCAGATACGGCTTTTTTGACTGCACTACAAACTAACTACACTGCACTACTTGACTAACTACAAACACTTAATTCTATTGGAAGTTCTATACTTTGAACCCTAATATTTTCCCTAGTATTTCCCTAATATTTTCCAAGGAATTAAGTGTCAACCTATGTATTTTGTTAATTGCAAATTAAATTTGTTAATTGTAAATGAAGTATTTGAATTACTTAATTGAAATAAAAAAGAATGGTCAGGAATGAATTTAAATTGCATTAAACCCACATTTTTTCTTCTTTTCTATATTTGGGAATAAAAAGTATTTCTTTGAAATTAAATAAATTTAAAAAGGAATGTGTTGCTCTTTGATGGCATTTTTCTATCTGCACAGCTATTAGGGGGCATGCTGTGAGCAATATTGTGCTTTTGTTTTGCTGTGATGCTTAAACTATAGGAAGAGGAAGATGCAGCACCATTTTGAAAATAAGTACTTTAAATGGTCATAAAAAACAATAGACTAATGAAAAATTCAGTGAGCCTTGCTTCCTTAAGGCCCTTTAAGTCATCACCTATATAGTTTTATGGTATATCTGTCTGCCACAGACTTCTTCCTTCCTGTCTCTCCACATCTTTTATCTGTGCCTGACTGCAGTTTCTTTCATGCTGGTGCAAAAGCAGGCAAGAGCCATCTAAGCAGATCTGAGCAGATTGTGCACAGGGTGGAGGTGCAGGTTCCTCAGAAGTATTTATTTCTTATCTGGAGCTGCTGATCAGACTTGCCTCCTAAGGAGGTTAATGTTAGTGTCACATAGGCAGAGCTCTTCTCAAGTCTCCTTTGACAAATACTTGGCTGTCAGGCTTTTGAAAGACACTGGTCTTTGCTTAAAAGAGGCCACAAATTAGTGATCTCTCCCTCTCCTTGCATGCTTGTGTTTTCCCTGTGATTCTGTGATTTGGCAGAGTTGAATTTGGTAGGCCTATTGTTAGATTTGAGTAATTGGAGCTTTTAATCATACATATGAGAGAATTTACCCTTATTTAAAAGAGATTTTTATGAAGAATTTTCACATAGCTGTTCACTGTCTGAGTTGAAATTACTTTAAATGTATTATCTCAGTTATCTGAAAAATGATTACCCTGTTATTAATTCTTTTACTAGAACTAATCATTCTCACTTGGGTTGATACTCAGTCGATATGGATCTGACTGAGTAGTGATTATGAGTCAATATAGACAAGAATGACAGGTGAACAGGTCAAAGATACATGCTAGTGTTCAGTGCAATTGCAAACTGGGTACAAAAGACATAGTTTTTTTTTCTTGTTCTGTCAATAATATATTAAAAATTCACAAACCCTCACACTGATTCACAGGTGTAAAACCTTTCTGTGGGAAAGGGTAGATGTTTTTTTTTTTACAGAATATTGATTAAAAATGGGCTGCAGGTGTTGCTTTAGGTAGAGTTCAATAGCTATGCATGATTCACTCCTGTAATATAGGCAGTTGGACTATAAATTAAAAACAGAGTACCATGTAGCTCCACAGAAGTGGGTTAAAGATGTATAGGAGAAGGCTGATTTTGTGATGAGTGGGTAGTGTATTTGACTTGATGTGGACCCTTAATTCACAGAATCACAGAATAATCTGAATTGGAAGGGACCCAAAGGGATCATAAAGTCCAACTCATGGCCTTGTGTAGGACAACCCCCATAAATCACATTGTGTGCCTGAGAGCATTGTCCAAACACCTCTGGAGCTCTGTCAGGGTGGTGCTGTGACCCCTTCCCTGGGAAGCCTGTTCCAGTATCCAGCCATCCTCCGGGTGAATAACCTTTTCGTGATATCCAACCTAAACCTTGACTGACGCAACTTCCATGCCATTCCCTTGGGTTCTGTCACTGGGCACCTAAGAGGAGAAATCAGTGTCTGCTCCTCCTCTTCCCGTCATGAAGAAGCTGTGACTGCAGTGACATCTCCCCACAGTTCAGAGGTAGCAAAGTCATAGTTGTGTTACTCTTCAGTTCCTGTCATGAGCATTTCAAATCATCCATGACAGATTCTGTGGTGGTGAAACAGACGATGGGAGTCTGCGCACAGAATTAGTGTGAACTTAAAACATTAGGAAAAAGGTGGAGAATGTCTTCAACACTGAATAGAAAGGGAAAGCTGAATTATGGAGTGGTTCTGCTTTAGGATGTTTTTATGGGTCACGTTGGTCTGGTTAGTCTCTTCCTCTCCACGGCCAGTAATATGTGCTCCTGGCAGGTAATTCAGTGTGCATCTCAGCGCTGGGTTTTGCTGGAGTGTAGGGAAACTCTGGTAGAGCTAGTTTATCTGACTCCTTGCACTCACTCTAGTCTGTCAGTCATCTCACGTGACTTCAGGCCTCTTTTCAGGGTAGGATGGATTGGGAGTTATTAATGTGAAGTTGCTGCCTCACCCAGTGTTCAAAGTTTAGGGGTTATTCTCCTGTCCTCTACCAGTCGCCTGCCACTCCATAAGTATTTTCAAATACGATTTGTAAACTTGCTGTTTTGACTTTTCCATTTATTAGTGTGAGAAGAATTTTTGGAAAATGCTTCAAAATAAATTGAAGTAAAGCCAATTTTGTTAAGTTCTCATTGTAATAAGCTGATATGCTTAAAATTATGATAACAAGTCTGAAACTGAGCAATTAATTCCTGTTTTATAGGCAGAAAGATATTTTGCGTGACACAGATTGAATTAAATTCTTGATTTTAACGTTTTTTACTTAGTTTCATGTATAAAAACAATGGAAGCCTAAACATAAAATGTCTCTATGACACATTTTGATGAATGTGTAGATGAAAGGAAAATAATTTGCCCAAATTAATTTACATAATTTCTTCAGATTGGCTTTGTCATGGTTTAGTGTCAAATTTCTGTTATGGGTTTTATTGATTTATTGCTTGTGTGGACGTATGGCGTTTTTTTTCTAATTTAAAATAAATAAATAAATAAATAATCTCTTGCTTCAAGAAGAAGGAAGTCTTTTAATTTGTTTATCTATTTTATATTAATAAAAAAAATCCTTTGTGCCACAAGGAAGGTTTCTCGCAGTTCAGAGAGCTTTCCGACACAGTGTATCTCATGACCACTTTATGGTAACTTGCTTTATGAAATATACACATAATGAAAATACACTATAACAAAGTTCCTGAAATGAAACATGTAGATTGTAATACACTTGGCTTTTAAATTCAGTCAAGACTAGATGTGTGATTTCAGCTTTATGGCAAGTACTGAGCTTAAGTTGGCTATTCCTTCTGTTGTATGAGATGAGCACACAACATGAAGTAAAATAGTCTCTGAAAGGTACGTGGTTTCTTCTTGGAAATGTGAGAGATGTGTGTGAAATGACTATTGATTTAATAATGCATCATCTTTTAGTACTTGGAAATAGTTTCTAGTAATATCAAAACTAGAAAAGCTGTAAAACTGGCCTTTGTGAATGGGTTGTTTCCTACTTAGCAGTCAAGGAATGTTTCATTTAGGTATGACTGGAAGCATTGCTACTTTTTAGCATAGTACTTACTTTGTTTTTTACAGGATTTACCTCTAGATTTTTTCCCCTCCAAACCAAGTGTCCCCCTGCAAAATGCCTTCACCAAAATAACAGAAGACCGAACTTGCAAGCATCTGTAATTTGACTGCTTTTTATTGCCATTTTATCAGTGTTAATTTGTAAGAATGGTCTTATGGAAACTGGGAAAGGGGGGGGATAATAGTATAAAGTATTGGTTTATAAGTTGGATTGCTGAAAGAAAAAAAACGTAAAAAGTGTTCAGTGTCTATGAAAAACAGTTCTACTTCAGAAAGAGCTTTGCCTCTTCCTTTCTTTTAAATAGCATAATACTGAAAATGAGTAAGTGTATCTTTGTTAAATATGCCATTAACTTCAGCTAAATTGACATAATGTTGACAGTTATTATGAGAACTGTTTCAAAACTAATTATGCTAATTAGAACTTAACTACTAGTAATTGCATGTATTCAAACAGCACACCAACACCCTTTTGTATGTTTTATTCCCCAGATGTAAGACAGCCATTTGTTGTCTGAGAAGCTGCAAAATTACAGCATAGATAATAACTGATTGTGAACAAATAAAATATATTCTTTAGAAGCACTAATTGGTTAGATAAGCGAATGACAGTATCAATTGTGCTTAGCCAACCCACATAATTTAAAAAAGGCTTTTATTTAAATGTTTTATTTTGGAATGGTAGGAAATTTTTCAAATCACTAGTTATCTGTGTTCAGTTTTAGCTAATGAATATCAGGTGTAGCTGAACGTATTTTTAAGTAAAATTCCTTGAAAGCAAAAGGAAACTACATTTGAAACTTGAGTTGCTTTAAATTTTATTTCTTTCTGTTTGGAGATTCAGGTGTTAAATGTGAGTTGTTGAGTGTGAGCAACTAATTAATACTCTGAAAGTTAATGCAGAGCAAGTACGAGGATGGAACTTGTGAAAAGCACAAAAACTATGTAAGAGAAATTGCCAAAGTAGCTAATCTTGGTTTGTTATCTCAAATTTTCCCATAATAGTTAGCTAGACTTCAGAAACGCTGAGTCTTAACTGAGGAAATTGCTTGAATGCTAAACAACTGTATAAAGTTGAAAACCATATTCTTGTTTAACTTAAAATAAGCTTAACATCTAAGAGTAATTACTGAAAATCTTTTTAAAATGTGAGGTTTTTATTCCTATGAAGTGCTAAAATTGTCAAATAATGATAGCAGATTTTCTGTGCTTCAATTTCTTGTAGCTTTAAAGACTAGAGAGTTGTTCTCCCTTGTGTATTTTATTCCATTGTTTCCTTACCCATGAATATATATTTGCATTCATATTTCTTTGTCTGTATTTGCCTTTTAACAAGTACGTATTTGCAGTTTTAATCCAGTAACTAGATCTAATTTAGTAGTAGCAAGAGGGTGGTGACCATGCATCTTCGTAGACATGTCTATGTGCTTCGTATTTGTACACCGCAAAAGGCTGGAGTTACACCTGGTCCAGAGCAGTCAAACTATAATACTTTGACAAGCTGATGCAAGAAGTTCATGACTGGGTAGTTTCTTTCATAAATACAAATGCATCTCTACCTGGCTCTATAATTGTTTTCAAAATAGGCACGGTACTTGAATTTAAGACAAAACTGTAGATTCAGTTGCTTGACAGAATTCTAGATACTGAATCCTTTCCTAAGTCATCTGATTAAAACTAATGACTTTATTAATTCTTATACTTCATGTTTGTTCTTGGATGTGGATAAAATACAGATGTGGTGAC
Organism: Parus major; assembly: GCF_001522545.3. Taxonomy (NCBI): domain Eukaryota; kingdom Metazoa; phylum Chordata; class Aves; order Passeriformes; family Paridae; genus Parus; species Parus major. The sequence goes on from NC_031799.1 coordinate 20,780,505, forward strand.
GTCTGGGGTTAACATTTCTCCCAGAGAGAGCTTCAGATTTCTCAGAATTAGGAACACAGCTTATGTTGCAAATTATCATTAGTTAAAGAATAAAGGGAAAAGAAGGTAAAATAATCATCTTTCAGAGAAGACTAACCTAGGTTAAAAAGTCCTGTGAGCATATGCCGTGCTTTTCAAAAATATCCCCTTTGTGGTGAAGTAGGTCATTTCTCATCAGCCTCAGTTAGCTTCCGGCTGTCAGGATGTACTGAGCATGAGAGAGAACTGAAAGGATATATTGCACAGTTTATTAGAATTGAATGTAGGTAAAACCCTCTTCTGTACCTATTAATGGTACAGAGTGAGTTGAGATCAAATACATGCAGGAGCTATGCTATACATCCCTGTTTTACATGAGTACCACGCTTCTGTTTTCCAGATGTCCCATATAATAGTCTTCTTCATTCATGAGAGACCTACCCTGAACAGTGAAAAGGCTCACCAGGACCAATTTCTAGTTCTAGATAATCAGGAATTTAGGGCTGTCAGCTGAGGATGCCTTTGTTCTTCTAGATTTTTGTTTGGTTTGTAGGACTGACACGGTTTGAGATCAGTAAGCTAGGTTAAATATAATGCATCACCTCTGGAACTGAAGCTTCTGACTGTGTGTTAGTAGTAGCTCTGAATAAGGGCTTATTCTTGTCAGCTGTAATACTTGAGTTATGTGTATGGTGTTAGTGATGGTTATCTTAAAATGTCATCTAGAATTCTATTTCCAATATTGCTTGGAAAGTGGGAAAAGTGAGGCCATGAACTTTTCACCCAGGTAGAATTGGCCATGTGAGAAACAAAAGAAGTAATGTTTTTTGGCAGTAAACTATATGACCAGGAGAAATCATTTGTAGTGTTCAAAGTGTAGATGCCTTTCTGGGAATGAAACTTTCTCAGCTTGGAGAAAGTTGGACTTAAAGGGTAACTGAATAAAATTGTAATCTGTGATTAACAAGGGATAAAACTCAGGAATATAGTGATGAAGTTCTTTGGCCTTAGATCAAAAGCTTCTGCAACTCCTTAAAATATTTGTAAGTGTGGAAATGGAAGGAGGATAAAGAGGTTAGAAAGGACATGAAGAGCAGGAAGAAACTGGAAAAATGACTGACATTTGGTAGGATTGAAGAAAATTTAACCATGATGCTGTCTCCTGTTCCATGCTGTCTCTGGTTACCTCTGGTCACAGAAGACTACTGTGAATTTATTGTCTCTCAGTTAACATATTAGTTGAAACACTGGTGCATCTATAGTTTTTAACATCTAATGAGAAAATAGTACACAACAAGTTGCAAGGAGATCTTCCTTTGCTTGAGGAGAGTCTGCTCATGTACAAATCTAATTTGATTGGTCTGATTTCCAGTCTCAGAAGTACATAATGAAAGTGTAAACTAATTCCAGTTGCAGCCCTGTCTTTAAAATAAACTGAGATAAAGTGGGCATGGGCAATGATGTGATGAGTGTAGGAAAACTACTGTCTGTACTTCTGACTGCAATCAGGAATGAAGTGAAAAGTGTTGCTAACCTCAAAGTGAGAGCTCCTTGTGTGGCGTGGGTGAGCAGTTGTAGGTTAGGTGTTGCTTGCTGTTCTTATAAGGCAATTACAATTCCTTTGACTGTTCTTAGCAGTTTTAGTAGGAGTTTGGTACTCATGCATAATTAGGATAGGTTGATTAATTAAAAAAAAAAAAAAAATGCTATAGAGGACAAGGTACTGTTCCAGTGACCTGAATTTTAATAGTGAATACTCTATATTTTAAAGAAACTTAATTTTTCCTAGTTCCTAGTGCTGATATTGCTATAGAAAACTTGATCCCTGCTTTGGCAGTTCCAGTTGACAAAAATGCAAGTATTAAAAATCTTTGAACTTCCTAGTGAAGTTTGGCCTAAAATGATGGGATTCTTTGGAAGCTGATGAAGTGTATTCCTTTTTGCTGACTTTTTTTGTTGTGAGGGCAGCATCCTTTATATTAAAGGATAACTACATAGGGTGCAGTTCTGAACTGATGAAGCAACATTTTTGTTTTCCTTCCTGAAAGCTGACATGCTCTCATGAGTGTTGTACTTGCAAAGTGACTGTAGTGTGGCAGAGAATGGAAGCAGACGGTGTAGAGACAACAACTCTTGTTCCTCAACTTGAAGTACTCCCATGGTTCTGAAGATAGCTGTAACTCTCAAGACAAAGAGACTCAAACTGAGTTGAATGACACTGCTGACTAACAGGCACTGGAGCAGAGTGGGGCAATGCAGTTTTTCAGGATCTCTGTTAGGAATGAGCATTCCTTCTCATTGACTGATTTTTTATATTTTTTTTAAGTTCCACAAAGCAAAAGTATCTAGCAAGAATTTTTCTGAACACACAACAGAGTACTTTTGTGTTGGATGGTATGTTGCTATTTATAATCTCTTACAGTTTTAGGTTTAAAAACAACTGCTGTTTTACTGACCTGAAACTTTAAGTGGATTGACTGCCACAGTTGGCTTTGTGACACATGCTACCGGGTATTTGCAGCTCTGGTTTTTAGTCAGACTTGTATATTCATGTGAAACCACATGTGTTCCTGTAAAAGATACTTTTGTTCTATTGAGGCAGGTGGGCATGTGGACTTAGATATTTTTACCATACCTTACCTGATATTTTGCCATACCTTACCCAATAGTATTCTTGCAGTTTTTCCCTTGTTCTGATATATGGTGATATAAATTGTTCTTGATTCACTGGTGTGACACAGTCATTGTGTTTGCTTCTCTCTTCTGTACCCTGTCACAATGGACTGATGATTTTTAGCATCAACTCTATTGTCATCTCAGTAAAGTTAGAAAGTATTTTTATTTTTTTCTTTTATTACAGTATGCCCAATTGTGGTGCATATGTCTCTATCCAATTCTATCAGATTTTTAATAAAGCAATAGTACAGTAAGATCATTACATCTATTAAGGATTTTCTTTCATGGCATTGCGAAGATTAAGAAACTAGGTGAGTGCTCGAGTTGACCTAATGTCACTTGAGTAAAAGCTATAATAATCAGCAGGAGATTGGTTAACTGCTACTCTCTCATGAATACATTTAACCTCTTGATCATTGTGGAATAGCTGCAATTATGTAGTACAGTGGAAGATACTCAGTATTTGGTCAGTTAAATTCAGAAGTGATGGTTGGATTTGTAAAGGATGGAATAATTTCATGGTAATAATACACAGTTGGCTGATCACAGATTCCTTTTTCTATCTGTTAGGTTGTCTGTTTGAGAGAGGATAAAGGTGGTAAGAAACAAAGTTGAATTATGAGACTGCCTGCTGTAAATAAGGGAGAAAACAAGCTAAGTAAGAGCCCACAGCTCTTCAGCCTACAGCTGAAGTTGAGTTGGATCTCAATGTATTTCATTATTCTCATAAAAATTTTTCTTTATAGTAAAAATGTATCCTGAACAAACAGTCCTAGCACGATGTTGCTTTTCCAGCAACCTGTAACTTTGAACAAGTATTTTGGGTATGCTTGTTATATGTCCTCTACCTAGTAAATATGGGATTGCAGCTAGTGTTCATTAGGAGAACATTCCTTTTTATTACAGACTTCCTTACTCTGCTGATATGTAGTGGATCTTCTGTCCACAGGGAGTCAAGATAGGTAAACTATCTTCTGAATTAATTTGAATGTTGAAAGGCTTATCTATTGCTCTGTAATGAAGGAGAATGTTTTTGTGGAGCATCTGGACCATGAATAGTGGAAAGTATTGAATCTTGCAGTGGAAGAAACAGCCAAAACACATTAACAAGAATTATGCATCCTTAAAAGAAAGTACATTAATATATTATCTCATTGAGAAAATATGGCATTATTGCAAGTGTTGACATTAAATGCTTCTAAAAACGAAATCAAAATAAAGGAGACTAGATGCATCATTGTTCAGAGTGATCTCAAAACAACTTAAACCTTGCCAAAGTTTGATAATTGAAGTTGGAATGGAGCTTGCCTACTACTGCTTTCACTTGAGAATCAAACTTCTAAATGTCTAACAGGGATTATTCAGAATGTAATTGCTATTACTGTTTTGCAATGAGATTTTTCAAAAATAATTTGATTCCTTTTCCATACACAGAATCTGAAATATTCCACTGAGCTAATTGTTAGAAAAGCCTCAACTCAGAGGGATTTTTATTTGTTCTCTGAAAACATAGCTATATGTGTGGTGCTTCAAATTCCAAGATTAAAATGGTGTAGCTCCTGTATGTTTGATGTTAGGCTTTCCTTGGGGAGATACTGAGACAAATACTTTAGAAACTTTTGAAAAAGGGAGAACATTATATGTGTATCTCAGTTCTTGTTGAAAGGAGACCCATGAGAGATACAGACTGAGTATGTATCTCTCATGGGTATGCACACAATGTGCCTGTCTTTTCAGAAAGAAATTTCTTCTATGCTGTTGTGCAATTATGGAAAACTTAGAAAATTGGAGGGCTGACTGCTTTTTTTGAAAAAGCAAATGTCTTCTGATATAAGAAACAGTATTTGATGGAAAAGGCAAAATGGATGAAGCTGGCATGTCTGTTGTGAACTGTATTCCTGTGTATGTTCTGTCACCGAAAGAGAAGTTGAGTAACTTTTAAAAATAACTTATCATAAAGATTGGTTTGCTTCTGCAACAGTTACTTTTCTCCTAATATTTTCATGATGGATTGCTTACCTAAGGTAATGTATTTTCCCTCTGAATGAGTGGTGAACCCAGAAACAAGTTGGTGCAAATAGGGTTTTGTCCGGCAGGTGGCAAGAAGACCCAGTGTGTCTGTGGAATGTGGCCATTCCTGCGGGTATAACGGTGACTGTTGGCAAGGCACACGTGCTTTCATGGGATATAGTACTTTATTTTCAAGAACCTTAAAATATAAGTAATAGTATTAGTAGTATTTTCTGTTATTAAGGAACAGCAGCAATCAGCCCCACTTCTTTAAGTGTGATAAATTGTTGCACCTGTCTACTAACCTGTGGTTTGTGACTTGTGTAGGTTTATCAGCTTTAGGAGAATTAGGGTTTTGCTAACCGAGGAATCTTGAATTTTCCCTGCCTATGATATGTATTCTTAGTAATACACAGTGAGAATAATAAACTGTCTCTTAAAGCATTCCTGGACCTGCAAGTTGGAGTGCATCTTGGACACACAGGAAGTCAGGCTGGCTTACCTGAATGTGTGTTTGTGTAATGTGTTAAAAGTGGAACACAAATTCAATGGTGCTCTATCAATCCATAATTTCCCAAAAATCTTTACTTCTACCCACTAAGATTCTAATGAAATCCCTTTTTCCCCAAAGCATTGTGGAGTGACAGTATGGGTGGTTTGGTGTGGATATGTATGGGTCAGTTGAAAACTTCTGGGTGATGTTTTTAGAGATTTTTTGTGTGTGTGTATGTAATAGGAAAAAATGTACTGTGTCTACATAGGGTGTTTGAAATTCAGTGTAAAACATTGGGAACAAGTGGCTTTAGGAACTGGAACTATTGTCAGAATACTACAGAACAGGAATGTTATCTAGATTATTTCTTAATCATATGCAGAGTAAGATTGTTTTGGTGTGGAACATAAAAGTGGCTCATTTTCTTTTACAACCATTCAGAAAAATAACTTTGAGCTCCTTTGTGGAATTGTAATGCTGTCTTCTGTTGACAGTTTATTCTTTAAACCACTGCAGAAGCACAGAATAACCTGTCTGGGAAGGGACACACAAGGACCATTGAGTCAAACTCCTGGTCCTGTGCAGTACACCCCAAGAATCACACCATGTGCATGAGAGGATCTCCAAATACTTCTTGAACCAAATGCTTCTTGAAGTGGTGCTGTGACCACTTCCTTGGGGAGCCTGTTCCAGTGCCCAGATACCCTCTGGGTGAAGAACCCTTTTTCTCTGATAACAAACTCCCCAACAGCTTCATGCCTTTTCCTCAAGTCCTGTCACTGGTCATGAGACTGAAGAGATGGGTACTTGTCCCTCTGCTTCCTTTTGTGAGGGTGTTGTAGACTCTCTCCTCAGTCTCCTCTTCCAGACTGAAGAGACCAAGTGACCTTAGCTGCTCTGGCTTCCCCTATAGACCCTTTACCATCTTTGTTGCCCTCCTTTGGTCACTCTCTAATGGCTTTTTGTCTTTTTTTCACCCAAAACTGCTCCCAGCACTCGAGGTGAGGCTGCCCCAGAGCAGAGCAGAGCGGGACAATCCCCTCCCTTGCCCGGCTGGCGATGCTGTCCCTGATGCCCCAGGACACAGGTGGCCCTCCTGGCTGCCGGGGCACCGCTGGCTCACATTCAACTTGCCATGGACCAGGACTCTAAGGGTCCTTTACTCTGGGGCTGCTCTTCATTCAAAACCACAAAAGCAGGAGTTTGCAGGAGTTTATTTCAAAAGCATTATAACTACAACATCCAGGGTGATGTGCTAAGGTATACTCTAGTTCTCTCTTCTCTAATGTGCTTAGAGAAAAGCTGCATAAGAATTAGCGTTAAACACTTCCAGGTATCTGCAGTTGTAGTTTGTCCACTTACCTTGACTTCTGAAATTACAGCAGTTTAAATATTTTAATTTTTCTTGTAAGTTAGTTGAATAGCTTATCAGTGGACAAAAGTATGATGAAAATCTTCCTTTTTACCTGTGCTGGAAAAAAGTTCATGTTATTCTGGATTGCAAGTTATCAGAATATAAGGCAATTATTTCGTTTCTTGTTATCTATTCTAAGCATATGAATTTTCACATTTAGGAAGAAAATAATTATTTTTAAAGCTCAGTGGTGGTGACTGGATCCTATACCTATTTAAGGTATAGGAAATAGCCCTGATAGAGATAGACTTAGGGGCAGAGTACAAATGAGTTTTTTCATGGTGCATAATTAATATGATTTATCATATGCTACCACCATGTGTAATATGAGAGTGGCAGCCACACATGGGATATGTGTATGCATAAAATTAAATTTAAATTAAATCTGCATTGTAAAACTCTAGTTACATATTCATATATAGTTTTGCATGCTTAGGTTTTATCTGGATGATTGGCTGATTTCAGTAATTAAAGTGATTTTGAAATTTTCTTCGTTTTGTCAATCAATATTATTTTCTAAGTGAAGTTGTATGATTAATGCAAAAACATGGCAGTTGGATGAGGATAAAAACTTACTAGATTTATGTAATTGTCCTGAAAACTATCTTCTACCATATTTCTTTGCAGCTTTAAATAAACATGGACTTAGGAGTATGTATCTAAATTAATTCTAAAACATCCTTCAGATTTAATCAGGTCAAATGCTTCATTTATATGGGAGAAAAAAGTTGGGCAAAATTTGAGGTTGATTACTGTTGTCCTAAAATAATTTTGCCTTTCCTGATGGTGGGGGGGAGGAAAAAAAAAAGTTTATTTTTCATACACTGTACATGTTTTATTTGTGGTGCATGTACAACTGAACTGTGCCTTTCTGCTACAAGTGATGTGAAAGAATATGTGAGGTATTTTGCTGTATTTCGTATATATAAAATAAGGATAATTATATTAGAATGTTTCAAAGAGCATGGATTCTTATTCTAAAGCACAAATTCTTCCATACCACAGTCTTACTTGCCATGTTTTTAATAGTGAATATAACTGAAATAATAATCTGAAAATAATGACAGCCTCTAGAAAAACTGCCAGGCTATATGCATTTTTAAACATGAAGATGCACTTTTGGCAATAACTAAAGAGATTCATAAATTGTGAGAAAATTCAGTGTATGCTTTCCTTCTTATGTGCAAACCTTCGCCTTTCAGTTCCTTCCAATATACCTTTATAAATTCAGCACTAGCCAAGGAAAATGTCACTTCTAGACTTGACAGTGAATGCACTTCTCACTGAAAGATAGTTTTCTACTCTTCTATTTGGGATTTATCTCATCTTCCACTGGAAGGCAGTCTTCTCTTTGTTTCATTCTTGGCGCCTTCCAGTACTGTTTAGGTGTCTGTACCAATGACCTTCAGCATACTGCAAAATTTGTTACACTTACACTCTGTAATTGGATAATTTCTTCAGGCATTTACATCTGTGCTTTGTCTGACTTTAATCCTTTGTGTAAATTGTCCTCCTATGAAAATAAAGCTTTTGTGATACTTGAGGTGTTGTGCATTTTGTTAGGTAGGGGACTTTATGCATCTGTGCCTTTCAGTGACACATTAATTGAGGGTATGACTTTCTTGTGCTGTTGTTGTACTGTACTGTTGTTCCAGTAATGACCTCTGAGCTAGATGCTGTAGGGTACTTTTAATTCATACATATACAGTTAAATGTACAGTTAGGCTGAAATGATGGTTGGACTAGAGCTAACTATGACTTAGTATTACTTACTTTTAAATGAACTGATAAATTGAGCATAGGGAGATTTTGTATTTCAGTGATTAAAATAAAACTTGTGCAATATATATAAAGATTAGGTGTAAAAATGCAAACAACCTTGCAGCTGAAACTTGCAGTGTGTCATGAGAGACAAATGGTAAGATTTTGCCTCTCACCCTTGAATCTTGTCAGTCTTTGTTTAATTAATTTTTGCCACCCTTGCTGGAAGTATGTTAACAGCATTTAGATTGTCATTCATTTGCCTGTGTTGTGTTAGGAAACACAAACACAGAAGAGATACGACATGAGGACACATGGATGTGAATTTTTGGCATAAAGTTTTAAATTGTTGCAAGAAGAAAGAAGATGACATTTTGAAATGGAAAAGGGAAAACAGGAATATTGTGTGGAATCCATAGGAGATTTTCCTGTTTGTTTCAAGCAGGTGAGGGGATCTAGTCACTTTTTGGTTTGATTCTGTAAAGCAAAGTTTTCACTAGGGTCAGCATGTTGCCTGAAGAGATATTACTCTTGAAAAATGAATTCAGGAGGGATGAGTACCGTTTGTTACAGAGGAAGGCAGGATGGTTGCATACCCCCTTCTGGCCTACAGATTTGTAAATCTATCAGTGTGTTTGATTTTCCTTGTCTCCCTCTTGTGGAACTGGAGTTTTGGTCAGTATGAGCATCTCTCTTCTTAATTAAAACTGTTCTAATCCTGTAACTGAAGTCTGTGATTGCTAAATTTTAAGCCATTGACCAAATGTGATGGATGCATTTAGAGCTGGAGACACGGAGGAACAGGGAAGAGGAAATATGTTCAGTTAATGTCACCATGTAACTTAGATAAAAATTGACTTTTTTTTTTAGAATACTACAGTTGGAAGTATCAGAGAAATGTAGCTTAACAGCTGAAATTACATATTCTTTAATTGTAACAAGTGTAAAACAATAATGTTAATGCATTTTAGTCATATGAGGAAGAGTTGGACTTTGGGGGCAGGGAATACAGCAGCCTTTTCTTCTCTGTTCTTAGATAAGCTATTACTGCTCACCGTTATCCTTCCAGCAGTCTTTTTTTATTATTTATTTTTTATTTATTTTTTTTTTTCTGGTTTAAAATGCCTTTGCTCCTGGCAGGTTTTGCTGCTATGGAATGAACATGGACTACTTCTCAAAATGATGCAATCTGACAGAAAATCAATATTTCTTTTTCATACTAGATTTAAGGGTGTGATTGTCATAGTCCTCATATTAGATTGTTAATGGGTGAATAGCTAATAGTATGGTGACAGATTTGGGGGGGGGGAGGGAATAAAAAAAAATATCAGTGATTTGTTTAACCTTGGCAGCTTGGCAGATACGGAAACTCCACTACCGTTTTGCTCCTTAAAAATCTGTGCTTTCAGACATAACCTGTAAGGATCTAGCACCTAGTTTTTGACGGAGACGAGTTTTCCTTGCACCAGTCGGGACAGATGAGCTGATGAGAGGCCCTCGGGCGACAAGACCAAGGTCACAGCCGGACCTGCTGGCCGCGGTGTCTGCACCCTGAGATAATCCGTCCTCTCTTTCCGCGGGTTCTCCGCAGGCTCACATGGGAATCCAGTGGGGCGCGGCGTCTTACGCGGTGCCGTTGTAGCACTGCTTCAGTTCCATTCTGCAAGTGCAGGAAAACTCGTTCTGCATGGCTGTGGCGCCCCGAGTTGTGCGAAGGGCAGCGGGGGCAGCGCCCGCCGGACTGCGCCCCGAAGTTGCCGG
>NC_031799.1:20790992-20872060 GCF_001522545.3 Parus major
GCAGTCCGCGGAGCCGGCGGCGCAGCTCCCCGTGCCTGGGCGCTTCCCGGGGAGCCGGGAGCGGCGGCGGCGTGGTTCTTCCCGCCAGCCGCGCTCCGGGCCGGGCAGCAGACGGGTATTACCGGGAGGGGTGAAAGTTTGGCCGGCTCCCGGCGCTCCGGGCGACTGCGGCGCACTTTGTTAAAAGGTGGAGCGGGCGCGTCTTCCTTTCCCGGGCGGCTTTGGGCTGACTTTTCCGCTAGCGTCCCTAAACTCTAGAAAACCCCGTATCCCAAATGGAGTGAGGGTTATGACACAGTGTTGGTACTGCATGTTGTGTGAACCCAAGATTCGAGCCGTATACCTTCCAACGATAATGCATAAGCGGCTCAAATAATTAAAATGCGCATACTTACTTTTATCAACATTTATCTATTGGCGGAAAGTGTATTAAAAAAGTGTATGTGACTACAGCCGAATAGAGGGTGTAGTTACTTTTTTCATGTTTCACCAAAATGGAGCACCACCTCAAACTACATCATTACGGCCCATTGTTCAGAAAGACCCTTTGCTCAAGTAGCTCTCAGCGATGAATGTATTTCCTTTCTTTTGTTTTCCTCCACATCTGCAATTTCAATGGGAGGAGGGTGAAAAGGAAAGTCTCCATACATTTGGGATCCTTATTTTTAAGTAATATTAACCCCTATAAAGCGTTTAACATGCACTGAACTTTCACAGTTCTGAACTTTTTGGTAAGACACCCGTTTTGATCACTGCTTTCAACTTGGTGCCGATCCAGTGTGACAGTTTCTATTAGAAAGGTATATACTAGTAGTATCTGTAGCACACGTTGTTATGTAGCATACAGAGGTCCTGAAATTCTCTTGGGCCTTTAAAAGAATCCATTAGCTTTGCTTTAACTTTTTGTATGATAATACTTGCCTGTGGAAGGTGAATAGCTTTCATAAAAAGGTTCTGATATTTCAGTCAGTACTGATATCCTAAATATTTTCTATCAATTGATTTCCAAGTAGGAGGAATAATCTCTCCTGCAGGTTGAGTCTGTGGATGACAGCTTTTAAAGGATATAAAAGTTTCAAGAGGTAGATCTTCGTAGTGAAACCGGATTTCCTTCTCTTAAACCTGCTCTAATCCATTTAGTAGTGTAAACCGGATTTCTGCCTTTTGACAAGAATTGAACAGCAGTCTGGTTTGATGAAATTATAACTTAAACCTCTGTGTGAAAGAAATATGTTGAGTTCTGCAGATGTTATTTCTATTTTATGTTCTATAACTCTAACAAAACAATTTTAAATGAATACCAAAAATATTTTATAGAACTGCTTACGGTCACCTAAGAGTATTGAAAATTATACAGTGAATAATCCAAGTACCAGAGGGGCCTATTCGCACTTAAAGTGTATGCAGTTTTTGAATATTTGTACTTTATGACTGTCCTTAGGATCTGGTCCTACAATGTAGAAAATCAGTCAGTGGTCAGAAGTGTTAAAATTGATGTACTATTATTTAGAAGAAGATCGGAGGGGTAGAAATGCTGTTTATACTCAAGTTATATTCATTAGACCTTTAAAGTGAATCCATTTTCATATTGTCCTCTCACTCCCCTTGCATACTTCTGTTGCTTTGTTTCTGTCTTCATCTGTTGTCCATGCAGCTAGCCTAGGGACTGGTATGATGATGTGAGCTGGAAAGCAGGTTATATGACAAGGGGTGTAGCTGCTGTTTAAGTTTTGTTAATAAATATAGTCTGAGTTGTTTACTTTGCTGACCTTCTGATTTTATAGTGCATTCCAAAATAGTGACTTGGTTGTTTTATGGTAATAGTATATGTTTTTACCATAAAAAAACACAACCCTAAATACTAACCTCCTGTCTTTGTTTTCTGTGGGAGTAATCCATGTATTTTTCCCCTTCTTCTTTTTTATATGTGATCAATACTCTCTTGTAAAAGACTACTGAATATAGTCTGAAGGGAATAAACAAACCACCCCCCTCCAAACAAAAACCCCAAAACATCCCAAAAAAACCTCCCCATCAAAAAAACCCAAACCGAAACAAACAAGACCCCCCAAAACAAAACACCCTCCTTGCCCTCCAAACAGCAAAACAACAACCCCCAAATAAACAATGGGGGAAAAGAAAAGGAAATTTTCTGAGCTAAGACTGTTCTGAAATACCTGTGATCTTCAATATAAGTCCAGATAACTTCATATAACTTAGTTGTTTTGGTTAGAAGTATAAATGATAAAAACAGGTAAATCTTCTTAAAAGCTGTGTGCTTTCTTAGGTGAAGGTACATTTAAATTAAACTGAAGATATAATGATAAATAGCATATGAATAAATTAAAAGAGTAGTTGGTATAACTGCTGTGTTTTTTGGTTTTTTTTTTCTTTGTACACAGTTTGCTTCAAAGCTTGATTTACAGGACACACAAACCATTTCCTTTTAGACGGGAACCTGATGTAGTTGTGTTTAATGCCTTGTACCATCGTGCTGTGTTTAAAAAAAGCCAGGAAGCAGCTTGAATTGAATCTCAAAATATAAGCCTTAAGTAAATATGTTGACTTGGATGAATCTTGTTTCAGCTTGATATGTAAAAGATTTTTCTGTTGCTCAGGCTTCTGAGAGAAGCTGAGCCTTTAATTTGTTGCAACCTGAATACACATACCTACTTAATATAACTACAGCCTCTTTCTTGTGTCTAGTTACTTATGTTGTTTGTATTCATAGAAGAATAGAAGCATCTGAATCTGTAGTATATGCTCCTTTTCAATGAGCAGATTCTGAAGGTTTAATTGCAAAGAACACTTCCATGGTAAGAAACATCAGGATAAAATTGATCATTACTTTCAACGTCTGAATTTTTTAAGTGCAATTTAGTATGGATTAAAACGACAGTTTCTTGCAAATAACTTTGAAAAAGGTGAAAACAGCTAATTACTTCTTGCACATTATTAATTACATTCTTAATTGCAGTCTGCTAACAGCCTGTGTTTGTAGTTGTACTTCATATTGCCTTAAACAAATGACTCCAACCCGGCAGTGGGTAGAGGTAGCACGTATTTCCCTGAATCTGTAAGGATATGGGAATGCCAGAAGTGGCCAGATTCAGTTGTGCTTCCAGTGCCGATTAGGCTTTCACTTTGTCAGACAGATGCTTTGGGCCTTCACTTTTCCTTTTGCTAATTTCAGTCTGCCTTTAAGTGGCTTGTAAACAGCGTCTTGTAAATCTTTGGGTAATTACGTGAGCTTTTTTAATTAGACTTGCAGAGAAAATGACCAACAGTAGAGGAAGCAGCTGTACACGAAACCTCTCAAATGTCAAAGAAAATGCTGTGTTTATTTATTTTCTTGTCTCTAGGAATATATATATACATTTTTTTTTTCAATGCTGGAAAATTTTCACAGGGAATCTAATCCTTCTTTAAATTCAGAGTGACTTCACTGCGTTGTTTGCAGTGATATGATTATAGCCAACATGGAAAATTCCACTTGGAAATCTAATACATGCATTGATTTGAGGGGGGGAACAGGTATGAGGTAAAAATAATTGAATCACAAAATTCAGATTTACTGCTGTAGAGATGGAAGTAGGCAGTGTAAAAGAAAAATGTGGTATAAATGGAAAGTTACTGTTTTTGTGGAATTGAGCAACTCAGTTTATACCAATTCCACATGTTTCTAGAAAAGATGGCAAGGGGCACAGTCATTATGTAGCCTCGACTACTCCTCTCTTCTATCTTCAGCACAGGAAAAGTTATTTTTGTAGGTAGATATTTTGAAATTTCATACATAAATTATTCAGACCTTTGCAAAAAGTCGTACCTTACAGACTTTTCTAAGCCCTTGCTTATTGGCTCAACTGAAAATGCATTTTCTGAGAAGTCAGAAAGAAAGGAAAGAACTTCATGGGAAAAAATGGCCTTATTTGCAGCTCCCAGGCAGGTGAGATTTCTTTGGAGTAGAAGGTTTAATAAAAAGAATTCTTTCCGAAATACTGAAAATTGACGTGTGAAGTAAAAGCATCACCTTGTAAGCCATGCTCTACAGGAGAGGAAAGAGGTAGACTGTAACCATCTCTTTTCTAAATGCTGTTTGTGTTTGGGAGTGTGTTTGTTGGGTGGTCTGCTGAGGAGAAAAAAGATAAAAGTTGGAGAGCATTAGTTGGAATTTGGCCTGGTGTCTCTTGCAAAGGGAAGAAAGAAGGGTGTAAAAGTCAGTCTTACAGGTAGGGTTCTGGAAAGCTGCTTAATTTTCACTGGTTTGAATACTGTGAATTTCAGTGTTCTTTATTAGGCAAGAGACCTTATCCATTGTTTCTGCTGGTGTTTCTGTATTGGTGGAAATGTTTTTACAGTATCAAAGAGGAGTTGTGTAACTGTGAATCAGATCTGATGTATCTCTCTGCCTCTCAGTGTGTGGAAGAAAAAGTTGGTGGAGGGCGCGAAACAGGGAAGGATTTAAAAAAAAATATTTGCAGTTTTCAGTTTCCAGTGGGTTTTGATTAATCAGTTGAGAAGCAGAGAGATATAACACTTCTGGTGTTGTATGGGAGCAGCTGTGCGTCTGCACACTGCATTCATGCTAGTAGTTTTGCCCAGACCTGCCTGAAAGGGGCCACACTTGCAAACTAAACTTCTCTACATTTACTAAAACCTCAAAAAATTTGTAGCAATTGAGCTTCTTGGAACTACTTAAAATTGTGACACTTGCTCTTTCATTTTATGAGTTTTTTGCATGGCCAACATACATAGATGTAAACGGTAAACCCTAAATTTTGTATAATTGTGGTAAATGATTATTTTCTGTATAGAGCCGTATTTATTTTTGAGTTGTTTTATACATTGTTGTAGAAAACAGGGTATCTAAAGTAGATACTAAGAGGTGTGCAAGTTAGAATAGATGTTTTCTTGACTTAAGTAGTGATAGGCAGTGTTAGGTGCCTTTAGAAAGGAAGGGAGCAGCCTTCTGAGAGAAGAGATACTGAGATAAAGAATATTTTTGCTCTCGTTCTTAGCTGTCACTTGGACAGGCCTAATAGACTGTACTATCTCTTGATCAGTTTATTCACCTCTGTTTTCCAGACATTCATACATTGTTACATGTTTGTCAGGTCTTCTAAAACACTTTGTGTCAGACATATTTTGCTATTATTTGAGCTGTGAAAGCTTTTCTGAAAGGGTTAATCTTTTTTATTTCCCCCCTCCATCTTTGCTTTTCTATATGTTGTGGACACTTCATTGTGGAGTCCAATGTCCAAAAAAGAAAGGAGAGCCCCATGCTGCATTCAGAGCTAAAATATTTGGCATGGGGCCAAAATTGGTGCCTGTAGCCCATATCACACTTCTTACTAATGCCTTCTGATAATTGTAGCAACATTTCTTCATAAAGTCTACAGTACGTCACAAAGCTGACTGTTTTGTATTAGATTTGGAAGGTGAAACATAAACTTAGTATTTCTTTGTGTTAAATCCTTTGGTGAGCTCAGTGGTAGAATCTGTAATGATTTGAACTTACCTCAGTTGTGTTCTAAGGGTCATAAAATAAAGCGGCTTTGGCGTCTTCTGTATACTTGTTAGCTCCTGTTTCTGAGTCACTTGGCTTATCTCCAAAATCTACTTGTGTGTGGTTTTTTATTTATTTATTTCTTTGCCTGTTTTGTTGGTAGTAGGAATAATAGCTGCATGAAGGACAGTAGCTTATTGAAACAGATTTTTTTTTTAAGTTCCATGAAATGTCCTTGGTTAGACAAATGTTTTTACTTACTTTGTCACAATTAATAAAACTCGTAATTGTCTGTATTTTCTTTTGAAATTTTTTTCTTAGATGCTTCCTTTGAATTTGATGAAGTTTCAATTGTGATGCTGCTTCATGTGTCATATTTCACATAATGATTTTAGATTTGCTTTCACCAGCTGATACACTACATTTGTTTTAAAAGTCAAAAGTTCTAGATTTGTTAAGTTAGCGGTTTTCTCATAATTGCCCACAGGCTTTGAGATGCTATTAATTCCTTCTACTAGATTGAAGAAATACTTGCTTCAAATTGCTTGTAACAGTGCCAGTTATTCATTTGAACATTAAAATTACATAAAAATCCATAAGTTACTGCTGTGATTTCAAAGCAGAACACTCTACCACATTTTCATAACTGTTTTTTATCTTGTTTTCTTGGATTTACATTTTCCCCTGTATGTATAGCAGTGACTTCTGCAATGCTCATGTAACCCTTCAGTAACTCGTGCTTTCTGTAAACCTATTCAATTACTTTGTCTCAGTTTCTGACTTGTGTTCCTCTTGGATTCCCTGTGCCTCTTCATTCAATTCCCCCTTGATTTTAGGTCTGAAGTTTAGTGCTTCTCAGTGGCATACAACAGCTGGGATTAGAGACAAGAAGGATACTTGCACTCAGTGTCTGTGGCCTTGAGAAAAAAACATGTTTTTCAGAGACGTTAGCACCTAAACTCCATGTTTTCACAGTGCATGTTTTGTTTGGAGTACTTTGTCCTTTTTGAAATTCCTTTGTTTTGTGTATGTATGCTTGGCTTAGTTCCATAAGGATGTTAAGTAACACTTCTATGACATCTGGTTATCCTCTCCAACCGAGACACTATTTCAAAGCAATGGAAGTTGTGCATTGAAAAGTATTACAAAATGGATGATTTTTTAAGCTTTACTATCAGAAATAGGAGATCCAGTTTAGCAGCACTATATCAAAAGCACCATCCTTGTCTGGGTGCTGTAAAAGAAAATGTTTCAAGTCATCAAATTTGAAAAAAATGTTTTAGTAATTGAACTTACAGTCTAATTAAACAGATAGATGGTCCCAGAATATGGACTTGTGGTAACTGATAGCTGTTATGAAACAATACGTGTTTTTCTGTCTTTTACTTTCAGCTGTCTGGAACCTGGAAATAGTTCAGAGTATCTACCCTGTAAAATTGACTGAAGTGAATTGATCTGTTTTGTCATGAGATATTTTGATATGAGATAAATTTCATTTATCCCTAGAAAGCTACAACTTGAAGTGTGCGTGTGTTTTGTGTATTTGAATATTCTTGGTATTCTCTACAGATAAATCATGTTATATCAAATGCAGAAACATAGCTGAAGATATTTTTCAGCTGTATGTATATTCCTCTCCTGTTCCACAGTGTGAATTTTTCTTTCTGTGTGAAAAGTAAAGAAGATGTGCTAAGAAGTGTATAAAGTCTGTGCTTCCTTTAACTTCTGTTTTGAGTAATTTTGATGTGAAAATGTTTTTAAATGTATTGTACTGCTTTGCTTTAAATTATGCCACTAGAAGAGCACCATTTCAGTTGCATTAAAAAAGCCTAGTGGTATCCGAGTTCTGCAGATAAATTAGGGGAATTTAGCATTCAGAATTTGTGTGCAGAAGAACCTGGAAGTATTCCCCAAACTCTTATGTTTTCTGAATACAACACTCATGAGTACAGCTGGAAAATTCAGGTTATGAGTGGAAAATTGATTTTAGGACTTCAGTACCCCTTGGGAACAGAGCTTTTTAGTTTTAAATTACTTCGTTTTTGATTTTTTTTTTTTTTTTTGAGATTTTAGTAAATGTCAAGAAGTGTAATAAAGGAAGGAATAATATAAATGAAAAATTAAAGGAAATGACAAGGGTAAGAGCTACATTTCATTCTACTCTGATTCTGTATTCATGTGCTGTTCTCTTTCAGTTCTTCAAGACAGAGTAGTCTGTGTTTTAACATTAAAGAGTATCAGAGTTTTTTTGATGCAAGCAAAATAGTGGTCAAGTATGGTGATAAATTATAAAAAGACATGGTGATGATAAAAAGAAGGGTTTAACATTCAAACATTAATAGCGTTTTCATATTTGTCACTTTTGTCATAAGTATCTGTTCCTGTCTGAAAGCAACAGTTAAAAATTGTTTGTAGGACAAGGTGGCCAAAATCTACAAATTTTTTGGGTCAGTTGGCAGCAGAGAAGATCTGTGGTAGAGCATATCGCATTTATGACTTGAGTAGGGGCTGTTACTGCATTTACATGCTTTGTTTTGTGGTTGTGATAAGAGATTTAATCCTTAACAAATGTATTTGTATCATGTAGCTGCAAAGACCTCATTGTACTTGACCATGATCTTCTGAAGAGGCTCATTGCCTGCTAAACTGGAGCAGCATCTTGACTGACTGTTAAGTTGCTTCAATTTGATTTCTCAAATAGTAGTTGTGTTTCTTGTCCATGCTCTTAGGACTGTGCATTGCTTTACTCCTCATATTTCAGCATAGATTTTTTTCTATGAGTGTTTGGAATTTGTTTTATGTTGCATGCAATTTGCCTTACCAGTAGTGCCGACTTTGTTTTTCTCTTTTTTGTCTTCTGGTGTTCTTCCTTATATTATCCTTATGATCACAGCTAGTCTCATCTGACTGTGATTGCAGCTTAGGACTTGTGTATTTTTGAGCATTTGTGCCAAGACTTTGTAACTGATTTTGTTGTCTTTTTTATTTTTCATGGTGTTCAGGGGTTTTAGAATAGAATAATAAGCAAACAACCACCCTTTGTGTGCACGCATTTTGTTTTCTCCATTTCTGTTCCTGTGTATTCATTTGTGTATACTTAGGCCTGATGTCTTTTAATAATTTCTGTAGCACCTTGTCCTGGTTTAGGGCAAATTTTGGAGAAAACCTGCAATGGGGTCCCCTCCAGGAAGCAAACCCATGTGGCCCCTTCCCTCCCCCACCCCGCAACCGGTTCGGGAAGAGATTTCTCATAGAGAAGTGGAAAAAACCTGTTTATTTAACAGGCACAGCACTACCCAGCACAAAAATGAACGATATCAAATTACAAAACCTCTCGCCACTCTGAAGAGATGACAAAATTCAGAGGGTCTCTTTCCTGTGGGTGTTTGCTCTGTTATCAGTCCCTCTGGCGCTGGAAAATGCCGCTGCCCAGGCTGGGCTCCTGGTAGTCCACGGGTGCAAGCTCCCAGTGTTCCCCTGAGTCCCCAGTCCAGAGCAGGTTTGATCTGTTCAAGGAAAAGGGAAAGAAAACAGTCCAGGAAGACCTCACTGCTTCAGCTAGCTGGAAAGGAAAGGCAATCTCTCTCTCTTTGTCTGTCTGTCAAAATACAATCCTGGGATGCAGGGGGAGCAAGTGCAGTCCCTGATAACAGACTCGGTGCTTCTTCTCCACTCACTTTTACTCTCAGATGAAGTTTTAAGGGTACTAAACCTATTTCTGGACTAGGCAGATGAATGGGGATGCAATTTAACATCACAGTCACGCCAGGACACACCTTATGCCCCTTCCTTTATTTTAACAGTAAGATTGGAAACTTCCAGTTAGTTTTTTAGCATTGCTGCAAGTGTAGTAGTGTATGCTTTTGATTGCCTGTTTCATCCTAAAGACATCTTCACTTACTTGAATATAATTTCTTTCTGATGTGGAGTCTATCTGACAAATCAGTACTAACTTCTTCTGATGATGAATCCAGTAATGCTCGTCCAGCTTATAGGTTTGTGAAGTGTGTTTTCCTGTCTTCAGGCTCCAGGGAGATATATAGAGAAGATTCAGTCACTTTTAAATAGATGAGTTTCTGCAAAGGAGCTATTCTAGAAAAAAGATCTTATTTCAAGCACCCATTTTTCATGTGCATCCTCTCTAGTACCACTGAGGAAATGCAGCAATCAATGAGGATCCTGTCAAAAATTAGTTCTTGCCCTTTTCTCCTTCAAAACGGCCCAGTGTTCTTTGTTCAAATGCTGTAATGATTGTCTGCGTAGAGCCGGATGTGGTTAGGGAGAAAGAGGGTAATGCCATAACCAGGAGCGCTACTGGTAGAGGGTCTGGCACAATGATGTGCCAAGCAATTTCAGCAAACATGTTAGGTACACATTTTTGTTACTCAGAATTTAACATCTGTGGCTGTGCTGCAAGAATGGGATACAGGAGTTTACCTGAGATGAATTTTTGTGTCTGTCAGTACTTTATGTTACTAACAGCTAATTGATGCAAAATGCAGTCCTGGCCTCTGATTTGTGCTTTGTTTGGGGAGATAACCTTCAAGGGTTTGTTTTCTTACTGTTCAAAATTGAAGCTGTGCATGTGTGTTGCTTTTCAATGACATGGTATCTTGCCTTTTCTGTAAGGATTGTCAGATGTGCCATAATGTGACATTGTTTGTCAAATAACTGACAAATTTTTTTTAAAATTCCATAACTATGTAGAAATCTTCCTTACTTAACTAGGTTTTTTTTCTATGCTGTGAGGTGTCTCTGAAGCAGAAAGAGCTTTCCTGATCAGCCTATAAAGCTTGTTTCAGAGTCTAGTTAAGTATTACACTGAAATTTAAAGTTTGGTACAGTGGATATCAGCAAGAAATGAACATCCTACTAGTTAAAAACAAGCTAAACCAATGCACCCTTCCCCCCCTAGTAAATCCTAAAACATTTCACACTTGCTTGAATCTTAAGCTGAGAGGGAAGGACTGTGTGTTACAATTTATAGCTTGGTCCTGCCCCCACACTTGGCACACTGAATTGCCTACTGTCTGCTGCTCTGTTTTACAAAAATGAGTAATTTGAATTCAGCGTACTTTGAAGTCATGGAGACTGTGATGCAGGATTATCCTCTGTTGTTTGTTACGTCTTGTACTACCACAAGGGTTTGGGGATATTTTTGGATTATACTATATTATCAGAAGGGTAAGTGCCAAGCTTCTGAACATCTGCTGGAGTTGTCCATCTCTGCTGAAACTGATTCTCGTAGGTTCATCGTCAATGTGTTGCATTATTTGCATGTCACCTTGAGTAATTCAGCTTTTCACACTGGAAAATACCCTTTAAGTGTTGGTGAGTTTTCAGTTTCATGGCATGTAAGCAGAGTATGTTTTACTGTCTAGTTTTGTGAGTTTTTGTGGGAACAGAATGTGTACTGCCTCCCTTGCTCTCTGCATATCCCTGCTACCTCTATCTCTTATGAAATATCAAATTGTTTTGATCAGTTGAATTAATCTTTATGAGAAAAAGGCCCCCATTGTCCCCCCAAGTGGCCCTCCAAAAGTCTACTCTTTTTCCCTTCTTCTTAATTATGAAAAGCTGATTAACCAATCTGCACTTGTAGCACTGAAAATTTTAAACTAATTTATCCTGTGAGTCTTCCTAGGTCTTTTGTCTTTTCCTCTTTCTTAGTGTCATATTATTGCTGAAACAGGGATAGTATTTCTTTATTTCTTTGATAAGTTGAAACAGAGAAGTTTATTTGTGTAAGACTGCAAGGCTACCGGTGACCTTAAAACAGTTAAGACATAACATTATAACAGACAGAATGTAATATAATAAAACAGAGATGTCAAAATTTTATCTACTAATACAGTTCAAGGATTAAGTATGAAACGATTGTAATATCTGGATGGACCCTGTCTAATCACCAGTAGCTTTTACCAAGCAGATATCTGATAGAGACGGCCTTGGTGTTGTTTCACAGATCTGTTCAGCAGATAATCAGTGCCAGGAAGGTGTGTGTAGGAAGAAATGCTAATGCTGATGTAGCATGCTGACCCTCTGAATGGTATCATATAATTAATAAAAACATAATTAGGTAATATGGTAAATTAGTGTTGTGGTGATGCTGTTGAAGGTTTTTGTAATGTGAAATGACTTGATTGTGTAGACATCCCACAATATTTATTGCTTCCTTTGCTACATCCCAAAACTATTGACCTATCAGAAGTTTCATGGTGTTCTTTATTTGTGATATCTTGGCCCCTTTGAGGCAAGAGAGAAAAAAAGAAAGAGAAAAATCAGGCTAAATGCATCACATTCTAACAAGTAATTTTTGTTTCTAATTTTCTTATTTGCTTTGTCCTTTCTTGTATTTTTGCTGTACTCTCACAGCTGTATTTATGTAGTCTGCTTAAATGGATGAATGATAACAGAGTAACATTTTAACTTCATTTTACATTGCAGCAGAAATAATGAAAAAAGGCATCTTCAGATCATTTAAAAATACACAGTGTATAGTGGTTTGGAAATTGAACAGCTGCATCTTGTGTGAGACATTATGCAACAGGAGGTAGATTGCCATGTAAAGGAAAGTAAGAAAAAGTTTAGATAAAGTCTTAGCTATGACAGCAGATCTTGGCCATGAGCTTTGCTGTAGATTTTGCTAAACTCAAATGCCAGGATGCTCAGGCTGAACTATAGGACACGTACAGATGTGGCAGAGACTTGAGTCTTGGGTGCAGATGTATCTTGAGATAGCTCAGGGCTAGTCTTGTGTGGGAGGAAGCATATTTAGAACAATCATGGTTTGAGGGTTTGTTAGGTATTCTTTAGTATGACACTTACTAATGTAAAAACATTGAAAAAGCCTTGTCAGCATAAGGATTTGCCCAGATTGATGTTGATTGAATTGCGTCTGTGAATTTTTTTTACTTCAGTGCTAAATACTTGCAAAATTTTCAGGGACCAGCTGTGGTGTTTGTTGGTGAATTTAACTCCTCTGTGTGGAATTTTTGCCACTTTTTTCAGATCTTGGTCTGGAAGCTAATAAAAATGGAGAGGAAAAAAAGAGGTCTGTGGCCATGTCAGTCTGGAGGTAGAAAACACTTCAGATAAGGCCACATGCTCGTGTCACTTGCTGTTCTTGCTTCTCTCTTGATACTGCTGTTTTCATGAGAATAGTCATACGATGAATGGTAGCGGCTCTTAATGGAAACTACTTTTAGTGTCAGTATTAAAGTCTGTACATAGTTGAATTAGATAACAGCCTCTGCAGCCAAAAACACATTTTCTCTTCACAGCTGTTTTCAGGCTTCTGTGACTTCAGAAATGAACTACCTAATATGTGCAATGCTTGTTGCTCCTGTGTTGCTTTTTTTTGGCAGGGTGTGTGTTTTTGGTTTTATGTGGGTAATTTTTTTTCTTTCCCTAAGATGTGTGTTTGCCACAAGATTATTTCTTGGATTACTCTCCTCTTAAATGAAATAAGTCTCTGTCTCTTTCGGCTTCTACATAATGGAGCAGCAATCCCACATGCTGCCAGTTTTCTGCATTCCATCTAACTAATATACCTTACCACAGAATTATTTAGAATCCGTTGTTTTTTCCTTTAGCTGTCCTTGTTGACATGAATCATGTTGGCCTTTGCAAGGAGCTAGTTTTGTGACTGTAGTTCTATTATGTCAACTTAAAATTGCATCTGACTGGTTCCTCTCTAAAGGACATTCATCCTTTAATATCATGGATCCACTGTATGTGCTTTACTGGTAATAACTGCATAATAACTGCAGCCACTCTGAATGCTTAGTCTTTAGGTTTTTTTTTTGTTTTTTTTTTTTGTTTTTTTGGTTTTTTTTTTGTTTGTTTGTTTGTTTAGTTTTCAAGTGAAAGATTACTGTGTCTCTGTGACATTGACTCTGGTTTGTGTGCCTTTATTATACAATCCTGTATGGAACAGTACCTACAGCTGACCTTGGCAGGTTTCTGTTTTTATCAGCTGAAATGCATGACATCATGATGCAAAACATACATGCATACAGTCTAATGTCCCTAATGGCTTCAGATGCTCTATATTGAACTTTTTCATAGTGAAAGAACCAGCATCTTTTCAGCTTTTTTAATCTCTTGTTGATCGTAGTTGAGCCTTCAGATGTCCTGATGATAAACTATCATCCCTACATGGAATGGTATTGCACAGATTCTACCCTGTACTGGCTGGCGTCACTGAAGGCACAGCCCACATAAACATTTAATAGCCTGAAGTCTGACTTTGCTTTTTCATAGGAGTAGTCACATCAATTTAGGTATATGTTTTTGCCTCTGAAATGGCATTGGTACAATACCAATGGTATTGGGGTTTTTCAGTGTGTTAACTGTTTGTGCCAGCTCTCAACTACTTCTGAAAAGCATTCTGAAGGTGAGACATGAAAGACAGAAAAATGCCAATAAGAGAAGAAGAATTCCATGTTTCTTACGATTCCAAGGATCCCATGCTAAATTAGTTAATAACCTTAATATGGGAGAAGGTAGGGCCTCTGAAGTTGAGCACTTTTGCTAGCTA
Source organism: Parus major (assembly GCF_001522545.3). Lineage (NCBI taxonomy): Eukaryota > Metazoa > Chordata > Aves > Passeriformes > Paridae > Parus > Parus major. The sequence goes on from NC_031799.1 coordinate 20,805,041, forward strand.
ATGGCCAAATTACTCTGACTCTACCATTGTTTCCAAACTGACAGAAAGGAGACCCTAGTCAAGCATCCATTGTTAATTATATAAAATTTGGTGTTAGACTGTAATGCAAGGGCATTGAGAAATTTTTAAATAAATTGTTAAAGAAATGTTAAGGTCATCCAACCCTAGTACTTATTATTAATTTTAGTCTATTACACCACTAATTTAATGGAATGTTACCAAAATACATTACCGTCAGCAAAACAGTATTTTGCAATTGTAACCTAGTGTTTAGGCAAATGTTGGATAAATACTTTTTCTGTAATGCTGGTTCTATTAATTAGAGCTAGTTTGCCCTACTGATGATTCGTATTTGGTGAATTATAATGTAATCCTCCCATAGTGGCTTTAATCTTTGATAATTTCCACCATGATTATTTCCAGATCTTTTTGAGTTACAGGACTGGTTCTATCTGCGTGGTGTCATGCCAGTAGAAGACTTTTGTTAAGGAGATATAAAAGCTACTTTTATAAAAATGCTTTTTGAAAAACAAGTCTTGAGATCTTGAAAAATATTTGCAGAGTTGAGCAGCATTGTATTTTCATTTAAAGAACCCTTTGAATATATTTTCAGAAATAGGAGCAGATCTGTCTTATATTTTAAAATATTGTAGCTTTTTTTTCAGAGAAGACTCCTTGGAGAATTATATCTTGGCTCTGAAGGAAAAAAACTAAAAAAGGAGAAAGGAAAAGAAGAAAAAAATTAGTCTTATCAATTTTCATCCTCTGATTCCTGTAATTAGGAACAGGCTCTTCATGCATATCTTCTCCCCTTCAGACACATACCTGAAATAGCAGACTGTAGAGTTACACTTACTACAGCAATGAGGGGCTTTCCAAATTGGAAAGTTGTTGGAGAGGTTGAGGCAGAATATTTAAAGTATCTCGGGGAAGAAGCTAAATGTTTCTCTTCTGTCACTTTGATATTAAGCACGTAGAGGATTTGGAACCAGTATCATATCCTGGAAAAATCTCTTATGGTATTGCACATATTATGAAGACTATCAGGTTTCAGGGTTTTTTTCAGCTGAATGATCTTTCAGGTTTTGCTTTCTAAGAGAAAATACCTTTTACCTGTGTAAGCCTAGTCTTTCTGGATATTCTCACGCAAGGACATTAAGTTCTGTTAGGTAAAAGTCTCTAGAATTTAAGGTGATTATTGCAGGTGTGGGTGGAGAATATGAATCTAAAATTCTTGTTTTGCTAGAGGAGATTTTGATGTTTGTGTTGAAGCATAAATCCAGTTTGGTGGTTGGCTAGTGGATTGAGGTTTTTGGGTTTTAACTCCGTAAGTTGATACAGAAAAGGTAAGATAATGTTTATAGTTCGGAAAAGTGAAATGAATGTTTATGTGTTTATCTAGAAGTGAAGTAGGCATGTGTACATGTGTGTATATGTGGCTTTACAGGAGACAGCATCATTAAATGTGTGTGAATAATACATATATGAGCCTGGAGAGGCTAGTTTTTAAAGAAAATGCTTAATTTTCTAAATAAATAAATAAATAAATATTTTTCAAAGTTAGTGAAAATACAGTTCAGTTAAATACTCTCCCTCTCCCTTCTCCAACATCCTCCATTCCATCCCCTTCACGATCCATTGCCCCCCTTTCCTCTGTTCTTTCTCCCCTTTCTTCATTCACTGTCAGGAAGGGACGCCTCAGAAGAGTCATTTCAGCTCAACACGCCACCGTCAGAGACTAGTGGAACCATCAGCTACAAAAGTGAGTGCCTTTATTGAAGGACCATTTCTAAAATGGAATGTTGTGCCAGCAGAGGATTTCTTGCTAAAGAGAAGCTCTGTGTGCTTGGTGGGGGATTTAGTTATTTTTACTCATCTTCAAGAGATATAATCACTATCTCTAAACTTCAGCACTGAATTAATTCCTACTCAAGTGCAGCAGTTGTTTTTTTAACTTAAAAAAGTTGTGGGGAGATTTTGTTTGCATTTGCAAAGTGTAATAGAAACTGTACAAAAAGTTCCACTTCGCTTTTTTCAGTTTGTGTGATGTCTTTTTGTAAATCCATGTGCAGTTCATTTGTCTCATTCTTAAACAAAAGACTTTCATTGAATAAAAAATTGGCAAGGATATGGAAAATAATCAAACACTATTATCAAGCTCTACAAAGCAACACAAAGTTTCAGTGTAAAACAATAGGCTGGCATCAAAGATGATACGAGCTGATACAATATCAGTACTTGCTAGTTCATACGGCTGTTCCACCTTTTTAGGAATGTACTCAGAAAACTTGATAGGTTCAGTGAGGGAGTTGTTACTATGGAACTTTTAATAACATATACTATAGTGTGTATTTTAGAGCATCAGTGTTCACCTGTATTTATTTTGTGCTATTTTTTTGTGAGACTCCAGAAAATATGAAACTGTATCCATTACTACCACTGCTTGGAAATCCCATTTTTCACTTTATTTGAGATATTGCAGAATTGATTGCATATTTACATACAGCTTTTTCTACAGGTTGAAGTAGGTCTGTGATAGCAGTCCTGGTAGTGAAAGAAAATCCCTGGTTTTATATTTTGTCTTACATTCTAATTAGGATTCCAAATACTGTTGTCAGATTGATTCTTTCTGTTTCTATATGTGTTAATTCATTACATTAAGGTTGACTTTTACCATTTCTTTCAGCATGTGGCAACATTGTCAATACTAAGATATCCTTTAGGGGGTTCTGGGTAAGGGCATTTTGGGGTTTAAAGAAGCAAAAGTAAGTCAAACACACACACACACACACACAAATATATATGTGCACACATATGTCAGCTTGTTCTCTTGACATGCCACTTTCTGTGTGCGTTTACTAGAATCATTCCAAGTAATTTCTGCAATGTGCAAAGCCTCAATGTGTAAAGGAAAAATGTCTATTGAAGTGCAGTTCTGTGGACATAAGTGTGCTAGGTTTTGCTCTTTCCTTTCACCTAGCTTTCCTGGATTTTTGTGCCATGCCCCACTGCCTTACTGTGGGTCTGGATATTCTTTATCAAAGGTAGGTGTGTTGTCAAAACCACAATGTGGTAGCTGCAGAGTAACCTTAGTATTTGCTCTTCTGTTTAGTTTGGGACAGAAGGACCAGAAAGGGTCCTGACTGGTGTTTCTAGAGTCCTAATCTACTGTCTTTTAGTTTCTTTGCTGCTGGGTGGGAGAACATCCTGATGCACTGGGAGCAGGTCAGCAGCTCAGCAGCTCAGCTCTGCTGGTCACCAGCCTAGCATCCCGAGGAGGGTTGTTAGCACAGACCACATCAGCTCCACCACTCCTCCCTGCAATGTCTGCCAGCAGTTTCAGCATGACCATCTGCTTAGAAAAGACTTTTTAGCACATAGTAAGAACGTTGCTCTGGTTTAATGTTTTGTTTTTGATTGAAATGAGTCTGGAGAGAGAAGGAAGAGGAACGAGAAAAGAGGAGGGAGGGGTGGAGAGAGAGAAGAGAGAAGGCAAATAAGAAGCACTTCTCCAATGTCAGTGGGAAAGAAGAGAAAAACTTCAAGTTCATAGTTCTCCGGGATGTGCACTTCACATAATCTTCTCCCTCATTGTCCAGGCAAGAGACTGGTGAAAATCTGAAACAGTAGTCCTGTGAGTCCTGTTCTTTGTCAACATCTAGCTGAGTGGGCAGTACTTAGACATGGCAAGCTTATTAAACTAACAGGCACCTGTACCCGTCTGTACTGACAGCCATGCCTTCTCTTCTCTGGTACACATTTCTCAGTGAAGAATAGATGCCATGTTTTATGTCCTAGGTATATGTACCTTTTCTCTCCCACCTACCACCCTTGCTGTTCTTGAAATCAACAGCTGAAAGAGCTGTACATCCCTGGTTTGGCTGAGGTAATCTGAAGTATTAATTTCTGTTCATTTCCTTTTTCTTCCTGCATGCTTTTTCTTTTGTGCATGGGCCACATTCAGGGACTTGGATGATGTGCTTTGGGCTCACAGAATCGTAGAATTTTCAAAGCTGGAAAAGGCCTCAGAGATAATCAAGTCCAGTAGTTAACCCAGCACCATATTCACCATTAAACCATGTCCCCAAGTGCTGTATCTGTGTGTCCTTTGAACACTTCCAGGGATGGTGATTCTACCACTTCCCCGCGAACCTGGTTCCACTGCCTCACCACCCTTTAAGTGGGGCAATTGCTCCCAATACTCAGTCTAAACCTCTTGTGACAGACACAACTTGTGTCTAATACTTCTCTGTGTTTCAAGTCTGGAAGTCATGTTAACTGTGGTCAGACCCCACTCAGGTTGCCCCAGCTGATGAAATGTAGAACCTGGATTTGGCCTTGGCAGCTCACCAGAAAGAAAGGATAGTGGATGGTCATTATATAGGACAAGGTAGCATAGTTTGCTGCTCTGCATGGGACATGCCCTGGAAGTGGACATGAGAAGTGTAAGAAGGTGGTTTTCAGCACCCTTTATCAGGACTGTTTGGGCTGTACTGGGTTGTTACTCTATTGGCTGAGACTACCAAGAAAAGGAAGGAAGACATATCTGTCCTAAAGCAGAAATTGCTGCTGATTGTGTGCTGGTTGGAGGATAAGCCCTGAGTAGATTTGGCTGGGGAGAAGTATGTCACAATGCACTGTTTAACAAATGGGGGAAACACTGTGTTCTTCAAAGGCTCATCTGTGTTCCAAGGACATCCTCCAGGCAGTGTGAAATCCTCAGTATTTACTATTCAGGTGACTTTGAAATTAAGGTAAGGAAGTGCTGTTAGCACAGAGCTTCTGAGAGACAGACTGTGTCTTTGCTTTGTATTCAAGCTTGCACTTGAAGAACTGTTGTTTTCTGTGAGTCCCCTGCAGTCAGCTGCAAGTCAGTAGGAGTCATCAGAATCCATCTTTCCTGTTGTGTGGCATGATGGCATGATGTCACCAGTACTTGCTGTGACAATCTGACCAGCAAGCACTCTGCTTGAAGGAATCCATTTGCAAAGCAGCTGGTGAAGAAAGCCCACAACTTTGTGTCATGAAGTTATAACTAGGCTGGGAAAGTTGAACTCCAGTAATTTCAAAAGGCAACAGCAGTGCAGCGTATCTCCCAGTCCTACCAATGACTTAAGCTGCACATTCCTTGTCTCTCTGCAGACACATCTGCTGCAGTGCCTTTTGGCAGCCTCCTCTACCACTTCAGCCTACAGATCATTGATCATTCATTCTTGGGCTGTGTGAAGCGAGGCTGTTCTCCTGATCAAGACTAGGAATATGGTTGAGAGTCAGTTATGCAGATAGTTTCAGAGTAGGAAGCTGTGGAAAGGCAAGTCTGGCAGAGCTTGTCCAGCTGCTTATTTTGTCTCAGTCATTTATTGCCTCAGAAAGAGCTGCCAGTTACTCCTCTTGGTACAGGTGCACAGAAGCCTCCTGGTCTTGTTATGACAAAACAAGGACTATTTTGCCTGCTTTTAGACCATAGATGGCAAATTGCCATCAACAAGTCTCACATGTTTTTCTTTAAGCTTGTTAATTCAGCTCTTCCTAGTTTAAAAAAACACACACAAAACTCCAAAAATTCAAAGCCACAAAAAGCCAAACAAAAATCCAAACCAAACAAACTTGTTACTTTGAAAATGTTGTTTTGTATCTTGGCAATGTAAAGACTGGTGGGATCCCTTTTATTCCTTTTGTCTTCCTGTGCAGCAGCTGTTTGCCCAGGTGTCAGGATGTAATGGAAGCTCAGGTTTCACAGCTTGCAGGGACTGTTGCCTGTATCAGAGATGCTATTTGGGTGTGAGGCAAGACCATCACAAACTTATAAAGGAATACTCGTTTTGTGCCTACATTCTGCTGGGCTTTGTTCTAGCTTTAATTCTGCATGTCCTGAGTTTCCTGCATCAGCCTCATAACCTCATGGTTATGGGAGAATGGTTGTATTTGAGAGACTTGGAAGTAAGGCACTATGTCTCATGAGAGCAGCAGCAGTGCTGAGTGAGTCAGAGGACACTGAAGTACAAATTGTCCAGAAGAGCTTTCATTGGTGATCAGCTGACTGCAATGATTCACTTGTGTCTTCCTGTCCAGGACCCTGATGAAGTGCATTTCTGGGTCAGTGATTTGGTGACCCAGAGCAGAAAGGGACATGTTGTATTGACTTAGTGAGTTTCCTGAGGGGAGAGGACTTTGGCCTGTCTTGTCAAAAGAGAGTAGACTTGTTAGGATATGGTGCTGTGAACTTGGCCAGCTATGAGCTTCTGTTTGATCTGATGCAAATCAGGGAAAGCTAAACTTCAATCAGTCATATAGTCATAGAATGGCTTGGATTGGAAGGGACCTTAAGATTGCTAGTTCCAATCGTCCTGCCATAGGCAAGCACGTCTTCTGCTAGACCAGAGCTCCATTCAGCTTGGCCTTGAACATGTCCAGGGATGGGACATCTACAGGTTCTCTAGACAGCCTGTTCCAGTGCCTCACCAACCTCACAGGAAAAGCTGTTTTCCTGATATCCAGTCTAAACCTGCCCTCTTTCAGTTTGAAGCCAGTACCCTTTGTCCTCTCACTACATGCTGTTGTAAAAAGCTATCTTCATCTTTCTTAGACTCCCTTCAGATACTGGGTGACTTAGGAGTCACACAGGTGACACATCAGAGTTAGGTCACCCTGAAATCTTCTGTTCTCGAGGCTGAACAATCCCAATTCTCTCAGCCTTTTTTTTCATAGGAGATGGGCTCCATCCTTCTCATAACTTTGATGGCTTCCTCTGGACTCACTTCAACACATCAATATCCTTACTGTGCTGGGGACTTCAGAACAGAACCCAGTATTCCAGATGGGGTCTCAGCAGAGCAGAGCAGAGGGGCAGAATCCCCTCCCTGGCCCTGCTGCCCACGCTGCGCTGGATGCAGTCCAGGACACGTTTGGCTCTGGCTGGGTCATGTCCAGCCTCTCACCCACCAGCACCCCCAAGCCCTTTTCAGCAGGGCTGCTCTCAGTGTATTCATTCTGAAGTTTCATACTGGGTGTTGCCCCAAGTCTGGTGCAGGACCTTGCATTTGGTCTTATTAAAACTCATGACATTCCCATGGGCCCACTTCTCCAGCCTGTACAGGTCTGTCTTGATGTCTTCCTGTTCTCCAGGTGTGGGGTCATCTACAAATTAGCTGAGGGTTCATTTGATTCTTTTGTCTGTTGTCATTAGGGCCGATATTAAATAAAGCTTAAGGACCTGTGAGGGACATGGCTTGTCATTGTCCATTGGGATTCTGAGCCATTGATCACTGCACTTTGCAGCATGCAACTGTTCCAGCCAATTCCATATCCACATTAGAGTCCACCCACTGCTCTCATTAAATCCACCTGTCTCCTTTTTAGAGAGATGGATGTTGTAGGGAACTGTGTTGGGGGCCTTAGAGAAGTGCAGATAAATGATGCCTGTAAACCTGCCCTTGTCTACTGATGTAGTCACACCATTAAAAAAATATGAAGTATAAAAGATGCTGAGACACTGGGGATTCTGACTTGTCTGCTTGACCTACAAAGCAGGACTGGTTCTCATATATACATGGAAGCAATATAGATGTTATCTCTAAACAGCTTTTGCTGTATTACATTGCATTAATTTATTTACATTAGCTGGTGATGCCTTGAAACAGAAGCTTTATATAAAGGGTTGCTGGTTAATTTGTTCACTGGAGCTTTTTAGTGGGTAACAAATGTGGACATAGACAAAGTTGAAGAAATTACTCCAGTAATAATGATCTGAAAGACAAAATAAAACATGCATTTATAAAGCTGTGAAAGTTAAGAGTTGAATAAAAAACAGTTTGATATGGGGGCACAGAATTGAGAAAAATTCCGTGTTACAAGGGAAAGCATTCAGACAATTTGCAAACTCTTTTTGTGTTTCAGTGCATAAATAAAGCTATATTCAGATTTGGCTGCAGGTATAAATTAGGAACATCTGTCTGTAACAGTTACGAAAGTTACTTAGAATTTTGTTAGCTTGGAAAAAAGCACTGTAGAAGAATGAATTAAATAAGTTCCAAAATGATTGTGAAGAGAGAAGACATTTCAACACAGATAGTTTGTTTGCTTTTACACACATTCTGGTGTGAGTACCCTATCAATTAATTACAGAGCAAAGTAGTCTTCCCTCAACTCGTACTGAACAATTTCTGCTGAAGTTTTTTTAAAATCTGATACTTGCTTGCTTATAAAGTAATTTTTGAATTTAAGCTAGTAATTTACTGTACTTTTTCAGGTGATAAAATTTTTCTGCAACTGTTTTCTCCATCTTAGTGACTCATAATTTGTAATAGTAAAGAAGTAGTTTGCTCTTGAGAGCCATGTCTCTCTCTACCTGTTAAACCTAGACTGCAGGTCTTAAATAGTTGAGAGGTCACATTAAAAATAATGATTTATATATGGCTGTTGATAAGAAATGGCTAGATGGATCAGCTGCTATTTTGTATCTTTATATATTTTATATCTTTATATATTTATATCTATAAGGCTCCACCTTAAGTATGTTTTAAACCTACACTCCTAAAATTTTACTGCTTTTTACCATAAAATTGACTCAAATAAGAGAGTGTTACTGTACAAGCAGGATATTTGTGTAATGTATAATGTATTAATCACAGGATCTGCTCATATAAAAAAGGAATCATTTAGAAGGCAGGGGAGTGCAGAGTACGAAGCACTATTCCCTAGCACTGCTCTGTGGCAGCAGCTGACAGAAGGTTGATTTGATTGCAGATTGATCGCTAGAAAGTTATGTTTACCAAAGGTTAGGGAGTCTGGCAGATGTATAAATAGAAACAGAAGATACGTTACAGTCAAATAATATGGATGGATCCTGCCTGGCAATTTAAGATTTTCTTCCTTATAAAATTATTCTTCTGACCAAGTCAAGTCTGTCAGTAGTGTAATACTCATTGTACTAGATAAATTTTGTGACATTCTACCCCAAATCTGGGAAAAAAAATCCACAGTACTCCCTTTTCTCCTTAGCAAAACTTCAGTTCTATACAAGGCATTACCAAGTTATAATTAGATATTTTCAGCTGTTACTTCAGATGTGTGATCTCCATCTCAGAGCTGCTTCCATGCTTCCCAGTTGATTAAAAATAGATGTGGTGGAAACAGTATTATAAATAGTTTGGCTAAAATAAATGCTAGTATGTATGAAAAAAATATTACAAAACTGTAAAGTTATTCTTAAAATATGGTTAAATTAAGCAGCATGTTTAATGCTTAATTCCACACCATTTAGATACGGAATGCATACTACAGACACACAAAAAACCGGATCAGATTGTAAGCTAGATTTTGAAATGTCTGCCTAGAACTGGAGTGAGGGAAGTGTTGGGTCACACCAGTCTTGGGAAGTATTTCAGCCATACTGAGATGAGGTTTGTGTCTTCAAAAAGATCGGTGTGGTTTTTTTTCCCCCAGAGAACTATGTTATTCACAGAATCACGTAGTTTAGGAAAGACCTTGAAGGTTGTTAGTGCAGATCTTTGACTGACCACCACCTGCTGGCCAGCTATTTCTATGTCCAGTCATTTCTTGAACACTTCTAGGGATGGTGATTCCACTGCCTCCCTGGGCAGCCAATTGCAGTGCTTAACAGCCATTTCTTTCTGATGTCCAACTTGACCCTCCTCTGGTGCAGCTTGATGCTATTTCCTCTCATCCTGTCTCTTGTTGCCTGGGAGATGAGGCTGACCCCCACTTGGCTACACCCATTGTCAGGCAATTGTGGAGAGTGATAAAGTCACCCCTGAGCCAACTCTTCCTCAGGATAAACAATCCCACCTCCCTCAGCTGCTCCTCACAAGACCCACTCTCTAGACTCTTCACTAGCTTTGTTGCTCTTCCCTGGGTACCTGGTACTTCCAGTACCTCAATATCTTTCTTGAACTGAGGGGTTCAGAACAGCACAGGATTCAAGATGCAGCCTCACCAGTGCCCAGGACAATCCCTGCCCTGCTCCTGCTGGCCACACCATTGCTGAGCCAGGCCAGGATGCCATTGGCCTTCTTGGCCACCTGGGCACAGCCTGGCTCATGTTCAGCTGCTGCCACCAGCACCCCCAGGTCCTTCCCAGCCACTCTGCCCCAGCCTGTGGCGCTGCCTGGGGTTGTTGTGACCCAAGGGCAGGAGCCAGCACTGGGCCTTGTTGAACCTCACACCATTGGCCTCAGCCCATGATCCAGCCTGTCCAGATCCCTCTGCAGAGCCTTCCTGCCCTCCTGCAGATTTGCACTCCCACTTAACTTAGTCTTATCCATGAACTTACTGAGGGTACACTTGGTCTTCTCATCCAAATCATTGGTAAAGATTATAACAGCATTGGGGTCCCTACTGAGCCTTTGAGAACCTTGCTAGTGACTGTCTGCTGTTTGGTTTTGGCACCAGTGTCCCCTAAAATTGTTGTCAGCTGATGTGCAGTAGACCAGTCTCACACACTGAGCTGAGGTACTTTTTTCTATCATATTTGTGCTTAGATGAGTGCTGTGTGGTAAATCTGCACAGCTAACACCCATTCTTGAAACTACACCATTTATCCACTTGGGCAAACAGAGGCACATTGGCTACAAATTGCCTAGTTCTCATATTAATTAGTATTCTACGTTCTGTTGGTTGAATGATTCTCTTGCTTGTCATGGTGGTTAGTCTGCATGCTCAGTCTTGCTCTTCTTTTGGGTTAGTGGTTTTCTTGATCAATGAGTCAAAGGTCACAGTATGCCCCCCTCCCACCCCCAAATTGTGTTTTACCCTGTTGTCTCTGTGTACAGCTGCTGATTGAGCTTGAGTTCACGGGAGCCTGAGTCCGGGTGGCTGTGAACTGGCACCGATCCTTTGCGCTTCAAAGTGCATGAAGCGCTGTGGCACCAGCCAGGTGACAACAGAAACAGCAGGACCTGATGACTCAGCAGAAAGGCCCCAGACTTGCACAGGGTATAAAAGCCCAGGTGGTCCTTTGTTTAGGATCCTTCTTTTGAGGTTGTGAGGCCTGTTTCAGGGGTAAGCCAAGACCTGTTCCACAACCATCTTCTCATTCCCTGTGACTCTCTGAATGAAGCATTATTTCTGACCCCTGAGATATTACACCATTCAACACCACTCTGGGCCCAGTCACCCAGCTGGATTTTAACCCAGTGAAGAGTGCAATTGTCCAAGGTGTGGACTGACAGCTTCTAAAGGAGAATGGTTTGGGAGACATTAGGCTCTGAAGGCTTTGCTGAAGGGAGACTACATCCACAGACTTTCCATGGGCCGGTCACTTGATCATAAGAGGAGATCAGGTTGATCATGCAGGAGCTACCTTTCCTAAATAAATGCTGGCTAAGCCTGATCCCTTGGATGGCCTGTATGTGCTGTGTGATCACATTCCAGGTCATCTGATAAAGCTTCCTGGACACTGAGGTACATCACTATGCATTTACTTATTTTACCTACTTGTTTTAGGTAAGCACAGGAAACGTGGTTTAGATAATGGGCAATGGGGTGGACCAAGGGCTGGCTGATGGCAGAGCTCAGAGGGTCATGATCCAGGGCTCAGAGGGTCAGCAGAATCCAGCTAGAGACCTGTAGTCAGTGGTGTTCCTCAGGGATCAATACTGGGTCCAGTCTCACTCAGCTTTTTATGACTGGCCTGGATGAAGGGATCCAAGGTACCCTCAGCAGGTTTGCTGACAATACAAACTGGGGAAGTGGCTGATACACCTGAAGGCTCTGCTGCCTTCTGGCTGGACCTTGGTAGGCAGGAGAGTTGGACAGAGAGAACCCTAATGAGGTTCAACAAGGGCAAGTGCAGGGTCCTGCACCTGGGGAGGAATAACCCCAAGTACCAGCACAGGCTGGGGCTGCCCCACTAAAGAGCAGCTCTGTGGAGAAGGACCTGGGAGTCTTGGTGGATCACCAGGTGACAATGAGCCAGCAGTGTGTCCTTGTGGCCAGGAGACCCAGTGGGATCCTGGGCTGCATTGGGAAGAGTGTGGCCAGCAGGTCAAGGGAGCTGACCTCTCCCTCTACTGAGCCCCAGTGAGGCCACACCTGGAGTGTTGTGTGCAGGTGTGGGATCCTCGGTACCAGAGATACAAGGAGCTCCTGGAGCAGCTCCAGCAAAGGGTCACAAAGATCATGAGGGGTTTGGAGCATCTCTCTTACAAGGAGAGACTGAGAGAGCTGGGCCTGTTTAGTCAAGAGAAGATTGAGAGGGAATCTAATCAATGTGTATAAAAAGGCGGGTGCCAAGAGAATGGTGCCAGACTCTTTTCACTAATGCTCAGTTACAGGATAAACAAGGAGCAATGACACAAGCAGTTTCACCTCAACATGAGGCAGGACTTCTTTATGTTGAGGACAGGAGAACAGTGAAACAGGCTGCCCATGGAGGTCCTGGAATCTCCCTCTCGGAAGACATTAAAAACTCAACTGGACATATTCCTGTGTGTAACCTGCTCTCAGTGACTGCCTTAACAGGGAGGTTGGGCCAAATGATCTCCAGAGGTCATCAACCCTAACTATTCTGTGATTCTGTTGTTTTCACTAATGAAATTAGAATGGAAGATACACTGGTGCTTTCCCTGACTCAAATATTATGGTGGTGTGAGTGCAGGAAAGGTGAAAGCTGACACATTAGCCTGCCAGTTTAATCATATAAATCTGCATATCAACTGTGAGGAATTTTATATACTGTTCCCTCTTGCAGACTTAATTTAGGACTGGCTTGTCTCCTGGTTTAAAACCATCTAGGAAGTGTAGAGAAAAAATTATTGTTGGCTTTCTTTTACTTTTGCTTCATGTTGAATAGATAGGAATCTGAAGGTGTATCATCTATTTTTCTTTTATCTTTTTATTTTGTGAGGGTCTTTTGGACTAATCACACAAGAAATCTGTGCCTTTGGAAAGTTCTTCCCATTAATTAGCAGATATTTCATGACAGAAACTTGCAGACAAACATATTAGACAGGGATACAAATGCGAGTAACCTTCACTGATCTTGTTAGACCTTATTAAGCTGGTGTAAATAGGATTATCAGTCAAAGGTAAAAGGAAATTTAAGAAATCTAATGTTTGCAAAATTTAATACAGTTGCTGATGTGATTTACTGTAGTTTCACTTGAAACAATCATTTTGCCATATTGGTCAAGGAGGGGAATGAAACTGTCTATAAAATGGCAATAAACCAAAAAGACTATCGGGGTCCTAATCTCATTTGATCTAGAGTGTTAGTAGTCCAAATAAAAACTATAAAATATACCTGACTTTATTGCTAGCACATACAAAGGGACCAAGTAATGATATAAATTGTGGGAAAAGATTTATCACAGTTACGTGTTTGTGCTTTTTTATGGAAGAAAGATTGTCTGTCCATTGTGTTTTTTTAGCTGAATACTGTGTCTAGGGTGAAACAGTGCTTTATGTCAAGGGTTCAGAAATTCTTACTGTTGTGGTTTTAAAGCAGTAACTAAAAAAATTACTTATTTCTTGCTGTGAGATATGGATTAGAACAAGAGCAAAACAGGCTTAAAATTTAAAAGGAATAAAGAAAGTTTATTAACAAAACTACAAGAATAAAAACACCAGAATAAACTTCCAGAATACTCTTTTATCCCGCACTATCTGACTATTCCTTTGTACACGTGACGACATAGAGACAAAAAAAACTTAGAACTTTGGTGGTTAAAACAGTCTCAATTCCTGCTACAGTCTTTTCTTCAGTCTTTGTAGAGAAACAGAAGTCTTTTTCTCCTAGTCTGTGGAGTTTCTCACAAGAAAACTATTTCTGTTATAGTTTTCTATTTCCCAGCTGTTAGCTATTTCTATTGATGCCAGCTGCCTGGAAATCCTGTCATCAGAGTTCACTCCGCCCATTTCACATCACTCTGAGGTGTGTATGGGTCAATGAGTCTAGGGATGTCATTTTAAGGATGAGTTATTCAAAGGCAAAAGTCCTCTTCATCTGTCTCTGTGAGCTTCCCTGGAAACAGTTTTCTCATTGCCCTCAAGGCCTCAAATCTTCAACTATTACTTTATCTCACTCTGTTCCAGCACCTCAGTGTATTACAATTACTCTCTCTTTTGCTCAAAATCCAAACTTTGAACATTCCATTCCTCCCAATATACTCTGTCATGAATTAAAGGAGTTTTTTTTTAAAGACCCTATTGTCCATCTCCATAGCTTTAACCGAAAAATATTTCAGCTTATAAAGCATCTCCTTATTCTCTACCTTTTCTGAAGCTTCTTTTCTTTACTGTCTCTGATAAGTTTATAAAGTCTTCTTACATGTTGATTACTCTCTTTTTCTCTCTCTGGATAAAAGGATTAATCTGCAAGTCTCATCTGGGTAATGAAAAGGTTAAAATCTTGCCCAGGCTTTGTAGATGGTTCTGTGATCTCTGCCGGAGCAGGAGCTGGAGTTGTCTGTGATGGAAGATTCTTCATGGCTGCTCTGGAGAGTGTGGTCCCTGTCTCAGCACGCCGCAGGTCAAGAGCTTTTTTCCCTTTCTTTACTCGGCAGTCTCTGGTGAATTCAGTCATGGCAAAAAAACCTGCAGCCGAGCCAGGGACCGGCCTGGCCCAGCCAGAGCCCGGGGCAAGCCCCGCAGGCCCCATCTCCCGGCCGGGAGCCGCTGGGCCCAGCCCAGCCCCTGCCTGGGCCGCATGGGCTGGGCAGGGAACGGGAGGCCGGAGCTCAGTTACCTTTCACAGCCAGGAAACAAAGAGACAAAGAAATTCTCAGGCTTAGGTCTTAAGGTGGTGTTCACAGGTTGATCTCACTTTTCAATGGTCAAAACTGCTGTCAATTCTTAGAAATGACCAATAATTGGTCAGGAGGAATGACTCCCATCAGTCACCAGCAGCTTCAACTTCCTTAGCTCTCAAAACCACCTTAAAGGTAAAGCCACCCCATGACACACACAGTGGTTCAGCACTGGTCTAGTAATTTGTATTCTTTTATCAATGATTATTCCAGTGAAGTTGTCAGTTTCCTAATAAGGAAACGGGGGTTTTGCTTCAAGGTAGTTGCTGCTAGACATTGGCTTCCTCTCTGCAACAGAAATTTTAGACCTGAGATTGATACAGTAGGTATGTGTGTTGTTGCACGCATTTTTGATGCTTTCAGATAAAAATAAAAACAGCAAACTGATCAGGTTTGTGTTATGTTCCCTTTCTGATAAGGAAAGAAATATATAAAAAGAGCATTGAAATTCCCAAATTACATTTTTTCCTGTCTTCCTGTGGTGGATACTCAAAATTGAGATTGCAGCTAATCAGAGAACCTGGTTAATGTCAGCAGGGAGAGCAGTGTAATATCAATATGGATCATGGGATTTTTGTTGTATTATCTTTGGAGAGGTTGAAATCAATTTTTTTGCTTTGGAGTGTGTGTTGACTAGTAATTGAATATTTGTGAAACAGTTTATGCTGGTGGTGTCCTCTTGCCTACCATATATGAAGAAGAATAGTCACAATAGCCTTCTGCAGTTCAGCAGCAAACAAGTGTGGCGAATGGGCAGGACATGTAGAAAAGGCTCGTGAACACCTATGTTTAGATTAATCTGGTTTAAGGGATCTTCAAATTTTTCAGGGCATTTAAAGCTGTATAAGAAACCAGGCTTCAGATGAAAATTGAACAAGATGAAAAATCAGATGTTGGGAGAAACGTGTGACTAGAGTTTTTAAACGAAAGAACAAAGTGTGCATTTTGACTAAGCAATTTTCAGAAATGGGATTAATATTTACCTAGGTGGTCTCCAGACAGTCTCATTTTTTCTAATGTAACCCTTGTTTGAGAACTTGAAACTTTCTTTGACATCAATGGATTATATTACTAATAAATTGTGTGGGATCATCTGAACACGTCAAATGTGAATTGATAAAAACAGACTAAAATGTCAACATTAAGCAAAATCTCTAATCTTGAGACTTTTAATTGCATAAGGGGCAGAAGATCTGGTGTCATAAACAGAGCAAATATAAAGTATCCATTTTCTGCAACAGAGATATCTTTTGAAAGTGAAAATGTGATGTTTTGTCATTGCTGTTCCATATGATTTTTCTGGGTGAAAAAGTGCATTCTTTGGCCCTTTGTTTTTGGCTTTCCCCAAGTATTTCCCATATGTGGGAAGAGCAGCTGTGGAGCTCAGCTCTATGGGTGTGAGTAGTGCTTTGACCAGACTTCGTAACTCAGTTTGGCTGAGTTGAAAACTTCATTCCAGTGGACTTTTCCTTTCTGGCTTGGTCTCCTCCAGCTGATGATTGTGAGCATGTTAAGGTAAACCAAGGCCTGTATTTTGCTAATGCTAATCAGTCCTGGAAGAAAGAACAAATGTATTTTGACTATTTTTGCCCCTTCTATTCTGTGCAAAATGAGTAACAAAAACTATTGAAATCAAAGCCTGACCGTAGGCAAGTGTCTCATGCTGAAGGCAAGCTTAATCATTTTATCTTCTAGTTACTGATTTAAACAAAATTCAGCAGCAGCTTCTGAATTGTGTGATACAAAACATGCTTTACATCTGAGGAAAGGAATTCTTATTCTTAATCTGGGGGAAGATTCTTATGGGCATAATGGTCTTTAGCAACTACGTTGTCAAGAAATGTTGATCCTGGCCACTGTGTGCTATGGTCGTGTTTTTTTCTTTAGCTTTCTAAGAGTAGGCAAAATCCTTTGTAGGTATGCCCATATAAAAAGCACTGCTTTCTGTCTGATGAAAGAACCTACAGATTCAAACAGAATTTAGAGAAATCACTGGCTTTAGTTAAACCATGGATTTAGGATTTTCCAGTTCTGGTTAACTGTATAATTGTTCGTATTTATTCAGGTGAACACTTGTACCAGTAGCTGGCATTTATGTCTTATGTGACCTTTTTTTTCATTTTCATCTCCTTTTCCCTTAATATATGATAACACTTTTAAACTCTAATGATGGGAATATTCATGCGAACTGTGCAGCTGGAATCTGTTGAGTGTTGGTGTTTCAAGCACTTTGCAGTCCAGGCATTTCCTCCATTAGTCATGTGATGATGTACTTTGCCAAGGGGTGAAATAAACTGTAGGACAGGAGGTCAGAATGAAGCATAGATTTTCTAACACTTTGTTAGCTGAAATGATTTTGTGTATGTGGAGATGGAGAATTCATTCAGAGTTTTCACACTTTTTTCTTAAAGAATCATGGTTATTTTTTTTTAATGGAGCTAAGAGTGCAACATAGTGAGCAAAAATATCAAGTAATATTTTTCTACTATGTTTTCCTGTGAATTATCTGGAATAAGGAAAGATCACACCACTAGAGAATGAATGCATAGATTTACAGCGTTAATGTTGGCAACAGTCAAATTGCTCTCTTTTCAGAAAGGCTTGTGTTTCTCATTGAAAGGGGTTTTCACCTTTTACTAATTACAGTAGCTACTCTCAAATAAGATGAGCTGCATTATTGCCTGAAGGTAGTGACATTGATATGTTCTGCCACTGCTGCTTTTTGTGGAGAACATGAGATCTAGCAGACATAATTTTGTGAAGTGTAGCTTGAATAATTCTTAACTGCAATCTGCTTCTCATTTGGGTAGTAGGTTACTGGTACAGTTTAGTAGGGTGTTTTTTGTGATGATTTGGTATATCCCTGAAGCATTGAGTATTATGAACTGCATTGGGACAAACTAGGTAAACCTCATTTTCTATGTTGATGAACATCATTTCCATAAATGGTATGTTTGTAGCACTTTTGATTTACTTATTTTTTTTCCCCCCTGGACATGTCAGTTTGGTTTTTTCTTCTTTTTCCAGAATTTAAAGATGATACTCAAACCGACTTGAAGTGTCTGACTCTCTTTTCAGGTTCTTGCTACTTTCTCTGAAGAAACTGTTGTAGTTCTTTGTCTTCTGTAAAAAAGCCTGGTGTAATTATTTTTCTTTGTTTTCTGTTACAATTTCAAAATTTAATTGGGAGTGTTGTTGTATCCCTAAACAATGTTCAACAATGTAAGCAAAGTTCTTTTGCTACTAGATGTTATTATGAGTCCCGCAATTGAAGAGTCTTTAGACTATAGTGTATTCCACGGGAGAATCCTTACTGTTAACTCATGGAATCGTTTTGAAATATTTCATCTTTCATATGGATCAGTGTTTTTAATGCTATAGGAGAATTCCTAGAATACTACACAAAAAGCAAAACATGTTTAACTGCTGTTTGTGTACTTGAGTCTAGTCTGTTATAAATTTTAATGTTGTATCCAGTTCATCTGTAGGAAAATAGATAATTTAAATTGCTCTTGTATGTGATAAAGTGATTGCTTTCTTTTTATTATATGGTTTTTATATATAGCCAGTCTGGCATTTTTTTATCCAGTTAATTTGCATTTAAATTGATAATGCCTAGCACCTGGACATCCCTTTTATTTCACGTCTCAGAACACAGAACTGACACAAAGATATGTTTCTCCTTTGAAGGATACAGTCAGCAGTGCCTGTAACAAAAGCATGGAAAGTTAACTAAGGAGATAAAAATGAATTGCATAGAACACACAATATTGAATTAGATAAAATGTGGCTTTTTCTGTCCAAGTTGAAGCTTAAGTGCCTCTTTACTTCTGCGGTATATTCCCATTACAGTCTGTGGTGGTGTTGCTAATTTGCAGCTTGAAGTTCGGGGATGTGAGGGGAATAAGTTATCATGCAGAATAACACCTTTAAATTTTGAAATGCACATTTAAGAATGTGCAGAATTAAGAAGCATTGTGTTTTATCTCAAGGGGTGTTCTGCTGTCATAGGGCAACTATGAATGGAATCTTCCTTGGGTGGTGCTAACTACCTTCCAGAGCTTGCCAGTGCAGAAGTGGCAATTTTTGTTCATGTTAATGCTTATGAAGAGATGATCTGTGATTTAATTGATGAGCGTACACAAAAAACAAGCAAAACCCCATGTAAACCTGGTGGCTGTGTCTGAATGAGTGGAAAGAATCTGTAAGCCTTCACCTGAAAGGTCGAACATCAGACTTTACCGTAAGGCATTGATAATGCCTGGTTCCTTGGCAGCAAGTGTGGAAAAGGAAAGATAGTGATCTTGACTTACATTACCAGTGAAGAAGATATTGGTACAGTTGTCCTGAGAAAAGTGGATATAGAATTGCATCTTGGACAAGACTAGAACTCAGACTGCTGAGAAGGAGGTGTTGCAAACAGAAACTTACTTAGGTCATCTGAAAGGAAGAATGGTTTTATAGTTACACCTGTTCTGAGAGAAATCAGATGCGAGTGAAAATACCCTGACTGACAAAGAAAGACGTCAATGTATTTTTAGCATCTTTTTAAAAACTGGTTAATCCTGTGTTCAACTGCAATTTTTAGGGTCAATAGCCACTCCTAAAATTCCACCCTGATGTTAATAAAATACCAGTTAGGAGGCAAAGGTTTACTAATCCTGGAACCAAGAAACACTGTAAGTTGTCATAGGAACAAAAGACAACTTTGCCAGAGAAACAAACGTAGAGCAGAAGATGCACATTTGGTGTGAGACACTAACACTTGTCATTTGTTGTGGTTGCTCTGTCTCCACACAGATGTCACTGCTCTGTGATTCAAAAGAACCAAATGCTGGCAAAGTTGGAAGCCATAAAATAGAAAAGCATAACCTGCCACTGCCTTGCTTAGAAGGTACTTAGAATGGATTAGTGCAACAGCTTAATACATTAATCTTATAAAAAGGTTAAGATTAGCTTCTTAAAAGCTCTTGCATGGTGTAATACCTTTCTCTGATAGGTGGAAACAGTCCTTTACTTTGTTATTTGTACTGCTTTCTTTCCTTATTTTCACTTCGAAATATAAGATCTGCTGTCATCCCACAGCTTATATTCAGCAAAAACATAGTAATTATTTAAGAAGAAATCATACAAATTTTTTCCTCAAAGCAGTAAGTCTTGCTGTCATTGATGATGATAAGAAGGTGAACTGTTTGCCGTTGCTGATTTTTCCTTCTTACTGCTATTAATGCAGTGATAATGTTACAATTTCTAGCTGTTTAGATCTAACACAGGTTACCAAAATGCTGTCAGATTTTACAGTTTATGATGGATGGGTAGAGCAACAGTGTTTTAAAAAAAACCCAAACAAATCCTCGTATTAATCTTATTATATTTAACACCACACCAGCTGAAGAATGCATAACCAAAATTCATTTTGAAAGGGTGCACTTTTCCAGACTACTTTTATGAGCAACTCGAAACTCTGAAAGACTTCTTGAATATTTGAAGACTGCAGTTGTTGGAAAATGAAGCAGATTTACTGTGATTGTAAAATCAACCTTGTACTAACAATATTAGCTGTGTCTTTGGTAGTTTATGAATGTTGTAACTTTTTATTGGTTGTTTAAAATTGAACTAGTAACAATCAATAAGTTAATGGCATTGTTTCTTCCTTGAACATACATGACAAAATTCAGTATTTTAAATTATCTTAACTTGCTGATAATCTTTACAAGGAATATGAAGAAGTTACTGTTTTCTAAGTCACCTCTTTTGTTCAAATCTATTAACACAGTTTTGTTTACTAAACCATTTTCTAGTTAGTAGGGTGAAGGCTTGATTCCGAATAAAGTTGACTGTGTTTTATTTGTTCAGTGTATCTGTTTGTAAGGTTGAATATATGCAGTGTGGTGAAGATACTGAACTTGTGCATACTGAGGTGACTTAGAGGTATATTAGACCAGAGGAAGAATCATAATTACTGCAATAATCAAAAAGCATTGTTCTTGTTAAAACATGTTATTGATAGTAAAATGCACAGAGTAGAGAGTTTGAACTGATTAATGACAGCTGCATTCAATATATCTAGTTCTTAATGCTACATCATAGCAATTTGGCGCGGCTTGCATAGATCTCTTAAACTTGAGGCAAGGTTGATTATATTTTGTGACAACAGTTCTTGAGACACACAGGGCTTCAAGGGCAGGAGTCTCTGGTTCATGCTTTGTGTAATTGCAGTGGAATGAAATAGCCCTAAAACCAGCCCAACTTGAACTGTCCAGAGGAGGATTCCATGTAGGACAAAGGCAAAAGAGCACAGTGGTATTCTCTAGGTAAGAACTGGTGACTAAGAACTGTGCAGAGATGTAGTGAAGGCATCTTTTCCTCTTTTTAATGCATCAGGTGCTTGCCTGCTAAGTATGTGATCTGAAGGTCCTGACTCTAAGTTTTACCTTCAGCAGTCTGCATGCATTGGATGCTGAGCAGTGGAACTAGGGCAGATGGATCTTCTGGGTCTTGTGCTGAGGCTTTCAGAAAGGAAACATGGAGCTGCCAGAAAACTGAGATTGATACAGGTCATTTGGAGTCTAACTGAGATCTAAAAAGGAGCGTTCAAACCTGAAGAGCTGAATGACTTTTGGTTTGGTATCATTCATCCCTGTTTTAAGTGTCTGTGATAAAAACAGCTGGAAGAGGCAGGGTAAAGGTGTTTTCTTTAGCTTTTTAGTACAAATAGGGTTTTGTATACCTAGGAAATAAATTATTTCTCTAATCTAAGCTATAAGCTAGATCTAAGCTCCATGTAGAGCACAATTATGCCTTTTCCACGAGTCGGTTATGGAGCTGTGGTACTATGACAAAGCTAGCATCATGTTGGTGAGCCTTCTCAGGAGGAAGGAAGTCTGTAGTAACACAGCCAATAATCTATTAATTCCTTCAGGCTGTGGAAAAGTCTTTGGGGTGGGTGAGTCCAAAGTAACACCAAAAAAATCATGTAGGAGCTGTAATACTTTAATCTGATCTGAGAGAGAAAAACATGTTTCAGTTTACTACATTCTAGGTAATTTTTTTTTTTCTTGGAGATACTCCAGCTGGAGAAGCATGAGATAAGTGACCTTTCATTTTAACATAACAGATAAGAAAAATGAGGATAGAAATATTATCCAGGAAGGATATTAGTTTTATTTTGGTACTACTTTTTTTAATGTATCATATATATTGTTTATATATTATGTATGTTTATGTATTGTTTTAAAATCCAGCCTTAGAAATGCTGTATTTTGTAAATTGTCCTGTATGAATTATGTACTTAAGGTTTTGCTTTATTTTTTCTGTTACAGGGGTGGTCTTGACAGTTTTTAATGTTTATCAGTGAGCCGTTAGTCTTTTGGAGCTTCATTTGATAATCAAAAGTACTGCTTCAGCATGGCATGCATGAGAGTGTGCCAAGAGAGTAATGTGACCTCAGGTGTCTACAGAGGCCAGTGTCTCTCATTTGTGCTGCTGTTATAAACTACAACCAAAACACTCAGAATAAAATGAAACAAAAAATTAAAGTACACGTTGCAACTCAAACTCATGTATAATTCTTGCTCCTACGCTTTGGTAGCTCTCCCACAAGTATTGTCTATTCCAGTATAACAGTGCCCACCATTTCAAGTAAAGTCACATGTTAGAAATAGAACACAATGACATTGTAAAATTAAAGAAAAAAAAACACAAAGGGAAGTATGTGAGTTCTAACTTGCAGTAACATTTTGTTCATGATTAATGTGACATTTTGAATTGAGGGGAATTACTCAGCTTCATAATGCAATATTGTATGCAGGTGTAACTGTTCCTTTGTACGTAAGCATATGTTATGCTAAAAGATGTTGTTTTAAAATGCAAATTGCTGGAACTTCCTAGGAAGTACCAGAATTGGTTACCAAGGCCCCTAATTCTGCTCTCCTGTGCCTTTGCATTACGATGTCTAATTGCATTGTTTCACACTATTTTTTTCTTCCTCATTCAGTGAACAGGATGGGCGGTGCTCAGGAATTGAGCTGCTACTTGATATTTTAGTCCTTATCATTCTGTTAGCAGCCTGGGCTTTATTTACTGCACACCATTTAAAGCTCTCTAAAGAATACATAATTATTCATTCCCTTATGGTCTTTTATCTAAGGTGCCTGGCTGAACTATTTTTGTTCATTTGATTGTATTCTCATATGTGTTTTCTGGTTAATACCTATAACTTTCTTTGCTGTATGAAATAAATGCACGTGCACATACACAGAAGGCATATGCATAGTTTATTTACTTTTGAAAGAAAATTTTTTAGTTATTCCCTTTGATAACTTATAGAATCAAAACTAAGTGCCTGTTACATACTTTAAAACAGCTTTTTGTGAGTTCATGGTAAATAAACATAAAATAATGTAATTAAATTACTAAATACATCCAGCCACATAAGTTGAACCATTCACATCTGCAACCTTGTCTTTCAATAAGGATGATGCCCTTCAAATGCATCTTAACTGTGTATCTTCTGGGTCAGACAAGTTGTCCTTTTATTTGAATGTTGTTGATTCACTCTGCTGGGCATGATAGCAAAGATAGTGCTTAACTAATGTACAATTCAGGTTCATGTGAGAAATAAAACAAATAGGGATATTGGACACTGGAACTGATTGCCTGGAGAGATTGTGGGTGTCCATATTTGCATAATGTTCAAAATGATGTTCAGAACATGACTGGATGTAGTTTGGAGTGATGGGGTGCAATTGCCTCTGCCGTGAGTAGGTTGGACCAGAGGATCTCCAGAGATGCCTTCCAGCCTCAGCTTTTCTGTGATTTATACAATAGGCAATTATATATACTTGTGGTATATGTATTTTGCTTGTGTCTGATGGACAAAACTTCATGGATCTTGTGTCTTTCTTATACGCTAAAATAACAGTAAAATGTTTCTTTTGGAGTTTCCATTTGACTAGCAGACTATCTTGTCAATCTGATAAAAAGTTGTGTAATTGTTAAACCTAGTTTGACTATTTAACTGTTCTCAGCAAAAGCTGTAAAAAAGTTTACCAGCAGTGTTTTTGTTGTTATGTAACTACTTTGCAGAATATTGTAATAAATTGTAATTATTTATTGTGGACCATACTATTATGAACTTAATCTTATTAGGGTTTGAGAATATAGCGTAGAAGGCTTGGTGGCAATGGTCACCTGTTCAGCTTGTGGTCCTGTTAATAACAATTTTTGAAAATTATGAGTATTGAAAAGAATTTAGTTTATCTTTGTCAGTGCCTCTTGCAGATTTTAATAGTGTTGCCACTACATCATAGCTAACTGTAAGGCTTTTCCATAAAATCTGTCTATTGCTTGAAATGTTTCAATATCGCTGCTAGAAAAAGGTATAGACTCCCAAATGCTAATGTTAATATTTCAAATAAGAAAGAAAGGTGGAACATATAAAATCTGTAACATCTTTTTCTGTCCCAATATACCATGTTTGTCTTCCTGCTTCTGATGGGATGAGAGGATTATGGTACTTGTCTCAAAAAAACAACCTCCAATTAAAATATTTTATTGCTAATACACTGTACCTTTTTTTCTGTTACAGAAAGAGTTGAGCCTTCCAAGAAGAGGAAGTTTGTAAGTATATTAAGTTTTTCTCTGTTGTACTTAGATTGTAGTATGTATTTTTGACAGTTTTAGAGTAGGCTAGTTTTCCTTTCAGGGTAGTTAAAATGTGGCGGTTGATCAACCTTAGAATACATAACAAAGAAATGAAAATGATAAATGAAGACCTATGGGTTGTGTAGTCACCATTTTTATGCTCATCTTTTAGAGAAGCTGTTGTGAGGGATTTCCAAAGAGATAAAAAGTTCTTAAGCTCAGGATTCATTTTGTATTAAAGATTTTTCTTGTTAAAAATAAAGGAAGAAACATGTTTTCTTTGTGAATGATATAAAAGAAACTTGTCATGCTTAGGGAACTGTGTGAACAGTCCTGTGGATGAGAAGGTAGAGAAAAAGAATAGATATTTTCTACTACACAGTCCTAGTATAGGACTGTTAAGCTACTATTTTGATTATGGAAATAAAGACGATATATTCTTGTATAAATTGTTGCTTAGTTATAATATGTACTCAGTTACTTAGTTTAATTGTGCTTTGCTTAGATTTGTATACTTCTTTGACTCTCCAGTGATTTTGAGCTGCTTGATTTTAAAGCTTGTATTTTTTATTTGCATCTGTCTAATTTCTTGTTCTGTATTAGTAACTTCTTGAGAAAGTTTTGGGATAAGAACATCACGAAATGTCTTAAGAAACAAAGTCTGTTCATTTACTGCTTTCTATCAAAAACAGCACTATAAGATGATCTGAAGATTATTGGTGACCACACATTTTGAGTAAAACCCTGTGCTCTTGCACAAGAGGCCGGTGCCTTGTTTTCAATGTGATAGTGCTGTGTAGCTTTTAGTGATAGTAGGTGAGATATGTGAATAACCAAAACTGTAACTGCTGGGAAAGCGCGGTGAAGTGCTCTGTTATTCCGAGTCAAAGAGCACACCAAAGTCTGTGCTGTTTTGGAAAAGATTCTTTGGGTGCATGAGAAGTCTTAGGCTAGACAGTAAGCAAACCCATTATGTGAGAAAAGTCAAGAAAATAGAAAACTAATTTCCTATCAAGTATTTAATGATTTAAATATTTCAGTGACTGAGAGAAAAATAGTTAAAGAAAATTATTTTTGTTGCATTCTCTTGGTGTCCTTGGTGCTTTATATTAACCTGAAACTGTTGTGTGGGTAGAGGACTGCCTCTGTTAAAGTTAATGGCTAAACTGCTGTTCACTTTAGTCAGAGCAGAGAGTGGCTCTTGGAACTTGACCTTGCTTACTCTTGCTAGGATGTTTGACATTGAATTTTACTAGTTTACTCCAAATCTGAGAAATGACTGCAGCACAATCACCTCAGTTGCATTCGCATACATATTGTTTTAGCTGATCACTAAGATGTTTGTGTGCTTTCTGTGATGTTGCTGAGGCATTATTAAAATATAGTAGAGGACAGCATCTTGTCAGCATAATCATATCCAGTTATTAAAGTGCTTAGGTTTCTGCAGATGGTTGTAGTGGGTTGACCCTGACTGGGTGCCAGGTGCCCACCAAAGCCTCTCTGTCACTCCCCTCTGCAGCTGGACAGAAGTGAGAAATGAAAGGTTCATGCATTGAGATAAGGATGGGGAGAAATCACTCACCAAATACTGTCACAGGCCAAACAGATTTGAATTTGGCATATTGGTTGAATTTATTACTAAAATAACTGGGATAATGAGAAGTGAAATAAATATTAGGGACAGCTTCCCACACCCATCCTTCCCAGGCTCTACCTTTCCCCTCACTGTGGCACAGAGAGAGACAGGGAATGGAGGTTATGGTCAGTTCATCACGTCATTTCTGTTGCTGCTCAGGTAGAGGAGTCCTTCCCCTACTCCAGCGTGGGGTCTCCCTTACGGGAGACAGCTCTCCAAACTTCTCCAACATGAGTCCACCCCATAAGCAACAGTTCTGCATGAACTGCTGCAGTGTGGGTCACTCTTCCATGGGGTGCATCCTTCAGCCACAGCCTGCTCCAGTGTGAGTCCCCCACAGGGCCACAAGTCCTGCCAGGACCCTTCTCCAGCACGGGCCTCCCATGGGTTCACAGTCCCCTCTCAGGCATCCACCTGCTGTGGCCTGGGTCTCCTCCAGGGGCTGCAGGTGGATCTCTGCATCCCCAGGGACCTCCAGGGGCTGCAGGTGGATCTCTGCATCCCCAGGGACCTCCAGGGGCTGCAGGTGGATCTCTGCATCCCCAGGGACCTCCAGGGTCCCTGCAGGGCCACAGCTGCCTCACCATGGTCTGCACCAGAGGCTGCAGTGGAACCTCAGCTCTGGTGCCTGGAGCACCTCCTGTCCCTCCTTCACCAGCTTTGGTATCTGCAGGGCTGTTCCTCTCATGTATTGCTGCTCTGCTCTTCTCTGGTTGCAATTACACCTGGGCAATAACTTTTTTTTACCTTCTTAGCTCTGTTACCACACAGGTGTTAACATCATTTCATTGGCCCAGCCTTGGTGAACAGCAGGTCTTGGAGTCACCTGGCATTGGATCTGCCAGACACGGAGAAAGCTTCTAGCAGCTTCTCACAGAAGCCACCTTGCAGCTCCTGTGCTACTAAAACCTGGTCATGCTTAACCAATACAATGGGATTTTAAAATGACTTCAATAGTGCTTAATTAAAAGGGCTCATGCTGCTGAGGTTAGCAATAGCTGTGGTGTCAGGGATTGTGTGCATGGACTGTGTTGGCTGCTGTATTTGCATATTAAATAAATACTGACATGAAGATTGAATTTCAAAATGTGAAAAGTCCTATGTTTTGCATAGATGTCTAGAGGTCCTGAACAGTTCCAGGTAGGCACATCTCACACCGTCTTTTGGAGCTTCGGACCCAATGTCATGCCAAGGGCGCAGCTTTAAACAGGACAGGGAGAGCTATTTCAGGGGTGAGCAATCTTAGCACAGCTGCCATAAACTGAGATAAAGAGTTGTGGTTGACTGAGAAGTGAGCTTTTCCATGCTCGAGGCACCCCCTGGCTATGGTGGCACAACTCTTCCTCTGGACACAGGCAGAATTGATGCAGGTTGCCACTAGCTTCACGCAGTTTCTTCAGCATGTTAAATTGCCCAACAGCGCAAATGCTTTTCTTTCTGGCAGCAGGGTGGGGTGGCTTGGAGGCAGGATGAATAGATTGGCACTTCCTCCCAGGCTGACTTCAGCAGCAAAACTGATTTTATATAAGCTTAGCATGATTGTAAACATGCATGGCTGTTCGTATCCCACTTTGCAAGTCCATTGGAAAACTAAATAGGAATATATTTTTGCGTACTGCTACAGTGGGGGTGGGTTATTTGTATTTTGGTATATTTTTATTGATTCGTGTTTTTTCACCAAACACTTCCAACCTTAACTGTGGCTCATTTGGTTAGATCATGGTGCTAATAACTGCAAGGTTGTGGGTTTGATCCCTGTATGGGCCATTCACTTAAGAGTTGACTTGATAATCCCTGTGGGTCCCTTCCAGCTCAGACGATTCTGTGATTCTGTAATATCAAGGAAGATACTTGTGCTTAATGTTAATCTAGACTCAGAAATACAGATTTAAGTTGATCAGAATTACGTGTTGCTGTTTGTAAAGCAGACAGATCCTCCTGTGAACCAGGGAATGCCTGATAGCATCTACGCATACCTATCCATTAACATTCATCATGTGTCTAGCTTCTGAAGTAGGCCGCCACAGATGGTCTCTCAGTGTGTGTCAATCAGGTGAGTTTCCATCACTGGATTTATATATGAATGTCCTTATCACGATTTGTTTCCTTACATACTGGAGGAGTTCAGAAAAATTAGAGATTTTTATAGACAGGGCAAAACCACAAAGGTTGTGGCAAAAAAATGACACTCAGCTTTGAGTAGGTACATTCTAGTTTAAAATGCCCTTCTCCTAAAAGAAAATTTATAACAGGCTGCTCTGAGGTGGAGAGAAGGCTTCAGGAACAGCAATACATGTGAAGAAGTGGGTAAGTAGAGGCAGTTTCTCCTTTTGTTAGAGTCCTAGTGCTTAAAGTATGTGCCCTAGAAGGAAAAGTCCTTACTTTTCCAGACTGAATCTGTTCTCTTTCTGTTTTCTTTTCTTTAATTTTTCAGTTTCTGCTTGGTTTGGAGATGTTTCAGTCTGATGTTAATATCTGTCCTTCTCCTTACAGTTCCGCAACTAATTTCTATAATTATAAAATATGGACTCAAGTTCTGTACCCATAGTTACATAATCTGCTTGCACAAATGTCAAAGTTGGTCGCAGAATTTTTATAAAATTAATTCATGCATTTTGGTGAAACAGTTGATACCCTTGGGTAATACCAATATAAGATTGTGGCCATCCAAGAATTCAAGAGAAGCAGTAGTTAAAACCACTGCTTGCTTAGCTGCTTGATTAATAAATAGTTTTAAAGAATGGCAAAAATAATTTTGTAAGAAAGTTTTTTTTAATCAGGGAAAAGTATGGACTGTCTGTTACCCTTATGGAAAAAGTGGGAATGATTTGTACTGTGGGAAAAAAAAAAAAGAAAAAAGAAAAAAAAGCTCTGAGGCCCGTGTCATGTAGGTGGACAGAACTGGAATTTGATTGACAGTTTCTGTATGCACATAGACATCTACATCATAAAAAATTGGCTATGTTCATAGGTGACCTGTTACCTTAAATTTGGAGAGTGGCGTAAATTAATTATTGTAGCCAGGTAGTGAATTTCTCTGTTCTAGTATGGATGGATTGTGCTCCAGTAGATATTCTCCATAGCCTGTGTTTGATTCTCAAGTTGCATATTCTTTTGTGTCATTACTAGCATTGTTTCTGTCTTCAACTTTTAAGGGTTTTCTGTCAGTGAGGGGAATTTTTTGACCTTAAATAACCTGCCTCTCTGGGGAACTGATACTCGGAAAATGAGGTGATTATGCTTTAAAGCTTAATTGTGTAACATTGTGTTTATCTACTGTTCTGTGACTGCTGTGGTTTCTAAGTAATGTAGAGTGACCAGGTATCATGTTTCTCTTCAGTGTGCTGGGTGTGCTGTGCTCTGCTGGAATTTTGTTTCAGCTACTTAGTCAAGGAGGACAGGGTCAAGAATGAAAATTAATCTTAAGTAGTTCTTTATCATAATAGTGATCAAACTTAAGCCACAGGGAAAAAGCAAAATTAAACGAGCCTCAAGAGTCAAGCTGTGGTTCTGTAGGCATGCTGCAGAATTTCAGGATGGCAGAGTCATATGATTCTTGGTGGAAGCAAAGAAAATCAAATATCTGGGTGCCTTCAAGCTTTGCCTAAAGTAACATATGTTTGTGCAGCAGGGTAATTTAAACTAAATTTTAATTTAGTTTAAAATTTAAATTAGTTTATTTTTGTACATGTAAAATATTATTCTATAATGCATGAGGTTCAACCTGGTTTGAGAGCCAGATCTCATAGCTAATGGATTACTGGTGGTGTGAAAGCAAGTGCCAAGGTATGGGAACTGACACTCCTCAAATAAGACAATTTTAGGCTTCAGGCATTAGCTTGAGCCTGAGTGAGACTAAGTCGCACAAGGTTCTTAACCTGGCACGAGGAATCCAAACAGTTGGAAAACAGCCTTTGCAGGTGTTGTTTGGATCCTTGTTGTTTACTTGAAAGAAACAGTTAAGGGTTGGTGTTGCCAACTGTCCAGTGATGGTGATGTGTTAAATGATCAATGAGAGTTTTGCCTTTCGGACCTTCTCGGACATGTCTATAAAAGAAAATCGGGAATAATAAAACTTACTCTCTTGTGCAACCCAGAAGAGAGTCTATTGACGCTGCCCCTGCCGCGGCTCTCCTCGCCCTGGCTAGCTCCTGCTCCCTAGCCGCTGGCAGCGCCGGGAGTGGGGAACGGTCTGGGGGTTAGTTGTCCCAGACCGAACCTTCAGAGCCTGCAAGCCGCCAAGCCCTGCGGTCTCAGGTGCGTCGTGGGTGCCCGATGAAGGTAAGGAGGAGGCTCAGAGTCCCAGGTTCTCTCCAGAAACCAGGTTTTATTCCAGGGTCAGGAGCAGTGGATGGGGGAAGGACTGGAAAGGTCAAGGGTAGGACGATCTGAGCAAGGAGCACCCCTGTGCGCTCCAATTTAAGGTGGGGAGGGTACAAACACAGGAACCAATCAGGGCATCTCAGGGGAGGAGTTGGGGGGAGGGTTTACAATGTTGGGGACCAATAGGAGTAACACGTGGGAGGGGCGGCAGTCACAATGCCAATGGGGCCTCGAGTGAGGGATGAATGACAGGGAAGGAGCTAGAACAAAAGGTGGGGTTTACATAGATTGATGGGGTTCAGGGGCAGGAGCAGGGTGATGGACAAGGAAGGTTCAGGAAAAAGGGGAGGGGTTTACAGAACTGACAAGAGGGTAAAACCATTACAACTTATGGGGGGAATAACATTAGAAACAAACCATTTAACTTAATAACCAGAACAAAATGAACAGACTGCAACAGTCTATGTCATTACTTTTGCCGCTCCTAATATGGTGTGACACCAAGGTGCTAAAATATCTGAATCTCTACGAAGAAATAGCAGTAAAGTCTCATCAGTCTTATCAGTTCACTGCTAAAACTTTTAATAGTAAACCTGACAAAATGAAGCTTGGGGATGGAGGATGGAATGGAGGCCTGACAAATTGGCAGTCCTAATGTTCTTGATTGTCCCATGTGACAGTCTCTGCCTCTTAATAGCCTCTTCTGCTTACGGTGTTTTTCACTGAGCTGCTCACTTGTGTTTGGGTTCTGCCCTTATATGCTGCTTTACCTGTTGAACCAGCAGTTGATGGAGTTCACAGTGTTCTATGTATATTGAAGCAGCAAAGCTTAGGGCGAGAGCGTACAGAAAATGCTTAGGGGAATTTAATGGCTGGAAATGTGAGGTGCTGAGACATGGGAGTATTGATGTCTGAGCATCAGGGTGGGGTCTAGAGGTAACTTAGTATGTGAGTGCAATAGCTGTGTGATTAAATTGTGTCTGGCAGTGGCAAATGTGATCAATGTATATAAGCATTTTAAAATCAGTATTGGCTGTGTCTTCTTGTTTGTTTTGTGAACAGAAGTTGCATCCTCAATGAGTAGAATTGTCTTTGATTTTCTTCCAGTAAAGTTTCAAAATTGTATCACATACACAAAAAGAACAAATGACCATATAACCTGTTTTATTCTGCTGCCTGAGAAAGTACTTACGCATTGAGAAAACTGGCAGAAGAACATCATGTGGGTAATCACTAGTAGTCAGCACAGCTGAATTTCTAATAGTAAACCTTGAAAACCTGACATAATGAGGCAGCTTCTTGTTCACTGTTTTTTTCCCAGTGTCATTAATTTCAGGAAGTTCAGTTTTCTTCAGTTAAGTAATGTCTGAAATTTGTTAAAAAGAATTGTTAGTCACAAAAGGAATTGCAATGTCCTGATGAATTGCATGATCTAGGCTGCTGTATGCTGTATTGATGAATTGATTTTTTTTTGGCACTGATGCTACAAAGTTTTGCATAATCTCTTCATCTACAGAGGGAGCTTCCTGAGGCTGTGCAGTTCCTGGTGTGCACATACTTATTTAGCCTCTGTAGGATTGATGTCTTGGTGGGGTTCTGGGAGAAGTACATGATACTTTGATGAACCTACGCTGTGTTTAAAGAATTGTAATGAGAGGTTGTGGGGTTTTTTTTTTTTTGTTTGTTTTGTTTGGATTTTTGTTTGTTTGGTTTTTTTGTGTGTTTTGATGTAGGTTAAAGGTGAGGTGTCAACTACAAGTAAATGTTTGCTTTTACCGTAAGAAAAGAAGCACTCAGGTTTTTCTGGACAATATATTTTTTCTTCTGGTGCCAGTAGTATCACCTGTATTCTAAACACCTGCTCTTAGAAGAGGAGTTGCTGAACATCAGGAATGTGCCTGCCTTGCATCTTCAGTTAAGCATTCTGCCATTACAGATTTTCCCCTTGAAATTTTCAATATTGCCATTCCATTATGTAAAGTATAGTCTGACTTTCTACAGATGTCATGAATAGCACTCATGAAATCCCAGTGAATCACTTCTGTTTTGTCTCATAGGAGGAGGAAGTATTTTTTCCCCTCATTCTTTCCTATGAAATATAGACTTGGACATTTTTTATCACTGTCAGTACTCTAAACCTGTACTATTGCTTATCATTAGGGACATTAGTGTATTTGTTACCTGCAGTTGTGTGTCTGTAGACAGACTTCAAAGTTCTAAAGCAAACAGATGACAGCATGGCAGCAGGGTCTCTGTTGGCTGTAGCTGGGAGTGTACCTGCTCAATAGTTAAGTCGTAATGGCTATGTCTTTTATATTTTGTGAACATATGGCATAATGTTTGTAGCTCTGGCCATTCTTGCCCCTACCACCACCTCTATCCCTGTCTAAAACTTCTGGATCCTGCTAAATTTCCTTCCATCCTACTATCTGCTCCCTCCCTTCCCCCTGGGAGTTATGGGTCATGCTAACTGTCTTGCAAAGTTTTGTTGACTGATTGCAGTCTTCTGCATGCTCTGTTTTGCTGGAGGCTCTCCACTTGTCTTTTCAGTCTTTGTGTAAAGCCAGGTGCCTTCCTTGCAGGTGTGTTCTCTGGGATGGAGCAGTGGAGAGCTGGGGCAGAGGTCCTGACATGGGTTTAGGTTTGCAGAACTCACTCTCTGATTGTAGTTTCCATGTGGGGATAAGCATGCAAAGAACCTGGTTGCCAAATGCTTTGTGTATGGGAGGACAGGTGATGGCTCTTGGGAGCATGTCACAGGGCAGGCAGCACATGCAGTTCTTGCAGAGGGGTTGATGGTTTACCAAAGGACTGGAGCTTGCAGAAACTGAGTAGGTTACTTTAGCCAAAAGCATGGGCAGCAGGAAGGTAGGTGGCTTCTATAGCAGTCTAAAAAGGCAAGTGGGGGTTGGATGGCAGCAGGACAGAGCTCTTCTTTTGTAGGTTTGGAGAAGGAAAATATTGCATTGGCATGCTACCATTCTCTTCTATAAGGGCTAATCAACGAGCCATTAAAGACCTCTGTGTGGTCTTTAATGAGTCTGTGCTCACTGAATCAAGGCAGCAGCCAACCTGGCCTTAGCACACATTCCTTCTATCTACATACTCTTCTCTGCCGTCTCTGTCCTCTTGTCTTTTCTCCCAAATATTGTAGGGTTTCCACTTCTCTGTAGCATTTTTTCCTAGCAAGCCAGTGAAGCTTAGACCTGTGAGGTTTAATGAGGTATGTTGCAACAGATCTCACAGGCATGTGGAAAGGTCAGAAGGGGTGCTGGGGATAAGTGGATCCACATTATTGCCATGCTTGCCTGAAAAAGGTAGCAGATAACTGCCACAGGGAGCAAGTGAGTCTAAAAGGCTGACACAGGGAGTTTCTTACTTTATATGCATTGTGTGTAGCTGCCACTGTGCAAAAGGCAGTGTAATTGCATATAATCACATTTCCTCAAATCCCAGTGGCTTCACTCATGAATGTTTAGTGTGGTCATGCCCCTAAGCAGTGAAGGCAAGCATGGTATTGAGACAAACATGCTATTGCAGGTTCTTCTGACATGGCACTGAGCATGCTGCTGTAAACAAGCAAGTTCCTGCTGTTCTGTCCTGAACGGAGAAGATCTGTTGTGCCTCTGTAGAAGTTGTGCAGGGAACATGGGCATTGGGAATGCTTTTTTCCCCTCTGCTACGTGGTGCTATTTCGCCATCAGGTGGCTGGACACATACTGCACTTCAACACATTAAGTGGTGGAAACAGGACTAAATCAGCCATGTTTACATTCATGTGTAGGCATGTCCTTGAGACCCAGCCTCAGCTGTTCTGTGATTCTTCTTAGTATCATTGAAATGCTGCTGAAAATGAGCTTTTACAGATAATTTTCATATTTTGTGAATGCTTGTCTCCTAGATTCTGCTAGGAGAAATGTAAAATGTTTTCATTTGCATTTAAAAATATGGCTGTTTTTATAGCTGACATGCCTGTCAGAAGTACCAAGAATATACCCACATATATCTAAATCCAGAAAGCTTTTAGGTTCTTGCTTTATAAATCAGAACTTTGCTGACTTTTTTTTTATTCAAATTTTACCAGTAAGCCATACCAGCAAATGTGTCTTGGTGGGGTGAAGGCATGGGGTGGGGATATTGTCACTTCCAATAGCTTTTTGTTCTGCTGCTTATAGGGTAGAAACACTAAGCAGGAGATGCACTGGATAAATTATCACTGCTGTAATAAACTGTAATAAACCTGGTTGACTGGCTGTAGACATTATTTTTCATTAGTGACTTAGGTGATAGAATAGATGGTGTTTATGAAGTTTGCAGCAGACAACAAGCTGGGAAGAATGCAAGTATGTTGAAGAACAGTATGGGGTTTCAAAACCTTTCTGATAAACCAGCGAAAATACACCAAGTAAAACAGAACTTCCTACTCCAGCATAAAATATGCAGACATGCAAGACAGGTGAATAAGTGTTAGTTTTCAGAAGTGATCTGTGAGGTTTAAGGGACCACAGTTGCTGTTGGAGGGCAGTGGAGATCTTATGCTAGGAAACTGATATTTTGAGCTGCAGAGCATGCAGCATTATTCTATCCCACACTTATACAACAATACAAGGACTTACAAGGCCTTGTAGTGGAGTGCTGTGTATTGAGGTAGATCAGCTGGAAAGAGATGGCAACTCTTGGTTGCTTTGAAAATTTTACATGGTATATGGAGAAATATTGACTGCTCTGGGTTTTTTTATTTTAGGGAAGGCTGAGGGATGTTCATGAAAGTCTTCCAGTGTGTGGAACATCTGCCCTGAGTAAGAAGTGAAAGTGTTTCTGTATTATTGGGGTGTAAAGCAAGATGTAGTGTGTTTAAATTGGATCAAGGGGGATTAATCTCAGACATGGTTGAAGCAATGTCTAAACAATGTAGCAGAGTACATTGGGAGTGCCTGGGAGTGTTGTGAAATTGCTATCAGTTTTTAAGAACAAATGAGAGAAAATTCTGACAGGGGCAATAGGAATATTAAATGGACCTCTCCTGGGGAAGGAAAATATGACTGCTTGACTCTCCTAGCTCTCTTTATAAATAATCATTATGTCTGAGGGATTATTGCTCAAACTTTCTGCTGAAACTTGATTCCATATATTAACTGTCTTCTTTGATGGAAGAAAATAACATCTCATAATGGACAATGTAATTAATTTGTACTTGTCTGTAATGACAGAATTCCCAGTGGAAATGTGTATAGGGCTTTATGTAAGATGGATCAAAAAAAAAAGACACAAGCTTCAAATTTCTTGAGGATTTTTTGTTTTGTATTTGGGTTGGGGTTTTTTTGCTGTTCGTTTGTTTTTGTTTTTTCTTTTTGTGAAAGACTGATGGCTCTCTTTCAGCTGCTCACCTCCATTTGGAACACTTGCCTACCCGTTTTTCTAATGACAAAGAGAACCAGAAGGTGAATTAAAAAAAAAACAAACCAAAAAACATACAAGAGGTAGCCTTACAGAATTATTGGGAAGCCTCTTTGGCAGGCATATGTGTATTTGTGTGCATGATAGGGTTTTAACAAGGAATAAGTTATTAACCAGCCAAAACAGAGCTTGGTAACTCTGTAGGTATATGTTAGTTGTTGATAGATGGGTGTAAGGTTTTGGGAGAATCCAGCTGCAAGCTGGACTATAGTATCATGAAATTTCCTACTTGTGCTTTAACTTTTTGAAGGAGAAATTCAGATACCATCATGATCTTAAAAAACTGTTCAATGGATGCTTTTTATGTCTTCGAGGTTTTTTTATGTTTTCATTCTTTTGATGAAAAAATACATACAGGAAAGTTAAATGGCATCAGTTAGCACAGAAATATGCCTTAAATGAAGCCCAGATAAAAAAATGCTCATTAATAGCCTGAGCTTGGGTTATCCTTGTGTAACAAGGGTCTTGACTTTAAAAAGAACAACTGTTTAAACCTTGTATAATGTAGAACTCTTCAAAAAGTAGATATATTTTTGCCTCTAATTTTTTAATGCCTTTTTTTTTCATGAAAGGTAGTGCAGATTGAGGTCATAATTATTATTAACATGTAGTTTCTCAAGCTTTTTACAGTTTTAGTAGTAACTTAAAGTCTGTTGGCAAGAGACTATTGGTTGAGCTATTTTTATTTTTATTGCTCTCTAATTTTTTGTTCTATTTTTTTTTTATTCTTACAGTATAAGAGTGAAATATGGTAGGAGACTCTACAAATTTGAAGTAGCTGCTCTGGTAATTTTCCATAAAAAAAAATTTGGCAATGGGTGCACTGTGCCATTGTATTGATTTTCTGTGGGATGATATTTTTGAGCTTGCACAGGCAGGTGTGGAAATGATGCTGCCTGGTCAAAGGAGATGGGACACTGGTTGGTGGAATATGAAGAAGGCTGCCTTAACAGATGGCTAGCACCTCTAACACCTCTTGCTGGTGTCATCTATAATAACAGTTCAGATGATATATAGACAAAGAATAGAGAACTTTTTCTCTCATTCTTTGGCCACATACCTTGATTATTTTTATGTGTCTTCTGAAATCTCAGAGTGGCAGAGTCAGTCAGTATGAGTCCTGCTTCATCTAAAATACATCTGTTCTACTCACAAGGAGGCTGTCCTGGCTGTAGGGAAAGTTCAAGAACTACCTGTTGAAACTCAGTGTAGAAGAATGGAAGTGAGTGAGGTTGCAGAAAGGTTTTGCCAGATCTTGGGTGGTGATGTTTATTGTCTGCAATGCTTTAGGATCAGTGATTTTAGTTAAGATGCTCAATGTGACAGGCAGTTGCTGGGTTAACTTACGAAAGTTCAGTTATTTCTAATGTTTAATTAACTCTGCTAATAAACACATTCTTTTGATCCATTCCATTTTTAAGTAATATAGACAATACCATAGAGCTATCAGCAGAATATACAACTGATTTATAAAAAGTTATTAAAATATATTTGAGTTTAATAGTGTGATTTCTATATAGTATATTTTAACACAAGTCCCTTGCAGAATTGTTAGAACTTTAAATAGACACTGGCATGTTTTGTAAGACCACCTGGTCTTTTACTGTGCACTCCAGTGACACATTAATAAAATGTGTTACTGTAAATTGCTTACTGGTATCAGATTTATGGATATGCCTGTAAATTCCAATAGATCCATGATGTTAGCAGGACTTAGGGCTGGAAGGTGTCTTTCTGTTGTGGCATACCAAAGTCATGCCTGTACCCTGGGAGATCATAGTGCTCTGTGCTGGCATGTATTGAAGACAGATAACTACATTCAGGTTCTGCCAAAGTCTACCCACTGTGGTAGTGGTGACAAGGAATTTATTTCTGGATGCCATGCTGGGCCCATTGTGCGATCTGAGCTTTTGGGTGTGGGTGAATGCAGACGCCTTCTGTCATTTGCATCCACAGGGATGCATCCCCCCATCCCCAGGGAAACCAACAGGACAGCCAACCTCCTCCTGCTCCTTGTGTAAGCTGACCAAGATGAAATAGTCCTTGCAATTTCAAGTTGGGCAATTATTGTGAGTTTGAGCATATGAGCAAGACATACCAGACAGGGATCTAAGGAAAAAGATTGTTTTCACCATCTGGTATTGCTTTTTTTTATATTTTTTATTATTTTTATTATTTTTTTTATTATATTTTTATATTACCTGTGACCTATCTCAAATACTAATGGGAAAAGCAGGAAGTAGCCAACCCTGAATAAACTGGTCATTTAGGTCAGTATTAAGAATACTTTTTGGTGCTTTCTGGCAGAGAGCTAAAGCATGAGGTTTACTTTGTACACATTGTGTTGGTCAGTCTGTTGACTTCAGGCACAGGTAACAAATGGGAAGATTCATGTTTCAGACTTTCTTTGTGCCTAGTTGTAATATACCCAGGCATATTATTTTTATACATATTATACAGTTGAAACACTGTAAAAAGAGATTGTGCTGTGTTTTGCATCTCACCAATGCTAACAAGCAGTGTTGAGCTCAACTGTTTCTGCATCATTCCTGCTAGAACTTCTTTATAAACTATGGTGCTAGCAGTGAAGCAGCTGTGCCTATGCACAAATGTGTGAATTGGTGTGCTAAACAGATTAGATGACAGAAATTCTGAAGAAAATAATCTGTTGTTTAAGGACTATGACAGAAAGATGTCATTGTTCTTTGAGAGTTGATTACTTGCCCTAGAATACCTTTGGAAAGCATTAGCCAAGAGTGCATGCAGAACCAAAGGATGCATTGACTTGTTAATTGTATTAGTGTAATTGTTGTTTAATGTTACAGAATAATGAAAGCCAGTGGCTTTCATTGTTAATGGTATTATTGTGTTACCATTATCTAAGAGGAAAAAGCAAGAGTAGTCAACATCTGCAGAAGAGAGGGGCTTTTAAAGCATACAACATTAATAACTGTGCTATGGAAGTATCATCTTTCTGGTTTGTGTTTCAAGGAGATAAACATTTCTCTGTGCTTTTCTGGTTTTGCTTGGTTTTAAACAGGTGTCTGAGATTACTAAACCAGAGAGACCTTAGTAAAGATGTAAATGGATAATTTGAGCCATGTTTTCCTACATCTTACTTTTAAAATTTGCTCTTGAACTAGCTAAGAGGAGACCAAGGTTTGTATTTGCAAAGGAATACAATACTTACAGCCCTTCAGTGCTGTGAGTGACTTTTTATTTGGAATTCTTTCCAGATAAGACATTTTATTTACAGAAGTTGTGTCAGTATAGGCAACATTTGCAGGTTAATCTGCATTTAGCTTTTATAGTAACAGCAAGCCTTCTTGCTAACTTTTGCTTCCTTCCTCAACTCTGTGTTGGAGAGAAAAATCTAAACAGTGCAGAATTAAGAGCAAACAGATGTTTTGATCAAATTGGAAGTCAGCTTTCACTTGCAAGGCTTCATCTAATTAAATTGCTGCAGTTTTTTGTCTCCAGATGCATGAAGCAGACCCTTTTTATTCCTGCAAAAACTGTAAGACTACAAGAGTGAGAAAAATTTGATATCATACTCTGTATTCATCTCTCTTTTTCTTTTTTTAAATCATGATTTTCTAAACTTCTGTCTGGATCAGACAACATGTATTAAAGAAGAATTTCCAAAGTCAAGCTATAGCTCAATCTCAGTTTTGAATAATTTACTATTAATGTAATGTGAGGTACTTGCATGAGTCAGCACCAGAAGGATTTATCGTGGTCATGTAACAAGCCTTCGATGCAATTGTGTATGTTTAAGTGCCTGTACCCACTTGCCAGTCCCACTCAGTTTCCTTTTAGACAAGACAAGCTGCTAGTATTGTCTTCCTGCAGGTAAAATGCACTAAATGATCAACTGTTGTGTTTCATGAAGTAGTGTTTGGTGACAGACTTTTCATTTGCATGTGGAGGGAAAAACAAACAAAACGAGTGCCTTTGTTATGGATTTCTTTTCACCTCAGCAGTAATATTTGCCTTATGGAAGTAGTGTGTAAAATTTGTATTGCAGTTTTGATGGAAGCATACCTTCACCTCCAGAGCTAGTCCTTTTGCTAGTTTGTTTACAGAAATAGTTCTGGTGCCATCCTGAATCACTGCAGTTGGCTGTCCTCTTTGAGGTGTTAATGCTGTCTTTGTGTATCTTTGTGCCTTCAACAAAAAGTTAAGTTTTATAGAACAACAAATAGTACTTAGGTGCTACGTGTGCAGGTGCTTACATAGCTAGCAGAATGAAGCACCAAACTGAAGGTTGGTATCCACAGAGTTCAGCCCCTCTGAACATCCTTTAAGGCTTAACTAAAACTGTGCATGTCTGGTGTGCATACAGTCACAGTTTACCTGTCAAAATTTTCTTACTCCATCAGAAACAGAACTTTTCAGCAACTGAAGTAGTATTATGTACAAAAGATACTTTTATCAATGGATTTTTAAGGGAACAGATCTTGGTTTGAGAGGTGTTGAACAGTAGGAGTAGGGAGCTGCCTGTTGGAAGCTGGGACCTGTGGCTGTAGTACCCCATACTCTGCTGCTCTCTTGTTGAATTTTTGTTCTTAAGTAATTGTCTCCAAACTCGATAATGAAAACACTTGTAGGCATGGCAGCTTCACCAAATAGTTTCAGTGTCAGAGCTGTTTGACTGTTAGACAGTTGATTGTTGTACTGTACTTAGGAAGTTTGAGAACATCCTCGAAAATTGATGTTTTACTTGTGTTCTGAGTAAAATCTGAAAAACCTGTCTGAAAGTGCCTTTAAGAGTTGGGCATCTAACTGATCTTTGTGCCCTTGCAAATCTGTGCACTCTCCCATTGTGGTTAGTGAGCTGTATTTTAACTCCATCTGTGTAGTTCTTTTGTGAGTAGGACAATTTGGAATTTCCTTACAGAGATTGCTTACAGGATGCTTGCTGGGACCTCAAGTTAACACTCAGAATCCAGGTGTCTGTTGTGTTTTAAAAATTCAAATGTGTAGTTCTGTGTATCCTTCAGGTTTGTTTTTAGTGTCTTCAAATGAAGGCTCCAGATAATATATAACATAAATTTAAAATACCTTCCAGTAGAAATATATAGGTGATGTAAGAGATGTAATTGAGCATTTAATTATTCTTTTTTACTGTGTGGTTGAAAAAACAATCAAGTTCACCAAATCTAGTTCAGCAGTTTCCATAACTAGAAGATTTCTCTCTGTGTCTGAAACCTAGTACCCGTGAACTCACTAATGTCTTCCATAATTAAGCCAAGGACCCAAAAAGCAGAAGCCTCTTCTGGTCCTGTCTTTTGACTGATCTGTAGAAGTTGTCCATCCACAGAACAGATCCAAACTCCAGCAAAAATAATATTATGTGGTTGACTTTATTATATTGTGTACAGGAAAAGTAGGCGGGTGAGATAAAATATTCTAGCTCTAAAATTACTAAAAATAAGTACTTGTACTTTTTTTTTCCTGGTCTTTTGTAGAGCATTAAAAAAATATTACTCATGGAACAATTCACAGTATATATTTATTAAAATTGTAATTTCAAAATAAGAGACAGTGCCTAAAAAAGAAATACAATTAAATTATAACTAACATCCCATATAGCAGGACTGATCTTAAACTGTTTATTATATAAAGTGTTGTGTAGTGGTTTGCTTTCAAGTGATGCTACCTTTAATACTGTAATCAATAGACTTTTTTGCAGTTTGAGAGGTTTGGCTCTCACCCTTAATATAAACTGCAGATGATTTCCCTTTAAAATTTAGGTGCAGATGTGATAGAACCAAATGATGACTTCTGCTTTTGTGTTAACCTTTGTGTTACAGGAATACATTTGTTTTAAAAAGCCTTGGCAATTAATTTTCTCTATTAAAGGAGAAGAACCTGCTTTTG
The DNA here is from genome assembly GCF_001522545.3 of Parus major. Taxonomy (NCBI): domain Eukaryota; kingdom Metazoa; phylum Chordata; class Aves; order Passeriformes; family Paridae; genus Parus; species Parus major. The sequence continues at coordinate 20,846,750 of NC_031799.1, forward strand.
ATTCAGCACTTCGCTGTTCTAGCACTGCAGAAACTGTCTGTTTACCACGGAAAGGGATAATGTGACTTAAAGAAGATGGCTCAATCCTATTTGGCAGGATCGGAGGGGGTGGTGAATGTTGGACATTTGCCGAGAGAAACTGTGTTAAGCACAGCGTCTGTTTTGCGCGGTGGGCTGGCGTAGCGAGGGGGGACCACTGCATCCTCCGAGGTGCAACGTGTGTGTGTGTGTGTGTGTATGTGTGTGTGTGTGTATATATGTGTGTGTGTGTGTGTGTGTGTGTGTGTGTGTGTGTGTGTGCATGCGTGTGTCGGCGCAGTGGCTGCTGCTGCGGAATTCCGGGGATGAATTACTTGATGTGCACAACTGAAGGTGCCGTTCGCTCCACAAAAGCGGTGCGCTGCCACTAGCCTGAGAGAGGCAGCCTGCGGCTCTTCGTGACAGCTCGAGGTGGAAGGACCTCAACCTGCGGTCCTCCCCCCGCCCCCAAGAGATCCTTAGTCCATTCCTTTATAGTGGTTCATTTGGCTCTCTGTCATCGCCAGAATGCTGCCTGTGAATGTGTGTCATGATTACAATAGAGTGTGGTAACACATAACAGCAATGAAAGCCCAGCGGGAAAGGCTACAAATTCCAGGGCTGACCTTGGAGTAAGTATTGTCTGTCTTTAATATTTTAATGGTTTCTGCATGATGCCGGCTTTTGTGCAGTCAGGAGCTTTTAACATACGTTTGTGATGACAGGCTGGGAGCACTGCAGCTCCAGGTTGAAGGAACACGTTTTCAGTGCATTGCAGTTGGTTTCAGCAAATGTGTGAGCCTGGAGCCAGGATATTGCAGTGTGTTTGGAAAGAAAGCATTTCTGCATATTTAAAGTTACTGAATCTCAGTGCATGAAGCATCCTGTCAGCTTGTAGGGGAAGAATCTGTCAGTAGGCCATGGTATCTTTCTCTTCAGCTCTCTGTTGTTGTTTATCCCAGCACTGCCTTTTAGAAAGGCCTCTTTCTGTGCTGAATAATAGAGAGCACTGTGAGAGATTAAAGCATTATAAAAATCCTGTTTGTAAAAATTCATCAGGAACAAGACGTATTTTACATACGTAACTGCACTAATGACCTGTATTGACATTCTGGAGGATTCCTGATAGTTTCTGCAGTAAGTATGTTTACCTAATTTACCGGTGTGTTTACTTATACTTGCTTAAAACTGATTAACTAATCTGTGTGCTTTCAGCTATTTAGAGAGTAGCTAAATGAAAACGTGTAATTTTAATGTATAGTGATAGTAAGTGTAGTCTTTTATTCATAAATGCCAGCATATGTTTACTCCAGATATGTTAGTCAATGCCTATATTAATTTCTGGATGTACATACATACATACATACCTCTAGTATACACTGACATGTCAGGCATGTATGTATGCATGTTACAGCCACCATGAGAACTTGCTAATTTTATCTAGGTAAATAGATATGGTTACGTCAGATCCTTTAGTATTCCCTGGGACTGCCCCATTCTTGCTGGATTTAAAAAAAACCCAACAAAACCCTGAATTCTGCAGATGCCTGCGGTAAAGTTATTTAGCTAAGAAAGATTATTATCTCTGGCATCTGCCATGTGTTAAAGAGAGGGCTATAGGTAAGTGTGCAGCGTAGCAAATAATTTATTCTAATAATCACATGAAGGTGACAGAGCACTTTATTCCAATGAACAAATGTAGATGTCATACCGAACAGACCAGACCAGTCATATCAGAATTACATTTGTGAAATGTCTCCAAAATTCTGCATTTCAATCAGGCATCTTCTGGTAAGAGCAGTGTGTGTTAGCTGTGGGCAAGCTAAGCTCTAGATATTTTTCTGAAAAAAACAGCATTACTAATTTCTCAGGAGTTTTGGAGGAGGGGGTCTTATCAGAGATCTCATTAAAATGGTTGCCATGAATAATTGATAATTATACTTCTTTTGAGATGTGGCAATTTAAATATTTTTAAATCAGTCTTCACCGAATTATGTAATCATCATGTGAGAATAACATCACTAGCTGCAAAGGACGAGAAAGGATTCATGTTCTTCAACGTATGTGTGTGTTTTTATAATATGAAGTAATTGTTTACTTCCTCCTTTTTAAAAGTAACCTAACATAATTACACTTGCTGTTCCATATTTTCAAAATATTTAATACTGATAACATTAATAGTTATATTTCAAATTAAATATCAATCATTGCTTTTGCTAAAATGTTGTCTGGATATATTTACTTTTTCCATGTATTTGAATTATTTTTGTCATCACACTTGCTACTTTTTGAACTTGATTTACCTATAGAGAAAAGAAAATACCATATTTTGGTTACTGGCACATAATGATTTCCACAGAGTCATTCTCTCATGATTTCCCAGAGTTGAGTCAATGCAGACTTAAATCATGTCTCCCAAACTGTTAATTGCAACCATTTAAAGAAGAGCATATCTAGAGGGGGGAAAAAGTCAAATTTATTCCTTGCACCCTGAGTCTCATGAATTTTCTTTCAGTAAAGTTTAAATGTTGCGACTAGAATTATGTTGTCTCCCTGAGAAACAAGTACAGTCTGTCTACTTTATATTCATTACTTGCAAAAAGCTCCTTGAAAGAATATTAAATCCAAAATAAAGCATTCCAAATTTAGTAAGTGTAAGAAGTAAGGCTGCCTGTCATACACTGTGATAATTTGTTTTAACAGGTTTCTGTAGGTCTTAAAAAAGCAAAGCTGAAGAGTGAATTCTATAGAAGAGCTGGATTGGCACACCAGTGTCATCTCTTGGTGGGAATTTTTAGATCCGTAGTACTAGCACATCTGATGTTGGATGCCCTCAGAGTCTGTACCATTACTGAGACTCTCATGTGTTACAGTAGTGACAATGAGGAAAAATATGAGTAGCTACTAGACAGTGTAGGACTTCCACCTGCTGTGTGTGAGCCGTCCAGTAGAGGAAGGGCAGTGCCCATTGCCATAGAGTATTTCTAAGATTTGTTCACAGCAAGGTGAATTAGGGATCTCAGTCTGGGGCTTGAAGTTAATGTATTCTTCTTCTGCAATGCCAGAGCTGGTTTTTTTTCCTTTCCTTTCAACCATTCTGGCTTTAGTAGATTCTTTATCCCCAGCTGTTACTCCATAGCAGTCCCCTTGCTCTTGCTGCAGCCCTGTGCTTTTGGCCAGTTGATGCCAGTTTTCTTCCGCCATGTAGACTATATTTGGATCAGTTCCAGCTTTCCCTCACTGCTTCTGGTCCTGTTGAAGTCTGGTGGTGGTCTGCATTGCCTGCCTCCACATCTTACCTTGCCATGCCCCCAGGAACTGCAGTGCAAGCAGTGACTGTGCGGCACAGGATTGTTGCCCAGCCTGACTGGTGGACAATTGGGGCCAAACAACCAGCTCTGCTGTAGTGGAGATGAAGAGACAGAGCAGATAAAACATAGAAGTACAAAAGCAGTTTTTACAAGTCTGTCCTGTACTGATCATACAAGAAACAGCAATCTTTCCAGTGCGTGTTGTCGCAGATCAGTGCAGTGCAACGCAACAGAGACTGCCCTAGTGGAACAGTCAAAATCCTTCTGTTGATCCACGTGTTTTTCTGCAGACCTGCATGGGCTGACCGATAGGAACCTGTGTTCAATTTAGCCATTTTCAAAGTGGTATATCAAGCCATTGGTTCTAAATGGATCTTTTCAGCTGAACACTACACGGGTAGTCTGCAGCTGAAACCAAACTAGCTTGTACTCAACTGCTGGTGCTCTTCTGTGCACCTTGTCCAGAGATTATAAAGGCACAGCCAGCAGCCAGATGAATTTCCTCATACACAGTAGCCTTGTCAGAAATTACCTGCAGGCTCATCCTTGTCTCAGTGTGCATGTCCCTGCCAAACTTTGTGCCTTCTCCAAGGCACCTCAAAAAGCAAAAAGTTGCAAAAATGTACAATATCAAAATTGTATTCCTAATCTGTTCTAGAAGCAGTAGTACTCTTCCTGCTCAAATGTTCAGAAAAATCCTGGATCAGGTATCCACCTTGAAAGATTTTTGAAGGCAAAAATCTGGCAAAGTGTTATGCAATTGAAAATCCAAACTGGACCTTGGCTGTGCTTAGCATATTGGCCATCTGCATCTCCACTGGGGACAGGACAGGAGTGCTACCATTGGCTGGCTGAAAGGGTCTGGCAGAAAGCAGAACGTATCTTTATGAAGATGAGCTGAAAAAAGTTCCTCATAAGCTTCTGCCTTTGCTCAGTCTGCAGAGAGTGGTTTTTTTGACAGAAAGCTAAAGCAAATTGCAGTGAGAGTTATGCTGTAAGCATGGTTTTAAAAAGCAGCTTTCTTGTGAGTTTTGTAGGGAAATGTGCATATAATAGCATATTTTAAAAGAGCATCTCTGAAATCTGGCAGTGGCCAGCTGTTTTTTTGAGAATCCTTTTGAATGGAGATGTGCTTGAGGCAACTTCTTAAAGACACCTTTGAAGTCAAATGCTCAAGTAAGGATTTTATGGATGAATTGTTTATATCCATGTTTGATTACCTAGAAGAAGGACTTGGCATTTGTGAGGAAACACTTCATAATTAAATTGATGCTAACTGGAGCACTTCTAATTTTCAGTAAATGTGCAAATTTTAGGCTCTCAGAATGGAAGTTTTTATTAAAATTTTCATATTGCTGATGGAAGTTTATCATGAGTTTTAGTTTTCTTCTTGTTTTTTTGCATATAAAAAACTTAAGCCCCCTGCCCCTCAAGATTCTTTAAGAGGAAAAAAGCACCCCAGTTGCATATTCTGTTTGGTTAGATGTCTAAAAAAAGTTACCATGTTTCACCACTCTTGGGACTTCGTACACAAACTTTTTTCCTGGAGGAAGTCTAGCGTAGTCAATCATACGCATCAACACCAATTCTCATATTTATTTTTATTTAAATCAATTTCATTTTCAGTCAAAACCTCTGTGGCTACTGCCAATCACTTCATTCAGGAGGATGGTCATGTTTTGGTTCTAACCAAAGCTCCTTTCATAACTCCTACACTAAAACATGCGACTCTTGCTAAACCTTCTGTTTACTAGAGATGACATTATTTTAACTTGCAGTCTCACCCCAAGGAGCCTGAGCCCAACCCCAACAAGCCCCTGCAGTCCATGCAGTCCTCTGTTCGCTTTTCATTTTTGGAGGTAAGCAAGTAAACTTCCATTGTTGATGTTGTCTTCTGCATCCAAAACCTAATGATCAAAACGTATTTCAAAAGGAAAATGGAAAAAAAATTAAGTATGTCTCTGCAATCCAAAATACATTTTTCTTGATAAGCTGCTGTTCTGAAGGTATTTTATGGGAAAAAAACACAGAATAATCGGTATTTTGAGACTTAGTACAGAGACTCTAGATACTGATGTATAATTCTGTGTTGTTTTGACTGCTTAGGAGTGTATCTGAAATACTACAGTTTGCTTCCTGTGATCATACCTCAGATTGTATTCTGTTATGTGAGAAGTTTAAGGTGCATTCAGAAATGAGGGTGATTCATGAAACACATGGTTATTTTTTGCTTGAGTGAGGGTTAGTAGTGAGTTGAGTGATTCAGAAGAACACAAAGTCATATTCAGTAAATTGGTAGGACTGTTTTGACTGCAGGACTAGGAAGATTTTAAGCTTTGCTCTATTTCAGTAATGTTCTTGATAAGCCTTAAAAGCTACATGCAACATCCTGTTCACCTTCTTCTTTCTTCTATTTCCATGTTTATTCATAAGAATATTTCTTTTTTTGCACTTGTCAGAAAGGTAGTTGTTGTCATGAGATCAGAAAATCATTAAGTGCTAAAAATTACTTTGTAATGCTCCCTAATACATAAAATTATAATAATAGTTGATGGGTGTTTCTCATACAGAAAAACTTTTTTTACTTCCTTATTTTCTGTTTAATGCAGAAAGTTAAATTGCTAGTCAGCGATCTCATCGATGTCAGTCACTGAGATTCTGCTCCATAGGGAAAGTAGTTTTTAAAATCAGTTACTAATAAGTTATCAGTGCCTCATGGATTAAAAAAAACCAAAACCAAGCCACTTTTAATTTTCATCAGAGGTCTCACTTGTTACTGTGAGAATAAGAGCTACCACCTTATTAAATTACATAATAAAGCATATTTTTGCTTTTTTTGGTACCACCTCAAACATGGTGTGGCAGAGTTGCTTGGATGTATTAATCTCCTTCAGTATACTGACCAAATTAATATGTGAGAGCCCTTCTGTCAAGGGCTTGATGTGACACTGAAAAATGGAGCAATAACCTAAAGACTTGATATGTGTTTTTGAAGAAATGCTGTAGTTTTTTATATATTCTGTTTTGTTAGAAAAGAGTTGATATGAGAATCCCTTATTTGTGCAATTTTTTGAATGATTTAAATAAAGACACTTTTTTCCTCAGTGAAAACACTTTTATGTTTGTTTGATGAATTACTAGCAAAATCATCCGATAGTATAGAATGCTTAATGAAATTAACATTTTCTAATTCGGTTTTTATACAGCCAGAAAAATCACTTCCCTTTTTGGTGAAGGATGTGCTCTTTTTCAGAATTTCAGTTTTGTGGAATCAAAAAGCTGTATACAAATTTTATATTTTGTATTTTATATTTTGTATGACCTGGATGACCTGCTGAATGGCCTTTGCAGATGCGTGGATGTGCTGCTGTGCAAACTGCGCTGTAGACACAGTTCTCAGTGTTTTTAGAACTCAGACCTTGTTTACCCCTCTGGGTGGCAGAGACTTCCAACAGTGCCAAGTTTGAGCTTTTCATCCTATGATGGAGGACTTTGGGAGCAGACTTTTCAGATGCTTTTTGAAGAAATAGAGTAGAAATTACTGATTCTGCTTGATGTGGAACCTCATCCCTTGATACGTCTGGAAAATGTCAAAGTTCATAGGGAATTTTCTTAGGTTCTTTTGTCCTGAAATTTATGTAAGTCTCTGCTGGAATGGTTACTTTTTCCCTGGACTGGAAATGTTTGAAGTGTGATGAAATCTGAAACAGAGTGCTGTATTTATCTCTAGCTGTAGAGATCTGCTGATGTATTGAACATCAAATGTTTTAGTTACTAGTTATTCTTAAGCTTGACCTAGTGTAGTGGAAAGATGGAATGTGTTGGTTTTTAGGGTATATAAATAATTAGCATTTCCTGTTCCATTAGCTTAGAATACTCCCATATGTGGGAGGAATTACTTCAGTGACACTACTTCTGCTTATATTCAGAAATGTTAACATGGGAGCCTTACCAGAATGAATGGTTAGGGTTTTACTCCGTTATTTCTCTCTCTTAACATGCTGGCTCATCTCCCTCATGGCCTTTGACTTGCACAGCTGCTCCTTGGGCGGTTGTTTTTGTTGAACTTCTGCTTATAGCAGTTGTCACATACAGTAGTAGTCTGAAGGGAACCTTTTGCCAGCTAGATGATGAAGATCTTTTCAAAATAAACAGTAACATCCTGCTGGTACAGTGTGATTCTACCCATTCTTTACTTTTGAGAGAGGGTGGGGGATGAGGTGGTATTTCAGAGCTCAGGAAGGATCTCAGGCACACATTTGCTATTATATTTTTATGTTTGGTTTGAGTCACCTGAAAACTTCCAACTGCTGTGTGGGGGAAAAGTACATGCAGTTTTAGTACTAATAATTATAAGCAGCAGATTTGCAAGAAAAGAGAGAAGATGATGTAAAGAACTGAGCACAGCTACTGAGATATTAAAGATCCTCATGCATCTAACATAATTTTAGTGTTTTTCTTTGCTGTGGATAATTTGGAGTCCTTTATCAGAGTAACGGGGAGTGGAGTGGGGAAAGTATTTAAAAAAAAAAACAGGAGGAAACACTAAGTGCTAGAAGTTATAGTAGCTTCTAGTAAAAGCGATAAAGAAGATGGAAATAGTAAATTAAAAATATATATAACAGCATGCATTTGAACTTGAAGAGTGCAGAGTGATGATTGTCAACAAAAAATATCTTTTTGTTCAACCTTTTGCTTTACTGATGTCATTGATACTGGACTGGGAGGAAAAAAAAATATCTAAGGCAGTTGATAGAAAGCTCTTAGTGTCTAAAAAAGAGAAAAGGTTATAATGAATTTTCCAGAAAGCCTTTATTCAGGAGCATGAAGATTACACATATGTCAGGCACTGTACAGACAGAAATGTTACTACCTGGCTAAAACTGGTGAAGAGGTTGACAGAATTCATTCTGAAGCTTTGAAAAAGAAAGCATTAAGTAAAAAAGGCCATGTACACTTTTTTTTAATGGTCAAATTTTTTATAGGCTATTTTATGAGGAAAATCCAGTTCACCTGACTGTATCCACAGCTAAATTGGCAGGAAGGCAAATGAGAATTATTATCTATACCTTTCGGTAATGTAATCTGCTCTTTTGGGAAGCTTGTGAGGATTCCACCATAAACACTGCATTTTACATGGGGTCATGTTGTCAAATGATTATGTGTTGCCAAGAGTGGCAATTAGAAGTATAACTAGCATGGATTAAACCTCATCCTATGGCATTGAGTTGAAAGAAGAACATATGTCAGTGTTACAGAGAGCTTGCCACTTTTTGGTAATTAGTATTAAGGTCTTATATCTGGAAATTGCCAAAAAATGTTGATACCTGCATTTTTTTTTAATGTAACCTGAATCTATGATATGAATGAGTAACCGTTACAAAGGGAGAATTAATATAAGACTTTAAAATATAAATTGATACAAATAAAAAATTAAATTATTAAATTTTATACAAAATTTATTTCAGCTGTCTAAATTCATATACCAAATTGTTGAAATAAAATTCAGTGTGCTCCTATTCTTCCACTTTGTTTGCATCCCCTTTTTTTCCCCCATGACATTCTGCATTCCTGAATTAGATAAAGACAGAAAGCTTAAAATAGCTACTTTCTAACGACGGTACTGGTTTGTATTATTAAATCATCAATGAAATGGATGGCTTCTGTCAAAAAATGACAGTTTGTAGTGATTTTTTTATTGTTATGAAAGTGAGCATGTTTAAAGAGCTTTTAAATGTTTTCTGGCTCTATGTGATGCTGCATGGGCAGGTGGGGCATATACACCCATGAGAAAAATGTAATGGACAGTAGGAATTTAGTTTGTTGTTTGGTTTTTACATTACTGAAAGCAATAGTTTGTTTCTAAAGGTAGCAGCATTCCCATGTTTTGGGAGGAAGGTGGTGTGGACAGTGTTGGTGTGTTCTGCTGCCTATGTGGGCTGGCTGGGCTGGGGCACTTGGTGGGGCTGCTGGGCAGAATTGACTCAGGGACTTGCACTGCTAGACTGATGTCCAGAGGCTCTGTCTGTCCTGCCCTTGACCCAATTGCCATGACCATGTTCCTGCCCTCTTCTCCATTAGCTCTTGATCCTGTGGCTGCACTAAGCTGAATCTCCACCATGAGTGACAGCAGGCCCCTCTTAGGAGCAAGGAGGGAGTGGGGCAGCGCTTTTCTGCATGGTGGGACCCAGTGGTAGTGTGTACTTGGACTGGCAGTCCACTGCCTTTGGCAGCACTAGCTGCCCACTCAGACTGGAGCAACAGCCAAGGTGACAGCTGTTATAAGTGCTGGTTAATGATTAAATCTGGTGTAAGCATACTGTCTAGCTAGACAGGGAATACTACAGAAAAAGAAGGACTAGTACTCCCTGTTGAGGAGGGACTTGTGCAGACACATGACATGGTTCTGTCAAGGTAGAGTAAAATTGTTGTAGAGGAGTTAGCTATTAAATCTGGACTCTTCTGGTCTCAAAGTAGTTTTACTTCTGTGTTATTTACTATGGAACTGCTACTTCCTGGATTCATAAGGTTTTATAAAAAACACAAGGAGTACATTTCAGAGGATGCCTCCTTTCCCTCCTTTCCTCAGTGACATAGCTTCCATACCCAGGGATTCTTAAACAGACATTTTTCTTTAAAATTTATTTCCGCCTTAATTTTCTGATACCAGTACAAAGTACATTGACCTTAAGGTTATGCTGACAGATGAAGCTGTTGATTTGTTACCCTGAAACGGGAAGTTCTTGGGAACAGCTGATGTGGATAAGGGAAAGAATCACTTGGCTCAATTTCTTTCTCAATTTTTTTCTTTAAATGAGGAAAACCTGCTGTTTCATCTCTCAAAATAATCTGATTAGTATTCATGAACATCAGCCATGAAGCACGAGTTCCTCAAGGTGAAATAAATTAATCTTTGGCTTTCTCTTCCAAAAGTAGTCATTCTGCTCTGAAGTTATTTTTATGTCCTTGCTGTTCTCTTAACTCTTTGGGACTACTTATTTTACCATATGAAACATTTTCCTCAGCTCTTCCCTGTACTCCCTCATATTGAGACTTGTGACAGGTCAAAGGGAGAGCTGTTTCCCTTGGAACTTGAAAATGGAAAATGAAAACCAATTTCATTGCATGTATAATTTTTTTGTGATGTAGAAATGAGATGTGAGAAGTAAGAAAAGCAGCCCCTTACTCAGCAGATGTCATCTCTTGTGTGCTCAATTGTGCTATTCTAGCTTCAGCTTTTGAAATACTTTAGGAAGTTTTCTGTTGTTTGAGCTCTCTGGAGTCACAGCACTGGAGATTTTTGCTTGTGGGTCATCAGTATTTTGTTGAGTGCTAGTCTGCGATATGTGCATAACCATATTAGTATTGTAATGACATTGCACCAGTGTAAATGAGGGTTCAGCTGAGAACTGCAGAAGCTGTCATCAGTGAACATGGAGTCCCCTGGAGGATCTTCGCTATTAGTTTTTATCCAAGACGAATATAGGGATCTGAATTTCTGATTCCATGTAGGGTTTTATGAGCTGGTGCTAAAGAGGGTGTGGTTTTACTTGTCGCACACTGATGCAAAATCAGGGAGGTTAAGGCTGTATTGGTATGATGATGGTTTGTAAAGCTTCTGGAGTATGAAACTTGATTTTGTCATATCATAAAGATTAGGCTTTAAACACATATTTAAAAGCTCCCATGACAAACTGAATTCTTCCATGTGACTTTGTCTTATGCACATAACTTTTTCAATTTAATTTGTGACTTGTACTACTTGATATTATTCTGCAGAAAGATTTAGGTATATATATATTTAGATCAAGTAAAGCAAGGAAAAGGAGCTTCCCTCTAAGTTCAAGGGACAGATGACAGAATCTTAGAAAGCTTACCAGAAATAGAGATCTTTGCTTTCATCCTGTGTTGTTGGGTGGGGGTTTTTTTTGTGTTTTTTTTTTTTTTTAATTTATGCGTAAGGTGCATCTTAAGAAATCAAGGAAGTTCTTGTGACAGTTATTTTTTCTGATAGACTGAAAGCTACAGACACAGAGCTCATGTGAATCATTTTAAATGTCAGTTTGTTGATCTCCTCTCCCTCAATTCTCGTAAAAATCCTCCCAAAGTACTTGTGTGCTAGTTTTTTTAAATCTTTTGGCCTTTCAGGTTGTATTTTGTGTTTACCGTTGAATGTTAAATTTTTAAATTTGGTATGCTAAACCTTCTAAGCATTTTGAGGAGGTAACGTGAATTTGAATTTGAAAATTACAGTAATTTTGGAGTGGGTCTGTAACAGGGGAATGCTGAATTTGAAGACAGATTTTATTTTTTATTCAAAACATTGCTTGTAAAAACATCTTTCTTACATCTTATAGTTTGAAGTCTGTGCAGTCATAGGAATGACCTGAATGGAGATTCCTTGAACTGTTTTTTTACTACTTTTGCTAGAACTTTTGCTGCTTTCTAAAACAGAGAATTAAAATATTCTGAAAGTATTTCCCACTGAGATATTCCCTCATAATAATGCTTACTTTTACCATAATTTGATGTGCTGCTCAGCTTACTTAGGAAAGTGTTCATTGGCTAATCTGTGAATGTTTTTGCCATACAGCTCTTAAACACAAATGACCTGGTACAGGCACATTTTGAAATCAAAACCTTATATTACTCTGTAGATTTTTCTTTCCCCACATTTTTAATTAAAAAATCCTCACAACATAAGTTGTTAATACTTACAAAAAATTTACCACACCTAAATCAGAAATTGTAAGAAAGGAGGGAGGATGACCAGGAGTTCTATTTGGGGCCACACATAGATTAGGTGAGTTGAGTACTGCACACTGTGGTGTTAAGAAAACACTGCAGTTCAAAGAGACAGTTAAAATTTTAATAATTTATCTGCATTCTGCGTACAAAAACAACTCTTGTGGTGGGTCTTGAAATGTACTGGAAAATGGACAGTCTGCTCTCTTCCTATGCTGTCATATTATGGAGTTTCATGTACATGCAACTTACATGCTAGCAGTTGTCATAAGTAGCTGTGTGACTGTTCCCATTGACCTCTGCGCTTTGCCTGCCTGGTTACATATCTGTTAGTAGTGACTGAAATGTGCTGAGCCTCAGCTGCCCTCAACCAGCATGTACAATTCAGACTTTTGTAGTATGGCTTCAAAATTGGCTTAATCTGATTTGATAAGAATGCATTTAGTACATTGTAAATGCAAGGTCTCTACTATCCAAAATGGGACTGTCTGTAATCTGTTGTCAATCAGTTCTTGCAGATACAGAGAAACAGCTAGGTTACCCTGACAATTGTCCCTATATTTTTCTTTAAAAATTTTGTCTGGTAGGGATGTCAGTGGTTCACTACCAGCAGAAGTATTTCCTGAGGTGATTCTACCAAAAATCACAAATTCTACAGTCTTTTTGCAGAACAGTGGCAAATTTCAGCTGGTCCTTGTGTGAGATGCCAGAGGAAAAAAATCCTGCAGTTATATTCTTGGGATGGAAATTCTCAACCTTGCTCAATGCCAATGCTGCAGCATTATGTTGCATCTGCATCATTTTATTGCACCTTGATAAAAATAGACGCAGAACAGAAACCAGTGCTGTGTGCATCAGCCTTCCCTACAACACACAGCTCTAGCAGAGGAAATGCTTTGAGACTCTCAAAGACTTCAAGTGGGGAATGCAGAAGAAGGAGGTGTGCATTGGAAGCACACTGCTGTCCCTGCAGTGGCCTTTTGTGAGGGTTTCATTATTTCTGTTGTACACTTGGAAACGACTTGTTTCCACTGCTGTGCTGGCTGAATTGCTTCACGCTGAAAGTTGGTGATCATTTAGGACGTCTTGCTTTGGTAATAGCTTATTCTTGAGTACTATAGAAGTGATAGCTTCACAGTTCTGAAAACGTTTTAAAAATTAATATTGTAGAAACAAAGTGATAAATAGGAATGAAAATGCATGAGACTGAGCCCCCCCAGAAGTAGAAATCTTCTCAGTCCTTCTGTTTTTTAGAGATCTTGTTTCTACTCTTGCTTGCCACTAACCATTTCAGAAAGAAAGTACTTGCATAGGTTCCTAGAGGCAATGTCTTGCAGCTGTGAAAAACTGGAGAATGTCACTAAACTGGTGTGTTTGAGACTTCACATTTCCGATTCCAGTTGTGGCTAGCTTGTCGTTGATCTGTGAGATGCATCAGTGGTTAGCACAGGGAATGCCAGTGCTCCTGATCGGAAGAGCTGTTCCACAAGTAGTCTCATGGCTTGTAGCAGGAGAGTAGTTTCCCTGGATGTTGTGGAAGAGGGATACCTCATGGCATAATTTGGGGACACAGGCTGGTAAGCTACACCAGTGTCTCTGTCTTCTGGTATGAGATGAGATGTAGCTGGGCTCTTGTAAGTGTGCAGGGTGAATGTAGTCGTGAGCATCTCTGAGGAAGCGTTTCCACCTACTGCTGGGACACAACTTTTCTTAGAAAATATTGGAAGCTCCTCCTGGGCCAGAACATTGGAAGCAGAAAGCATTGAGGAACCTGAGGCCGGAATGATCCCAACTTAAGTGTCCTTGTCTCCATCTCCTGATAACCCAGCTTTCACACACTAGTGTGTCTGTCAGTTTGTGGTAATCATTCCCTGTGTGGTGTGGCAACATCAGTATTCATGTGATTCTGTAAATCTTGCGTGTATGTTGTCACATCTGGCTTTGATAAACATGGTGACCTGCTGAGCTTGGCCTAGAGCAGTCTGATGCTCAAATCCACAAGGAACCGTTAATGTTAATGTTAATGCTTGTTAACATTACAGACTGTGAGAGGGAATGATCCAGACCTGCAAAATTTTTTCATAGCACTAAGAAAGCTGCTGTCATAGACCAGGATCATGGTACACCCTCTGTTCATGCCAGGAGTGATGGAGGCTGCTTTCACTGCTCTTCAGAAAGAGATCAGCAAGACTCTGGTTGGGCTGGAAAACAGAAGGTGGTTTGCAGTTAGCAAGTGTTACTAAGCTCAAGCATAGTAACACTTCAGCAGAACAAAACTGGTGGAAGGTTAGAGCTTCAGAGTTACCAAGCAAAACATTAGTGTGTCTGACAGCCAAAATGTGTACCTTGAAAGAGGACAGAGGGATTTGCTCCAAGAAGGCTTCTTGGATGGGAGATGGCATGATACTGCTCGGCTAGGAAGGCGATTTCTCAAATTGATAGAAAAATAAATGGTGGCAGAAACAGGCCTAAACTTTCACACAACAAAAGCACTCTAAAGGACATGTCTGTGGCACTATGAAGTGCAGCCACAACACTGGCAAGGAGTTCTTGTCGCATTTAGAAGTTGCAGACTGGTTGCTGTAGTTTTGTTGGCAAGTACATAGGGTCACATTCTATCAAGTTTGGGAAGGCTGTAAATGCTGTGTAACTACCCCAGCTGATAAAACCTAAAGTATTTCTAAAAGTTGGTGTAGTAACTGAGAGAAGGGGATGATGGCAAGTGGTAGTGTACATATTTATCTACAGAAGCCAGTTTTTCATTATGAGCAGCCTGGTATGTTCCACCTTCATCTTCATTCTGCTGTTTCTTTGCCAAGAGAACATGTAGGCTCTCCCCACGCAGTCTGCCACTGGACTGATGAAATCTGCTCCTCTTGTGAGTATGCAGAAGTGTGCAAGTGTTGATGCTGAGGAACAGCAGAATATAGAATAGGCTGAGACAATGCTTTGTCAACATTAAGCGTGGTAATTTCTAAATTTTGCAGAATTGAATTGTTGTGTGATTTTTAAAAGCCCTCTACCAGAAAAAAAAAGCGCAAAATACTGAGATAAATGAGTATGATGATTTAAAAGAAATAAACCATATACATTTACATAATTCAGGCTCATTAAAATTCGTAGTAAGCCATGTCCAGATGTGAGTGGAGATGGTCAAAGAAGAGACTGATTGAATGGTGAAGGAGTTTCTTGCTGGTATAGGAAGAGTGTATATTTGCAGCAGGAAGTACTTATAAGTCTCTTTTGAGTCAGGATCTTAATATTTCCATAAAGTTTTATACACTGCAGTTATATGAATGGAATAATAAGGTTGTCTGGTATCAGAGAAATTAGGACACTTAGTGGTTTGAATTGCTATTCAAAAGCTGAACAGTTTATCACCTTGTCTCTACTATAATAGAGTTTTTCAGAATGCTGGAGGCCTAAAACAGCTAATGTGGGTTGTACTGATCCTCTGCATCTTGGTTTACATAGTTTTGACAGTCTTGGTGACAATTCAGGTGCTGACTTTAGCTTCCTCATTAGAGAGAGCTGATGTGCACTCTTAGTCCTACAAAAATAAACTGAAATGTATTTGCCTGTCTTAGGAAGTGGAGGGGGAAATTCTGTGATACACCATGGTGGCCTCCCTGACTCTTGTCATTCTCCCTGACAGGCATATCAGAGAGATTTAAGACTGTTTCTTGACTCATCTAAATACTTTTCAACTTATGCATGTGTAGTCTTTGCTTATAGCGGGGGCAGGAATTGTAGGAATCATTCAGTACGTCTGAATCTCTGGAGTGGTCAGCCCAAAGAAGATGTCCCTATTACTATCTGCTTCTGTCTTACCTCTTTTTCTTTTTTTTTTTTTTTAGTATCGGAACATTTGATACAGGTGTTTCTGGAATTATCTTCATTGAGTTCCGAAGAAGTAGAAATACCTTTGCTTTGCAGGTGGAGAACTGAAATGCAAACAGATTAAATAATTAGATGACACTAGGTCTTAGACCCTGAGGCATCTTAGCCATGAGGTAATTTTTAGTATTTTGTCCTTAATTTTGAGAATTTTCGGTCATTTTTTTATGAGCATAAGTAACTAAAATAATCTTTACTAGTCTTTGAATTCTAGATGCTTGCTTTTAATTTTGTTTCTGTAAAGTTCCCTTCTTTCTATGCAGTTAATTCTGTTGCTTCCAGCGGTCTATTTGGCAGCTATGTCATCTCCATGTCGGAAAGTTAACTGTTTAGCAAACCCCACAGACATAAGAAAATGTGCTCAGTGTAATTATGGTTATTCAGAAATTCAGATTTAAACCTGAGGTGTGTGCTGAAGCACACCTATGATTGCTTATTATTCAGCCTTTTGAGGAGGAGAGCATTAAGGGTGACCTGTAAAGAGATTTAAGGATATTATGAGCTTGCAGTGCTGTGTGGTCAGGTCATTGAAATACCAAGGGTAGCATTAATGGGCAGTCCACATTATAATCTTCTAAAGATAATGTTTTCCCTTTCAACTTCTTGTGTACCTAAATTCCAATTTGCCAGCTTGCACTGCATGGGGTGCCCCATCTCACACTGCTCTGCTGACAACAGATCCATCACATGGATTAACTGAAGCATGAAGCCAGATGAATGCAGGGAAAGATCAGGAAATGGCTCTACTTGGGTGTATATATATTGCAGAGCTCTGAATTCTTGGCACCTGGTTTTTATTCACTATCATTTAAATAATGATTTTGAAGAAAATTGTGTGTTTAAAATACAGGAAGCAAATAGAGTACTTCTGGGGAGGAGCCCATAATGTCTTTGCTCTGGCAGAGACCTATGATGGATCTGTAACTATCAGTCTTGTGCAATCTGATTGGGTGATTAATTTAGGAAATTGAATATGTAAATATTACAGCTGGTGAACTTTTTTATCTCACTAAAGACAGCATTTATAATGAAGAAGTGCTTTTCAATTCAGTATCACAAGAGTTGATCTGTTTAGACTTTGACTGACAGACTTAAGGACTTCACTGTGCTGACATCCATTAAACCTCCCCTGTACCCCAGAAGGTGTTTTAAGAATGGGGAAAGTTACAACTCATGATGACATCTTTCCCAAACCTATTAAAAGCTATCAAACAAAACTTGAACTTGATTTCTTCCTGTAGTTCATTTGACTAAAAAATAGAGAATCCCTGAAGTTTGTTACTCAAATTTGTGAGTATGGCACTGGGATGTCCCAGGACAGAGTTGAACATGAGGAAATGGCTCTCTATAAGGGGTAGTATTTCTCTCAGAGGAATATGTTGTTTGGGATTCTTCAAACCAGAAAGCTGTAGTGGCAAGATAAAATGCTCTGCTTAGCCTTTTGAAGACTGGGTTTTGGACTCTGTTTTTCACAATTAGAAATTTATGAAAATGAAACAAACTCAGATAAACTTACAAATGCTGAACAGTATTATTATTTTTTTTGACATATGTGTTTCAAACTCTATTTTATGTAGTTCGTTTCCTGTAATAAAGAAAAGTTGTTTTTGAATATTTTCATCTTTAAAAGGTAGAGAAAGGTTGTGTGCTATAAGTTGGATTTATACAGATTCATGTTATTTCAAAATGTCAGAAACAAAATTTAACTTTTCAGTGTAAAAACTAATAAAAGCTTTTCTATTAAAAAAAGGTATTTCTACAATTGAATTAATAAATATTTTTTTTCTCAAAAAATAGGGCTTAGTTGACTGCAGCTATGATCGGGAATGGATGGCAATATCTAAGTTTGTAACTGTTTTAGGAGAATGATTGTATCCACATCTCCTTAAGAAAGTTTTAGGAGTTGCATTTTGATCCTTAATAATGCCATTTGCTGCATAGGCTATGGCTGTTGTCTTAAAAAGATGCTTGATAAAATACATCTGAATGTGTGAGACATCAGGAGAACATCTAAGTGTGTAGTGTGGTCTAAGCCAATGCAGTGAAATAAGTCTTAAGCGGTGATTGTTTCACATGAATGCTCAGAACCATGGAAAACTTCATTGTGAGTCTTTACACATCTGTTGGATAACATGGTGCCTACAAATTTTTATCAGTGGGACTGCAGCCATAAAAATGGCTAAGTAACGACTTGAAAAAATGATGTAATACTCTTAGGATGCTGTTAAGTGCTGGCAAAAAGGTACTTGAAGAACAAAGTAAGATAGAATAATGCTAATACTTATTAATACAGTATTCCTCTCCACACTCCCTGACATTTGTAGTAATAAAGTCAAGGTCCAAGAATGATGGTATCTGGAAAATCGTGTCATCTTTATTAGATGTTTTCTGACCCTCTCTGTACTTGCTTATCACATAAAGCAGCACCTCTGAAATGTAGTAATGCTGCTCTACCTGCCAAGATGAATGAAAATTCAGTAATAAAATAGGAAATGGTTCTTGCACATCTTCTCATTAGTTGGTTTGCTAAATTAGCTCAGAAGGAGAAGCTAATCTCTAGGTCAGAGTAAATAGGCAGCATAGCTGTTATCATGGTTGGCTCATTCCACTACAGACAGCAAAATGCTGGATTAAAAATAGTATTGCCTAATGTGAATTCTGATGCCTGATGCAGATGGATAGACAATATATTTAACTTCCAGATATATTGTGCATAATTTCAGAAATGGAGGGAGATGCTGGGGCCATTGCTTTTCCTGAATGTGTTTATGTTAGATGAGCTATAAAAAACTAGGGTGGTGGGAGGTATTTTTTGTATTTTGGATGTTACTTCAAAACTGGTTAGAGTAATAGTGTTTATGTGTATTTATAAACATAGCTAAGAAAACAGGAATTTGGCAGACATATATTGTACACCCACAAAACATTCTTTTGTACTGTGATTTCTTCAACTTATTTTTACACAGAACGTGCTGCAGTGAAAATGCTGTGCAGTCACTAGACGGTAATAAACACCAACATCAACCACTAGGGGGAGCAAGATTTCAATTCTTGTAATTAAGTGTAGTGCTAATAACTAATTAGTACATCTTAAGCATTGAATATACCATTCAGTGTATAAAGTGAGATCTTTTAGTTTGACAACCTTTATAAAACAGGTTGTAGACTTAGTCTACCGCTTAGGGCTTTTTTATCCGTACCCTAGTGCTTGTTTGAACTGTGATAATTTTTTAGTTAGAAAGTCATATACAGGATTTACAGTGATGGAAAATCCCTGTTTAACAATGGGTAAGGGAAAAGAGTTTAAAACTGCTTTTTTGTCTGCCTCCTGCAGATTCAACCCATAACTGTATGTATGAGGGGAAGACATGATGCATTTGCTGTTCTTACACTCTGTTTCCATGTGAATATCTCTTACTGCTGGGGAAATGCATACTGGATGATGAAGGTTCTCTGATAGACTTGACCAAGTGAAATAAATGAATTTTTTCAAGCTGCACACTGTAGTTCAGATTATAAGTTTTTTTCCTTGAACTCCTTATACCTATTTTGCAACCTTTGGGAAATGCCACAACTAGCTGCGTATTAAGCCCTCAGTGCTCATTTATATCATCTCCTTGCTCCCATGAGAAATTTTGCTGCTTGTAGAACTGAGGGACATTTATTCTTTTATCTATACATCACATAAAAACGTAGCTATTTATCTATGCTAGTACCTAAATTGTTTGCCTGATATCTGCCTTCCAGATTCTACAAAATGTATGTATATTATGACTGGGGGCTGCTTTTGTCCTTTGGTATGACTTGATGGCTAGCAAGGCTATAATGCATGTTGTTCAAAGAAGGCTGCTTTATTCAATGATAAATTATCATGTTCCTGTGGTTACTTACTTTCTATGCCTTGTTTGCTAGAATTTTTTACTTGTTTTAAATGAAAAACATAACCCTGTATGATCTACTAGAAATACTTAATGTGCAGTTGTCACTAAAGGACACGGAATGGTTCACACAAACACGTCTCAGTGGTAGGACAGGAAAAGAAGTAACTTTATTTTCTGATTCCAGTATTTATAGATTCTTGACAATGACCAGGGATTGGATAACCAAGTTGCCACCTTCCCAATCACACTGGTCATATGAAATGTCCATGAAGAGGTATTTCTTAGAAGGAATGTGTAAACAACTTATATTTACAGTTACTTTCCTGGGAAAGTAACTAAAATGGTGAAAACAAGATCAGAAGGCTTAGTTTTTCAGGGTGACATGCAGTTACTTTTTAAAATCTGTAGGTGAATTTTAATGTTTCTCTTATGCATAAATATTTTCTTCTGTTGTAGTGAGCTTATTACAACATGGTTAAAAATTACATATTTTACAAATGTCTTGATACACTGTCAGCTGATAAGTTAGCTTATTGACCAGACTGGAAATCTCACTTGAAACACCTTTTGGGTATGCTGTCTCTTGTACTAAGCTACTGTACCTGAACTCAGTACTGGTAGCAGCTAATATCCTGTTTGTTCTTTTCAAGGAGTGTTATGCCATGATAGCTTTGTTCAACCATTATAATAACTTCCAGCTATTTCAAAATACTTTGAAAATAGCAATAATTGAATGAGCAGCTTCTCCAGTTCCTCCGTTAGTCATTGGATAATAATTAGCTGACTCAAGGGACTCAACTAAACCAAAACAAACTCCTCTCAAGGGATGTGTTAGCTCAGTTCTAATCTATTGTTCTTCTAAGATGTTGATGAAGTGAGAAGCATTTCTTTGTTGCTAAAAGATGTGATTTCATTGTCTTCCTAAGCCCATGAAAATGGAGAAGGTGTCTTAAGGTGACCTGTTTTTTACCCTGGTTCACAAATTAACTCTTCTTTTTCAGTATGGGGGGCTATGCTTTTAAGATTTTACTAGTCTTAGTGTCACTAAGGAACTCTATTGTTTGTATTGTTACTGGTATTGTTACATTCCATGTACATCACCCTAAACAATTAATGAGAATTGAGCATTCTGTAATGCCTTTGGGCAGTGACTTCCCAAGATTTTAATACGTTTTGAAAATCTCCAGTGTTTATTAGTGTAATTATCAGCGTGAAGATGGTAGATTAGATAACTGTTGCATTGGAATATCATGTGCAAAATATTGATTTATTATCAATATGGCATTGTGGTTTTAAACACGGACTTTCAACTCCCTAAGCAGTATTTTATGGTGGTACTTAAAATCCGTAATTGGTGTTATACAATTAAAAAGTTACTGGGGAAGAATTTTTATTGCTGTTAATTACTGAAGTAAATGTTGACTTTTTTTTTTTTTTTTTCCCTCTTATATATTGAATGAGACTTTTTTCCTAAGGATGCTTTTTATAAATTTGGTTTTGGAAATGTAATCTTCAAAGCAAGGGTAGATTAAGCACCTTTCCTGACTTGAGTGATACAATGTTTTTTATCTTCAAGTGAATATGAAAGGGAAAACTTAATGATCCTTACCCCGTTTTTTGTTACTTGCTAGCTTATGTAACTCTTCGTGATAAATAAAAGCCATCACCCAATTTCTGTACTAAAGCATCTCCTAAGAGATGAAGTTGCCTGAGCTGCTTGTTGTCTTGCAAGTGGATGTATAGCAGATAAGTTTTGAGCAATAAATGCTGTTAAGAACATGTTCGCAGGTTCTTAACTTCATTATTTTATTTATTTTTGACAACTGCAGAATTTTGTTTTAGTTGGATACTGAGGGAAAGTTGCTGAACATGCCAATAACATTTTATTGCAGGAAAACTATAGCTCGTTGTCAGCTGTGCATTTACCAATATGACATAGATCTGTTCCTAATAATTCGGGGTTTTCATATTTTTAAAACATCACATTTATTGGTAAATTTCTTTTGTTCAGTCCTACGTGGCAGAGATAAGTTAATTGCAATGGCTTACGGAACACAACAAAATACATCTGTTGATTCTGTGTTTGTAAAGTATAAGCAGCATTATCAGTATTGCTAGTGAAAGAGGCTTCAATTTTAGGGACAGGTGCTGAGTAGGAAGTGGTCCTGCTCCCCCTGCCTCCTTGGTGACCATTCCATCCATGTGCCTTCTACTGGGTGTGGTCCTGGGATGTCCTTCATTGAGCTGTTTCAGCTCACTAAATTAGGAGAGAAGTTGTCTTCTTAGCATCTAATAAGCTTGCAAAACCTCATTCTCCCTTGAAGTGTTTGCTTTGAAATCAGGCATTTCTATGTCATGGAAAGTCACAAACAGCAGGCACCACTTAGGAAACCATGTAATTTATTGACAGGCATTGCAAAGTCTTCCCCACCATTTACATGTTGTGCTCTTAAAGGATAAGGCCTCTGCTTTGCTTTATGAAGCATGTAATTTGTATAAGGTTGTTGTGGGATGATGCTGGACTTCTTGCAAGTACCTCCCTTCATTTTCATTCAGTCTCTATAGTGCCTTAATATGCACATGTCCAGCAAGCACTTCAGGAAAATAGTTATTCAAGTCTCCTTGCTTTCAAGCCCATTCTACAAACAACATGACTGATTAGCTGGACTGTGTGTGCATGTAATTGTGCACAAAAAAACAAGGTGGAGTTACATTTGGATCTATGGGTCATGGAATTTGGGAAGCTATTGCTTGTGAATAGTCTGTACAGAATCTTGGGACAGAGTTGTAAGGGATTTGACCATCACTGTTTGAAGTGTTCACCATTGACTGATATGATCATATGTCCTGGTTCTGGCCAGTGTTAAATTTTGCAGTAGCCAGAAGGGGGCATGGCTAGAACGTGGAGGTTGTTCTATACCAACTTGTGTGACTCTCTGGGAATGGGAGGAAAGGGTCTCTTTCGGGTTCATGGGGGTGTTAAGAACTCACATGCCAATCATTAACTTTTTGTACACTCTTTTGTTTTTGGTGCTGTTACTGTTCGTTTTTTTGATCTTGTTTCTAGTAAATTGTTCTTATCTAAACGTGTAATCTTTATGCTTTGTATCTCCAGTTGTCTCCATCCTGCTACAGGGGTATGGGGGGAAGGGGGAGAGGGAAGTAAGTGAGTGTTGTATGGTTTGTAGAATCTCAGTGGGAGCACTAAGTTGGGGAACATCATTCCTAAAACCATGATGTTAGGATACCTATCTCTGTTACTATATACATGGACAGGAACAGTTGCCTAGAATTTATCCATTCTTCTGTCCTATTTTTTCTCCTTTCTGATTTTGCAAAAATGCACTTTTTCAGATAGTGAAATCTGTATAATGGCTTTTAGTATAATCATGTCTGGTTTTACACAGAAGGATTAAACTTTTTTCCCCCGTCTGAATTTGCCTACTTGCAAGCAGTAGACAATTTTTTTCTTTTTTTCTGGTGGGTCTTTGCCAACATTATGATAGGCTAGTCTTGCTCAATTTTTAAAAGGTTTTAGGGTATGTTTCAGAATTGGAGACTTCACGTAATTTTGGTAAAGTGGTAGAGATTTTCACAAAGAAATCATGAGTTCAGTTTCAGTCCTGGGCTTGGAACAGAAAATAGAGGTAATTTTTTGCCTTAATGTAAAATAAAGTTTGGATGTCATGTTCCATGATCACTCCACAATAAATGAGCTTGACTGAATTATGGAAACTGAACTGCTTTTGTTATTCTTAACTGCCTTGTAGTTACAGTAATGAGGTGAGAGGAGAACTCGAAGGGCAGTGAGGACACTGAAACTTCTCCTGTGTGATAGGTGGAAGACTTTGTTTTCAATATTCAGCCAGTGCTTTTCACAACATCAGTTATGTATAATTCTCTAGTTTCATGATTGTGTACAGTTCTTTCCCCAAACACACTGATTACAGGCAAAAACTTGTGTATATAGCAGAGAAGATAAAGTTGTAGAGTTCATGGAGGAGGAGGTGTTTCTTGGTACTTACAGAGATTTGAGAATTTCCTTCTTACGCAGTTTTCAGGAAGGACTGTTGCCAGCCATGCTTGCCCTCAAGTGAACCTCTAAAACTTCATGCTCAGTATGCTTAGGCATGCCTCAAAGTGAAAATAAATGATGAGAGTTTTTCTTTTACTGGCTGCAGTAGATGTGAATATAGTGTTAATGGAGAGGTATAAAAAGAGCAGTCATGCTGGGAAGTGCTGTCCCGTGGGGTACAAATGGACATCAGTCCAAGTACCAGCTTCTGCAGCTATTTCAGCCTTTCTTGTACAAGAAAATCTGACCGGAGACTTAGATGAGGCTGTTTTCCCTTCTTACATGGGAATGGTCTTTTCTAAAATGATTTTGTCTTTAAAGATGTGTTTGATTATTCTTTTGTGTTTGATCAATGTTACACTGACATTTTCTGTGGCATAACAGTAAACAGTGTTTGCTGGGGATTTTTACTAAAGCCTTTGGTGTTAAGTAGGGTGAGAACTGTCTCATCCCGAGCGTCATGTGAGCCCTTCCAGCTCTGCTCTGTGACCCTCAGATAAACAAAAAGGCAAGTGGAAATTTTTAAGTACATTGAAAATACCTCCTAGTTTTTCAATCCAGAGTATCTTTTCCTGTACCTGACTATCACTGCTTCGACATCTGGAGTTAAGACGTTATGGAATGACAAGGTAGTAGAGTAGTAATTTTAGAAATGCTTTTATTTGCATACTGCAGAGATATGAGGAAAAATGCTAGACAGAGCTGCAGAGGGAGAAGGGAGAGGGCTGGAGAGATGCTGGAATTAGGTGTGAAAAGGCTGAGGACAGCAGTCAGCGGAGACTAAAACGAGGAGTGAAGGTGGAATGTTGGGTGGTGCGAGTCAAGAAAGCAAACCAGCTGAGTTGGAAAGCAGCTGGGAAATGGCCAGGAGGGAAGCAAAGGAAGAAAGCTGGAAGGAAGAAGGGGAGGAAATGAGTCAAAGTACCTGAGGGGTTAGGTCATTGTTATGAGTGGGAAAGGTACTCAGAGCCTTTCTGTACCCTTCTCTTGCCAGCCTGTGCTTCAGGGTAGCTTTCTCAAAAGAGGTAGCTGGCAATGGAGGCAGGCGGTTGTCCCACCTTTCGGTGGCAAACGCTTGATGTCTGGAGTGGCAGGTAGCCATTGTGACAAACGGTAATTAAGTACCTGGTACCGTCAGTTCTCCCGGGAGAGGCAAAACCCCAGCAGTGACACACGTACACCATGCACTGCACCGAGACCCTGGTCCTTAACTTACAGTTCCCTGCACGTCCGAGCCTAGCTGGCGGGCGGCTCCGACCCGCCGGGGGCTCTGTGGGGGACCCGCGGGGGCTGTTCTGTGTTGTGGGGGCTGACCCACGGGGCTTGTGCTGTGGGGTGCGGCCTGACCCGCGGGGGCTGTGCTGTGGGGGCTGACCCGCGGGGG
>NC_031799.1:20872205-20996753 GCF_001522545.3 Parus major
CGGACTGAGGCGCGGGGGCTGTGAGAGGTGCAGGCTGACCCGCGGGGGCTGTGCTGTGCTGTTCCGGGTGCGGACTGAGGCGCGGGGGCTGTGAGGGGTGCGGGCCGGCCCGCGGGGGGCTCTGACCCGCGGTGGGCGGGAGGAGCGGCGTGGCCTCTGCGCGGCCGCCAATGGCCGGGGCGGGGCGGCACTTGCGGAGCAGCCGCACGGAAAAGTTTCTGTCGGTTCGGGTTGCTGCTATCTCTGCTCTCCTTCCGCCCTCACGGAGGCTGGCTGCCTTCCCGCTCTCTTTCCCTGGGCTGCTGTCCCTTCCTCCTCTTCCTCGTCGTACTATGGCACTGAATTATTAAGCTTTCAAAAGCAGAGAAATGGATATGTCGGATCCTAGTTTTTGGACGCTGCTTTCCAACTTCACGCTGCCCCACCTGCGGCGAGGCAGCCGGCTCCGCCGGACTCAGAGGTAAGGCAGGCCGGCCGCTCCAGGTGCGCGGGAGCGGCCGCATTGGATTTCCTGGTCCCCGGCAGAAGGGCCCTTGGAAGGCGTCGGGACCCGCGGCCTCCTGACTTCTACTGGTCTGGAGCTGCGAGAGATGAGAGCCTCTCCTTGCGAGGCCCTTGCTGGTGGTTTTTCTAACCAGACGCTGCATAGTACTCTGCCTCTATTTATAAGATACTTTCTTTTGTCCAACCCTTCTACCCTCCTCATTTTTTCCCCCTTAAAGACATTTCCAGCTTGCTCTCCGGTATTCGACCTTTTATTGAAAACAGATATTCTTCATATGGACAACTCAAGATAGCCTGTTTGGTTCGGTGTTTTTAAAGGGACAGGTTTGCATAAGTACCTTTTTAAAACCAGTCTAGATTGATATTTGTTAGTACAGGAATGGCCCTTTTTTTTTTTTTTTTTTTGTTTCTGTAGCATTTTCATTATTGTCGGGAGGGGGAAAAAAGGAAATAGTCAATCCTGAGTAAAATTGCCATCAGTGGGCAAAAGACTGACAAACTTTCATATCATGGTCATTTTTTGTGCCATAGTGGCCCTTTCAGTTAAATATATATTCCTATCACAAGGAAAAGAAAAGATGTATAGAAGTTTGTAACTTTGTACACTAGTACCCCATCTGCCGTTTTTAGACACACCAGGTGTAGTGTTAAATTATGACATTCTTCTGACTCTGAAACTACCTGGAGTATTGGCTTACATATTGTCTTTGGAGAATGTGCGTAAAACATTTCTTCTGCTGGCTAAAAAGGTGGCACAAAGCAAGCAAGATAGAGGCTTAGCAAAGTTGGACTTTACTAAGCTTTAAGTATTTGTCGTGTGATTTTTTTTTCAAAAGAAAATTACTATCTATTTAATGGCAGAAAGTTTAAAATAAGAAAAACAAATGGCTTGTTTGACATCAATGAAAAAACAATTCCTGCAGTAAACATCTGTTCTTTGTGTCTTCTACTTGGGGTAGCTGTAAATGCTGAGTTATTTTATAATTTCTGTCCCGCTCCTCTAAATAATTTTTCACGCGCACAGAACATTAACTGAGAACCCAAATAGTTTTACGGATTTTTCTGCTGAGATGTGTAGAGGTTTTTTTCAAATTGTCTTCACTGTTCTTACTTAAGTTGGATTTGTATCTGTGTGAAGACCTACCTTTTACAAACATATGGCTGTGTGGCAAGTTGAGGAAGAGAGAATCTTCATAGCTCTCACAAGAGGCATGAAATAAATATTTACCATGAATAAGGTATGAGGCGTGAATTAAATATTAAATAATATTTATAAAGTTTTTTATAATATAATATATTTTTAATATATTTTTATATAATTATATTTTTTATAATATAATATAATATTTATAAAGTTGTTTTATATATTTGGATGCCTTCCTGCTTTTCAAACATATTCAATGCTGTTCTAGGTTTGTTGAAACTTTTTAAAGCACCATTGAATATTGTCTCAGCATATTACATGTATGGTATGTCAGTGAATAGTACATGCCATGTATGTACTTGTATATACATGTATACATGTATGCAGTAGCGTTTGACGTATTATATTAAATATTTAATGCCCTCCCTGTAGGCAAAACAGTGTGTCACAGCACTGTGAAGTGAAAAAGTGAGCATTAGAATTTCAAGGCTACTTACTCTTAATGGGCCCAGATAACCCTCCTTTACCAGGTTGGTTCTGTCTTCTGAGTGGTGGGATGTCAGAATCTGCTCTGTTGATGTCTCTTGGGGAAGGTTCTCCACACACTTCTTCAACTCTCATCTTAAAGGTGGACCTGCCTCTGCCCTCCATACTCATAATTAATTTATTAATGTAAGGTACAAAACTTACAGAGCAATAAAACTGTCAGAAGCATAAAACCCAGCATGGATAGCACAGATACTCCTAACTCCACTTTAGAAATGGGTTTGGATTAATTAGGGTACTATCCAGGTATACGTGTTCTGTGCTGTGTCTCATCTGTATTATCTTTACAGGCTCAGTCAGCCATAGCTGCAGCTGCATGCAAAAACTGTACGGGTAGCTACTTACTTAGCTTGACTTGCTAACAGGATGCCTTCCCTTTCTTTCTAACGTTGCTGCTGGTTGCCACTTACGTTGTGTAGCTTCCCGGGCATTTTAGATGCCTGAAGAGTAGGTTAAGGAGTGAGATTTGAAGGAAGTTTAGTTCCTGCCATCTGATTCTCCTTTTGGCTTTAAGTGAAAGTTTTGGGTCCATTGATTTAATGGAGATTTTTTCTTAATAGTTACACTGCCTGTGAAACTTGTCTAGCCTGGTGCTTGCCTAGGTGCTTCAGGAAAACTTCTGAAGAAGTGTTTCTTTCTGGTTGTATCTGCAGTTGGCTTTGGATCTCCTTGCCAATTTAAGAGCAAAAATTTTATGGTTTGTCTGGGCACTGTTACCTCTCAGGTTCCTTTTGCTTGTTCAATTATTTTTACCACTGCTACCAGATTTTTGTGGCCTGCTAGACTCTTTTGTTTCTTTGAGCACTACCCTGCTTTCGTAAAACCTGGGATAAAGAGAATTGTCTGCCACCACTATGAATTTTGTGTCTTTGTACAGATTTACTTGATGTAATCATATATCTCTCTTTGAGGTTCTAAGAAGTAAGGAATGAAGAGATAGGCTCCTTCAGGTTTTCCAACAGTTGACATTAGCTGAATTTCACTTGCAGCAGCTCTTTGGGAAGTGATACCTGAATAAGAAGTATCACAGCCTGATGTTCAAGTGGAGTGGGTTTTCAGGACTGGTGGGTAGGAAAATTATCTACAATAATAAATTGGTGGCATTTGTTCCTAAAATCCATGAGACTGTAGGTGCCATTGATTATACTTTTACAGTGCTTTTACAGTGCTTTTACAGTGAAGTAATATGTGTATGACCATATAGAGAATTAGAGTGAGAGAGAGAGGGTCTCTATCTATGTGTCAACATCTACTTATGGAAATGTCTACAGATACACTTCTTCTCACATGGAAAAATCGCTACTTTCTGCTTTGTTTTATGATACATGTTTGGTTCTCTCTGACACTTGCACTCTTCGTATCTGATTTTCCGTGTATCTTTTACAAAACCAACAAGCCAGTGATCTTTTTTTTGTGTGTCCTTTTCTCTTGTTTTTTTTATGATAGTTGCACTGGAACAATGTTAGTGCAATTGTTCTTCCTTTGAGTCAGAGTGGGATTTTTTTTTTCCCCAAAGGCATGAAATTAATGAATTCTTGCCCAGTTATTTCTGAACCAAAGTAGACTCATAGATGATTTGTGTTTAAACTTCATTTTATTTGTTTACAGTCACCAAAGTGGTAGTGAGTCCTTCATAATATGAGTTGAAAATATTCATCAGTCATCAAATATGTGTTATGACAGTTCATAACCTTTCACAAACCTTAAAAACAATGGGAAATTATAACTTATTTGAAACACAGAGAACAGAGTAGTCAAACTTCATTGTAGTTCAGTTATTTTTGGGACAACATGCTACTTGGAAAAGCAGGTTTTTTGAATGTCTCTAATCTGGTAGTTCGAAAAGGCAGTGATATTAAAATTCTGATGTAAACTCTCGCTGTTGTTTTTTATGTAGACATTGGTTTTTAACTCTGTCAACAAATGGTACTAAAAGAATATTGTAAATGGATTTTTAAATTCAGTAACAGATGTTCAACATGGTCCTGTTGATAATATGAGAAAACTGATGTCTGATTATGTTGATGTCAGTTGAAACTGTTCAAATGGAGAGTTTTTACTTACGCATAAGAGTAAACATCAGTTCAAACTTTGTTAAAAAAGTATTTCTTTTTGATGTATTTGTGTTGTTTTCAATGTATGTTTGGAGGTGTGGTAGTTTGTAGGGCTTCACCGTTTCTTGACTTTCAAGTACCTCGATTCACTTTAGTTCCTACAAGCAAGACAGAGGAGCTATTATTCTAATAATGTTGAGTAAGTTTAGAGAAGGTGGTTATCCCAGAACTGGGGGGGATTAAGAAGTACATCTGTGCAGACTATCTGTGCTTCCAAATGCACTGCCATTGAATGTGTTTTGTTAGAAGTTAATCTGCTGGACCAGTGATCCCATTGTTTTCTGTACTACCTAGTGAAATGTTAATATAACTTGGTAATTGTATTTCCTTTCATTCACAGTAAAGGCTGTCTGTTATGGAGTAGTTTTACAGTCTCACCGTTAAATTGAAAGTGTTATTTTTATTTTGGTTTGTTGAATTGACCAATCATTTTCTTTAGGCAATTAATTCAGCTTCTTCTTACAGTCTGAATGAGCCAACATTATTTTTTAGCTTCAACCAGACTGGTGAGGATTCATCTGGCCATACTGCTATTTTTTGCTCAGTTTCCACTCTGATAAAATGTTATTTTATTAGAATTATGTCAAGATCATTAAGAAGTGAGCAAAGGGTTTTATTTTAGAAAGCCTGAGGAAAGTTGGTACATGACAAAATAAAAGAAAAAAGCTTAGGAAAATGCTGGAATATACTGAAAGAAGCTGTAATTGTTATTTTTTTTTTCCACTGTTGTGGTTAATATCTGCTCTGACATGGTAGGAGACTTTGTTTTTCTTACCTAGAGAATTTAAAGGATAGTAGTTCAGACATCCTTTCATGAGCTGTGGTTGTTTGGACATGCCACATGGTCTAGGCACAGCACACAGAAATTCACTCTTTGCTTACATTTTCTACTGATGTTCTGCAGTCATTACAGATCCTGCTGTTTTTGACTTTGGCTCATCCTTCTCACATGTTTTGTTAAGCACACAGGAGCTCATCCATGCAGTTGTTAATAGTTGCCTCTTCTGCTGCACCTCTTGTCAGAGAGCTTCAAACTTTTGTTAGAGATAAGCTAACTAGTGGACTTGTGTAGCTGTGCATACCGATTGATCGGCTTGCCTCTAGTAGCTCTTTCTCAAAGCTGGAAATGGTGGTCTGAAAAGTGGATTTCAAGGGAGGTTTCCAACTAATTTGGGCAGGGAAGAACCATCTGAAATTCAGCAAGGGCAGGTGCAGGGTCCTGCTTCTGGGGAGGAATCACCTCAGGCACCAGCACAGGCTAGGGCTAACCTGCTGGGGGGGAGCTTTGCAGAGAAGGACCTGGGGCTCCTGGTGGACAAGCTGTCCATGAGCCAGCAGTGTGTCCTGGTGGCCAAGAAGGCCAATGGAATCCTGGGGGACATTAGGAAGAGCATTGTCAGCAGGTCATGGATGGTGATCCTGCCCCTGTACTCATCCCTGGTGAGGCCTCACCTGGAGTGCTGTGTCCAGTTCTTAGCTCCTCAGGACAAGAGAGACGTGGAGCTCCTGGAGTGGGTCCATCAGAAGCTGCAGAGATGATGAGCGGTCTGGAGTACCTCTCGTATGACAGAAGGCTGAGGGAGCTGGGCCTGTTCAGCCTCAAGGAGAGACAACTGAGAGGGACCCTCATTAATGTGTACAAATATCTAAAGGATAGGTTTCAAGAGGGTAGATTGGGCTCTTCTCAGTGGTGCTGAGCAGCAGGACAAGACATAATGGGCAGAAACTGATGCCCAGGAAGTTCCAGCTGAACATGAGAAAGAACTTCTTTACTGTGCAGGTGACTGCACAGGAACAGATTGCCCAGGGAGGGTGTGGAGTGTCCCTCACTGGAGATACTCAAGAACTGCCTGGACACAATCCTGTGTCATGTGCTCATGGCACAAGGATTGCCCTGCGTGAGCAGGGAGGTTGAGCCACTGTGATCTTCAGATTCCAACTTCACCCATTCTGTGATTCTGTGAGTTTGTTAAATGTCATTGTGCAGGAATTGTAATGATTTTGTTAGTTCTGAAGGTGGAATCACTCAATATTTTGAGTGTGTCTAAACACGGTGTTTAGAATATGAAGGTGATCATAACTGGTTTAGATTGAACATTTTAAATTAAGTGTATTAAACAGATCACACTGAAAATTATGTAAAACACAGCAGTCATGCTGTGTGTATTTTCACATGATCTATAGGCTGTAGACCAGGATCAGGGTTGTGATGTTACATGCCATTAGAAGAGGTTTAGTAGGAACTAGATTTGTTTGGAGGAACACTGGGATGGAACCAGGAGAGATGCATGTCTGAGGAGAATCAGAAAGTTCACTGTCTTTGATTCAGCCTTATTCAACACTGAATGTGTTGCATTCAGTGATGGTGCCTGGATTTTCTCTTGAAAATGACCTTTCAGAGAATTTTTTTCCTTTGAACCTTTGCATCTGTGGTCATTGTGAAATTTTACAGCTTTTGATCTCTAACATTTGACTTGAACGTATCAAAGAAAATTTTTTAAATGACGACCCACTATGAATTTTGTTTTCCTCCCTCAAAAAAAGCTGAAAATTATGTCAAATGAGGCACTGCTTACAGCTATGGAAATGGCTTTATAAGTGTGTATAGATAGATATAATCAAAGAGTCTGTCTTTTCTAACTAGACTGGTTTGAAACATAATTATTAATGTCCAAGTATGGAAAAATCAAAACCACATAAAATCTATTTTATTAAACGATGGGTAGACTAAGGTAGTCCCGTGTAAAGTCAAGGGTATTGGCTGAAGGAATGCCATTCCTGTTGCTGCTTAATTTACTGAAACAAATAGTGTGAAGTGTTAAGCATTGAAATTATTTAGTTGAGTAAAAATGTATATACCCTCAGTTCTCTTAGTATTTGATTATAGTATTTCAGAGTGTGTTCCAGAATTTTAAAAAAATACTATTTCTCTCAAGGGAGTAAGATGGTTGGTTGTAGAACAAATGCAGTTTTTTTTTGTCAATAAGAAACAAGATTAGTCTGAATGTTTTTTATGTATCTGACAAAATTGTTATCTTTTGGTTTTGGCAGACATACATGAATATAAACTTACCTGCTTTGAGATCGGAGACAAAATGTCAATATTTTTGTTTATATTTAATTTTCATATGTATCAGAATACATGGTGTCCCTGCTGATGGCAGGGGTGTTGGAACTAGGGAAAAAAAAAATTAACTAGACTAATTCAAGCTAGTGTAGTGTTTACATTTTGAAATACCATATAATCTGAGTCTTTTTTTTCTTGAGTAAATGGCAATTGGTTTGGTCTGGAAGCTCACCTTGAGAGAACTAATAAATTAAAAGTTATCTTGGTGGATGCTGGTACTTACTACCTGTGGTTATTTGAAGAGGCGCTCAAGATATGCATAACTGAAACTGTTGTAGGTAGATTTCTTTATTCTTCCCTGGCTGCTTTTTTGCATGCATTTGGGAGCAATGCCTTGTCAGTCTTTCCTCTCTGGGCTGCTGGGCCCAATTCCTGTATGACATTTGTAGTGGGCTTATAACTTCTCACAGGAGATAGATTTGATATGTGGAACAACTTGCAGTGCTCTTATTGTTTGGCTTATTGGCATTTTCTTTTCATGCATGCTTGGAAGAGAGGAGTTTATATTAACAAGGATAATTACTTGTTTTATTAAAGCTATTCATCAGATCTGGATTTCTCTAAGAAGCGTTTACTTTGTTTTTGAAATACACTTAAAAATTATGTTTTTAAGCATCCGTTCTAAGTTCTAAAGTTATTATAGGGAAGATGGGTATAGTAGTTTGAACTTCCTTTAATAAATTTGAGTATAATGAATTGGCTTCTAATTTAAATTCTTCCTACTCTTAAAATCCATTTGGAGCTAGTTATTAGATGAAATGCTAGAATGTTCTGGAAAGGTATTCCCACATAAAAGTATACAGAAACCTCAACAGTAAAAAAAAAGGTAGTCCTAAGAATACCGTGTTTTTAAAGCATGTGCTTTAACCCTGGAACCTTCCTTCTTCAAGCCTAGAAGTGCCATCAGTGTCTTCCAGAAATGGCTTATCAAGTGGCTCTATGAACCATCTCTTGCACTATGGATAGCTGAACAACAGTGAGGGAAGCTGGCCTCAAAGGGGGCTTGGAGAGCAAATGGAGTATGAGAAATGAAAATTGTACAGGAGCATTGTAGAAGATACAGTGTTGTGATTCAGTCAGAGGACATGGATCCATATAATATGCAGGCCCCCTGGTTATTCTCTTGACAGAATTATTTGTCAAAAGATACACATCATTGAATTAAACAGTGTACTCGTTAATATCAATGAACCTAGCCATCTAGAGTGAAGGTCTGTTGAAGTTCTGATATGGGCTGTTTCCTGTTGATTACAGTATGTGCTGACAGAGAAAAAGCAAAAATCATTATTAGAATTTTCAGTTAATAAATACCTCTTTACAGATTTTGTATAGTTCAAACATAAACCTTCCAGTCCTTGATGAAACAGAAGTTAAATACTGATGGTGAGAATAAATCAGACACGTTTCTTTCAACAGATGAAAGAAAAAGATGTCTTGATGTTTACCAGAATTTGTCTTCAGCATGGTTTTCATAATGTAAATCATCAATACATGGGTTCTTAAAATTCCCTTTTTGGGAAACCAAAAGAAGAATGCTTGATTAGTATCTCCTTCATCCAGACAGTGCTGTTTAGTGAGAAGTTGTAATTAACAAATATCCTTTGTATTAATACTTGTAATTCTCTTGGAGTTATGAAAAGTAGATGGTGTATGTTTGTTTTACAAATTTGCCTTTTCAGTGACTCTAGGCCTGTCTAGCTTGTTCTTATGCATGGGTATGTCAAGGGAATTTCCATAAGTGCTGTAACAGTAGAAGCAAAAGCAGTCAGACAAGTCCAGTGTGCTCTGTTCACCTTGTCTACAAACACACAAAAGATGATTATGTCAGTTCACTGCACCATCAGGTCTTACCAGAGCATCTTTTGCATTACCCACATAATGAACACAGAATATATATAACACTTTTTTGAAGTAAGCTTGCATTATATATTTTTTTTCTTACATGAGGCTTGGTGATTTGGCTTCATCCCTGGCCCTTTTGCCATGTTTTGATGACTGAACTGTTGAGTTTGGAGGCATTTGCTCCCCATCTGTGACCTACAAGTATCTGGAGTGCGCTTCTGTTGGGAAATGCATTTCTGTTTAGTTTCTTCTTGCTGCTCAGTTGTGTCTTAGATGTGTTATTCTGTCTTATCAAATGTCAAAATATTACCATATTTGAAAGGCTTTGATTTCTGTCTGTGGGAAAAATTGAAAAACAGAAAAATGGAACTTCTTCCTGTTTGGTTGGGGTTTTTTGTGTTTTCTTTTTCTTTTTCTTTTTCTTTTTTTCTTTATTTGGTTTGGTTGAGTTCTTTTCAAGTTTGAAAACTATCTTCACATTATTTCTTCTGTGTCTTCTTCAAATCATAGAAGAGCAAAATGCTTTTTTTTTCTTATTTTTTCTCCTTTTCTGTAAAGGAAATACAAAAAATGCTAGTGTATATGAATATACTAGGTTACTTTTTAAAATATGCAAATTGTTTGTGTGGGTCAGACCTAAGCATTCAGTATTATCTACAAATTAATACCTTCTAGCGATCATGTGTTTCCTTCTTCTGATTCATAAATTATAAGGCAAGAAGAAACCAGTAAGATCACCTACTCTGACATTCTACAGGAAGCAAGACACAGAGTAATAGTGTTAGAGATTTAGTAATCTGGCCCTCCCAGATAAGGTAACCTGTTTGTTTAATCATTGATGAGTTTAGCAAAATCTGAAAGATTTAACACTGCTCAGGACAGCTTTCTTTTGTTTCTTGTTGTTCCTTAAGTGAGCTGTGTTTTCCCACTGCTGATTTATTGATGTTGCTATTTTCTTTCACACTAACTTAGTAATAGCCTCAGAGATACTGGGCCAGTCTCTTCATAAATGCAGAAATTGTTCAGTATATTCTTTGTGACTGTGATTGCCTAAATCCAGTACAGGGGTCACCAGATGGGTATTAGTAGATGGAAACAATCTAAAGAGAGGTCCAAAGGACTGTCAGCATTTTCTGCCTCAGTTGGTATGGAAAAATTAATTCTCCCTTCAAGTCATACTGAGGGAACAATAGCATTGTGTTTTCTAAAAGACACCTGCCCCTGGAAGCTGGCTGACAGCGTGGTCTGGCCTCTTTGTGTGGTGGGAGTGCTTGGCTCAGGTCCCTCCTGTGGGAGTGTAGGATGTGATGTGTATAAGGACTTAGAGGGGGAAGCTGTGTGCTGTTTTTCTCTCCTAGGTGTGACAGACTGTCTGAAAAGATGGAAGGGTGTGGGAGTTGTGTGAAGGAATGTGTCCTGCTGAGGTGTTGCTAAAACACTGTAGTGCGGCAGGAGGCAAAAGTGTCCCATCGGTCTTGTTAATGGAGACTCTTAAGCTACTTGTAGAGCTGCTCCCAGGTTTATCTTGTAGGTAAATCAGCTAAATCATTGCCAAAAAAATAAAATTGGAATGAAGTAAAGCACAATGCAGTATGAACAGGAGGATGTGGCAGGAACACCCAGTGCATATTAAAAATCCAGCACCCTAATACAATGACTTGCTGCTGAACATTGCTTTGGTATAGGGGTAAGCATATGCCTGTAGAAATCTGCCAAGTTTCAGATGATTGAAAGTTACAATTTAAGCATTTTTAAATAAAAAAATTTACACAAAGATGTTGCTATTATATAAATAGGCATGTTAAACATGCATGTAATAGAAGTTAAAGAATTATGAAAGTGTGTTGCCCAGTTTATATGGAAAAAATCAAATTTTTTAATTACTGGCATTTTAACATTAGAGGAAGGATTAGTTTGAGAACTTGTTCATTGTTCTGCATTGCATAGTGGCCTCTGAAGTCACAGCAGGAAGGCACATAATGCTGCACAACCAAAAGCAAGTATAGAGACAAAGTTTTTGTTGCTATCCTACTCCCCAACAGTTTTCATTCTAGTTTTCATACATTTATAGATTTTTTCACCTGAA
This sequence comes from Parus major, assembly GCF_001522545.3. Lineage (NCBI taxonomy): Eukaryota > Metazoa > Chordata > Aves > Passeriformes > Paridae > Parus > Parus major. Next base: position 20,883,569 of record NC_031799.1, read on the forward strand.
CAGTTTGTGCTGTGTTTTCCTACAAAATTTATATTATTTTATAAAACCATTTTACTAATAGATACCAAGATTCTGTAAATATAAAACTCATAGAGTAGATGATTTCACTTTATATTAACCATACATAGGGCAAAGGCAATAAATATTATCAATATACCTATTCAAGATAAGTGAAGACACATGAGTATAGGACTTGAAGTCTAAGTATTTAAAAGACAGTTCATTACAATAGGATTTGGAAGGAATGTGGTACTTCGCGTTCTTTGGATAAGACATGCAGTATCAGATTTTTTGCTTTTAAGGCATTTGGTTTTTAATTGTCCTTTTTTATTATTACAACTCTGATTAATTTACTAGCTTCTACTTTTATTAGGTAAATAAATTCTTCCAGGTCCTGTCAAAAGTAAGAGCTACTGTTGTCTCATAAAAAACTTAGTGAACAAAGAGAACTCATGTAGAAGGTGAAATTGCTCTTGTCTTTGTGACTTGGCTGCAACTATGAGGCACTGAAATAGTTTTTTGACCAGTGTCACATTTTTTTTCCTTTCTCTCAAACCCTCTGGGGTGTTCATAAGACCTGAGATATTTTCCAAACAAAAACAAAGGCTGCAGAAATGGTGGTTTTATGCTTTATGAACCTTATGCCTTCTTAAGGCATCCTTCTGCTGTGATGCAAATAGAAACCTTAAATTAGCTAATGGGCTAATGGGCCAGATGAGTAGTGAGGTGATTACTCTTCCTGATGGGCAAAAATTGTAGCACACCCTTTTTTGTCACCTTACCTCATCCACACCCTATTGTAACCTGTTGGATATGTTTGTCTGGTCTATGTATTGAGCCTGGGTTTTTGGGCTTGTGTAAGCTCTTCAGAGTGGAGGCTGTCCTTTGTTGTGTTCCTGCGATGTGGAGAGCAATAGAGACTTGTAGCACAGCTGCATATGTAAGAAATAATAATGCTTCTCTCCATTGGGCTCCGCTGTTGCATGAGGGACCCAAGTGGTTTTGTTCTTGAAAGTAGAAAATGTGGGGTTTCCTCAGTTATGACAAATCTCTCAAAATATTTCTCTTTTACTCGTCTTGGGACAAAGCTGGCTGTTTTTTCAGAGTTTCTTCAGATTCACTCCATTGCAGCCTAGAGGAAAAAGGCTGAAATAATCTGAAACCATTGTAAAGTGTTCAAGAACAAAGAAAATAATCCAGTCATTATTTTAGATAAAATCACGAGTTAAAACACCTGTAATTTTTTGACTTTTCAACAAAGAAGCACCATTATCTCTACCTATAGTAGCATAGTTTGCCTTTTTTGGCTGTAAGTAATAACCACATGGCTCTAGAGACATACATAGGAGCACCTATGATTTCCTGTTTTCATATGTCCTTGTAAAAGATAAGATGTGTAGAAAAACAAAACTGCAGATTATCTTTATCACACATTTTCTGCTGTTAACTCTGGAATAGAAAATGTACAATAGTGTTAATGTACTTGGTGAGTTTAGTGGTTACCAAGGTTTTCAAGAATATATGATTTAAACATAATGTATGATTAATTTCTATTGATTTAATGTGTTTGAACTAAGCTGGAAGGTACCCTCCTGTTACACTGTAACACGGCAGACTATGTTTAAGGCTTACTGTTTTTTTTCCCCTTCCCTCTGTCAGCACACTGAATGTACAGAATGACCATATTGACCTAAGATGAGTACTTAAAAAAAAAAAAACAAAACATTTGTAAGTATCTTGAGGGTGTAATTTAGTTGTTTGAACATGAAATAATGACTTCTAATCTTTAATGTGGCCACAGACCAATTATTCGCCTTAACAAATGGAGTGAACTTCCATGCTTCTCTTTGCATCCTCAGTGGTGATAACTTTTTAACAAGATTATCAATATAGTTTACCTACTTTTTATACTTGGCCTGTGATTTAAAGCTGCGTCATGTTAATCTGAAATCCTCCTCATCGCAGTTTATTGTCAGAGGTGCTAAGTTCTCTTGATTGGTGAATTGTACATACATAGTGTGTGTACAGACTTATTTTTATTAGTTTGGGAAGGTTGTTGGTTGTTTTTGTTGGTTTTTTTTGTGTGTGTGGTTTTTTTTTCTTTATTCAATCAGAAGACATTCTTGGTTTTAGATTAAGCATTGGCAGAGAAATGTTTAAGGTAATCAGGGGGATGCTTAGCACAAATATGCTTTCTAAATAATTGGACTTTTTCTTTAATTAGCTCGTTGAGATCCCAAAGAGCAACCCAGGACTGAGGAAAACACATTCAGTTGATTTGGTTTCAGAATGTTCAGTAAGTTTCCTCACAAGTGTGTGCTTCACTGCATTTACGTTTACTCAAAGAAATGATGTCTAATGATCTCATGTGGTTGGCAGCCCAGATTCATCTGCAAAACAGCACTGTGCCTTGCAGCACTGTGCTGGGGTGTGTGCTTAGCTCTGACTCGGAGGTGATCATCATTTCCTGCAGCAGCTAGTTAGCCCAGTGCTGCACAGCCCAAGATGTGAAAAAATTGCAGGGCTGAGGCGGTATGGCTGCAGGCGTTTGGACTGTTAAAGTTAGACTTGTAAAGAATGTGACGTGTGGCCTTGTATCACACTGCAGCATGATTCCTGTCTCCAGCACTGGTGAATGACATGTGTCTGCATTTCTACTTGTGGTAAAGTGTGCCGGGAGACATTAGTGAACAGGAACATCACAATATGCCCTTTGGAGAGGGTGACTACATTATCTGTTTCAAAAATGTGGCTCGTATAACATACTGACTAGTCAGAATTTAAAAGCAGAATATTATATTCTGGTATTGTTATTACTAGAACTTCTTTTTAGAGCTCTGAGTGGGAAATGCTTCAGTGGCTAAGATGTAATATCAGATACAGAACAATCAGTAATGTAATGTTAACCCAGCTTCAGTCTTACAGAAACTTCTGGGAGTTCAGCAGATTTTTGCAGAATGATATTTTATCTGTTCTATGTTAAATGGGTGTGAAGCTGCTATCCTGGTCTTTGGGTTTCTTTCCTGGAAAAAAAGAAACAATAAAGAAAAATTAGGAGCACAAGATATGCTATTTCTCTGTAAAATATGAAGAAAATAAGAATCTGAGTCACTCAATAAATACTCTCCATGGTAGTGTGGAGCCTAATGAAGCACTTTGGAAGGAAGAGATGATGAGATTGCATTTGTTTTTCACCAGTTTTTTGATGCTGATTTGGATGCCAGCTTGTCAGTTATAACCTTGGGTTTGTTTTTTTTAATTGGTCATTTTTTAATATTTCATTGTCATTGTTTTCCTGTGTCAGCTAAATTTAGGCTAGTCACAGTGAGGCAAGAGATTATATATCCCCATTAAAACAAATCAGAATTCTGTAAGCTAGGCTGAGAAAACAATCAGTCACTTTTTAATTGGGTACACACCCATATGTACATCCAACTAGTTGTACAGCCCTCCTGAACCTGTATGCCACCATTACCTACCCGCACAGACTTTATCGAGGTTTTGAAGGATTGAAAAATCATTTTGATTTTATGTTCAGTTATGGATTTATAGAAGGGAGATGATTAAAAAACATATTATTATGTTAAAATTGACTCATGTTTATGCTTTATCATTAAATTTATACCTTTAAAGTGGTAATTTTTATGGTTATGATATGAAGAAAGGATAACATGAAAAAATGTCTCAATTCTTTTATACTGAATACATTTAAGAAAAAAACTTTTGCTAACATTAATTTGTCTTTCAGAGGCATGCCTGCATTTGGTTTTCAAATTGAATGTAGTCTGAGGTCATTTGTAATGATTATTTGAAAAGCTGAGCTAGAACTTATGCTAATAGAAAATCTAATGTTTCATTAAACCACTGAACCAAATTAGAGGTTCGGGGGTTCTATTTTACAAAAAACAGGAAATGAAGAATTAATGTTCAATCTCTCAGCACATTCTTCCTTACTTACAGAGAGGGTTAGGAGATCACAGAATGCCAAGTGTAGTTCTAATTAAACCTGTCTCTATTATGTCAGATGGGCAGTGTGTGAAAGTTGTTTTCAGTGGAACAGGGTATTCCTCTATGAAAACTAGTAAATTTACCTTAAACTGTAGGTTCAGCTTTCTTTTCTCTTTAGCCATGCTGCTTAAGATGACAGGTGATCTGCAAGACTTCTTTCAGCGGGGGAATCACGGATGTGAATACCCAGAATAGTAATGATGACGGTAACCCTACTGCAGTACAAGATGTATGTAAACTCCCCATTTTAACTTGTCCATGTGAGAGTTACTTGTTAGCAGAGCAATATGTCTTAGAGAATTTGTGAAATGTGATGTGATGTAGTAGTATTTCAAGTTATAGTTGAGGAAAGGGGGAAATTTTCTCACTATGGATCCCATTTTTACTTTTTTGATGTACCCGTTCAAGCATAATATGATTTTTTCCCAAGGTTTTCATGTAAATTTCATGGTCCTTGTTCAAGTTAACAGCTTTTATGTAATGAACTGCTTATGAACAGCAAGACTTAATGTAAAATCACCTTTTGTGGGAGGACTTCAGCTCTCCTCATTGACAACTTCGAGACAAATTCCCATTCCAGTTTACTTCTTCCACTGTCATGTTTCTGCTGCCCCAGACAACTGCTGCAATGTGGAGTTTTAGCAGAAATTTAAAAGCCAATACAGATCTGTTCTTGCAGGATTATGAAATCTTGAGATATTTTTCACTATGTGATAAAATTTCCAATATTCTTGAAAAGATTGATGTATAAAGAAGACAGACTTTACACTGGATTGTACTGTTCAACTTCATATGCATCCAAGCCGGTGTTCTTTTTTATTTGGAATTCATTACTGCGTTGTAAAGTTTAGCAGAAGTTAATTGTGCCTGTTTTTAGATACTTAACTGTTCATCTTAAATCTCTCTGTTGCCAAAATAGGACTTGAAACATGAACTTCCAAGTAAAACTGTCAAACCACAAAGCAAAAAACCAAACCCAACAATAATAAATGCCTTCCCTCAAACACTGAAAACCTGGACTATTTGAGTCACTGTATGAATCCAGAAGATGGAACTTGAAGACTGCATGCACTGCATTATATAAGACTTAACAGCAATGCAATCACTTTGCTTTCCTCTCCTTCAAGTTTGTCAGCAATTCTGCTTTTACTGGAGCAGATACTGTTTAAGTGGTTAAGTTTAAAAACAGATGTTGTTAACTGTTTTGCATTGCGTGGTTCAACAAGCAGCAGTTCCTGCAGCCTCTCAGGTGGTTCTTGTTACTGCCAGTAGCACTGCTAGATCTGGCACTAAGCTATTGCAGTGGCTGCGTCACGTGGGTTGTGGCTACAGACAGTAAGTTAACTGATGTGTTCAAAATTAGAATGTTTACTATAATTACTGCTGCTTGCTTTTTTGTCTTTATAGTGGATGTTGCTTTACAAGTCATTTTATGTGATACTTCATTCTTGACACATCAGGGTGAATTAAACAAATCTTCATTGTGAAATTGTTCCTATTAACTCATACCTATTTACACATTATAAATCATATCCTTGCTTCATTTTCTTCCTTTTCTTCTTCCTTCTACACTGAGTCACTGGCATTTGCTTTCATGTATCTTCTGTGACCTACTTCTATTTGTGAGCAATTAGTACATTGCTTTAGTGTGAAAATAGTCTTTCACCAGTAGGGGTGTTTTAACGTGGTGAAGTACATGCAAAAGTTGTTTTTGTTAATTGCTTATATACTCTGTAGCATGTTTGAGATTGTCTTAGCCTTATCTCTGTATTCTGTATTGATGTATAGATTTAAGTCTAGTCTATATAATGTATACAAGTTCTACCTTTTTTTTGGGTCTTGTTTATGTGTTCTTGGATTTTCATGAGAGAATAAGCTGTTACTTCAGTGGTCATTGAAGTGGTCAGGAGAGATGCAAATGAGAAATCAAACTTACTTGGTTCTGGAAATGCCATTTTTTTCTGTGAAACTTTACTGACAGTAAGAAATCTTGTTTAAGACATACTAGAAATGGATTTTGTGGGCCAGATTAATTCATGTTGATATGCTTCACTCTACTTGGAAACTTCTAGTGTTGAATGTGTACTTTTTTGCTAGGATGGTGCTACTAATTTTCCAGTTTGACTCACTGGATTTTCATTAGGCATAACCGGGTGGATAAATTTAAAGTCATATTGTGTTCTAGTTGTGCTGGGTCACCAGCTGTGGGAGGGAGCTCAAAGTATATAATTGCAGAGAAGGATTTCCGTTTCCATGGGTAATGCATCATTTTTTCTCAGAGCCTGTATGAGAGGTCACAACCCAGCACTATGGTGTTTTGATCTGCAGAAAACCTATCTTAGGCTTAAGGGGTTCTAAAATTGAACAGGGTTTGTGATTCAGAGACTTGGATTACTCAAGTGGCACAGCATGTCAGAAGGAAGGGATGTTTGATGACATGACACGAATGCTTTATCAGTACTTTATTTGCAGTGGCCTAGATAATTTGTTTCTGACCTCACTGAATAATCCAGTCACTTGAAACATGAAGCATATGCCACTGAAACTTATTTTCAGTACCACACCACACTATTTTTAATACTATAAATGTGCACATATCGTGCAGGTCTGTGGCAGCACACTGAAACACATCAATCATCTGGTCTTTCCTGGCTTGTGTGGTGCTTGATGATTAAGCATTAACATTAAAAAAAAAAAAAGAAAAAAAAAAAGAAAAGTAGATGTCAGAAGCCTTGAGTTGTCATCCCCACTCATGACTGTGCTTGGAATGTTTAAATTGCTTCACTAGAGATTATTCAGACATTTCCAATTACCTCACTGTGACTACACAGTGTGATGATCTACGTGTGCAATAGGTTGCTTTCCTCAGTAGCTATATTGCCATGTGGAGCTGAAGTTTGCTCCCAGACTTATTCTGGGTGCTGGGTTTTATACAGGGATGATAATTTGAGCTGTAGCTAGCTTCAAGTTAATCTTGCTGACTCGGCTTTCTTAGTACACAATTGCAGTTGAAAAAGGCAGTTTGTATTCTCATGGCTCATTTTTATTTCCATATGGGGAAATTCTGAACCATTCTGACTTTTATCTATGGTGTAACTTGGTCTTTAGAAGGGAGCTATGCTTATTTGACTATACCAGTTTAGATAAACAGCTGTCTGTTTTAAGTGTGGACACTATATCTAATACAAATTTGTGAGGAGAAGAAATGATTTATGTACATTTGTAAATGGTGTCAACTGTGAGCAGCATATACTTCATTTTTTTCTGTTAAATTTCTCATGGGTCTTTGTTAAATAAAAAGTAATGATCAGTAGTTATGTCTGTTACATAAATTCGGTTTTAATCTGGGAAAAAAGCTAGATCAGATATACACATTTTTTATAACTGTTATTTATTGCTTTGCTACTAAAGGGGTATAACTGTGTTTGTAAACTCCAACACAGACTTTTTTACTGCTCCATATGACTGGTGGGGAAAGCCACCTTGCTGGCTGCAGGTAAATGTGTAGTGGTGTCTTAACATTGCGACTGTGGTGTGTTTGGTCACTTACCTTTTAGCATAAATTTGCAGACGTCTGGTTCCTGCAGAACAAGCACCCCCTTGATGAAAGCTGCCATAGCTGGCATTAATTGATGCTCTCTGCCACTGGCTCAACAGAGACCAACAGCTTGAATGGGCACAGTGAATGGATTTTTTTTTCACCTTCCCCTGGGAAAATAATGCTTCTAGATGCTTAATTATGATTTAATTAAAAAACTTTTGGTCAGCTGTCAGTGGGAGGGAAGGAGAATGTGGGTCTCACTAAAGATAGGAGGGTCTTTTGTTTGCAAAGTGAATTTCTGAGCTGCAGTCAATGTGTGCATGCTCAAATGTGGGACACTGATGGTGCTGCCAGAGGTCTTGTGGGAACATAGTTTTGAGGTTGAATGCCTTCCACTTAATTGTTCATATTCAGTCTCCTAACCAGTAAAGGACATACTTTTCAAACACCCATATTTTTGCCTTAAATAATGGTTTTAATTTTTTAAGGTTTTTTTCTCATTTTCATTAAGTCCAATGCATTAACTGCTTAAGCATTACTGACCACTTATAGCCAACAAAAGGCAAGACAGAACATGAATTGCAAAGTGTTAAATTTCTTGTATAGAAGGTGTGACACTTTAGTTATATAATACTGTCTCTTGTGTTTTTTAAAACCTGAGAAGGGAAAAGGAATAAGACCACTTTTCCTGTTACTTGCATTGATTCCCTTAAAGAAAAGATGCAAATTTACATCACATTGTTTAAAATTAGGCATTTATTGCAAATTTTTGGCGACTCTTATATTTGCATGAAGAAAGAAGATAAACCATAGCAATTAGTGCCACAGTGCTGCTGAAAGGATGAAGCTCATTTCCCTCACATGTCAAATGCTCAGTAGGCCCCTGTGTTTAATCACTGTAGTGCTTTCCAGTCTGTAGATGTGTATCCCCACTTCTGATTCTCAAGAGGTTAAGAAGTAACTTTTTGTTCTTAGTAGGAGCATGTGTCTTCTACTGGGGACTATCCTTAAATGCTTTTCCCTCCTGTGTTTTTTCCCTTGGCCAAGTGGGAATCCTGTGCAAGCAGGAATAAAAATTCAGACTCTTGTACTGCTGGGTATAATAACAAAAGAATTCAGACTCTTTGGCTACTGTATTTGATCTGCTGTATAGTTTTCCTTCTGTCAGGTGCATTGCACTGACATCTAATCTGTTAATTTCTTAAGTCTTTGGTAGTATTTGCTAAAGGTTTGAAGGCAGCACATTTAATCCATCGTGTGCAGCCCCATAGTTTTGAGAGGATGGGAGCCTACCACATTTATCAAAGAAGGAAAGAAGCAATCCTGTGCTCTCTGGACTCACTGCTCTTTTGAGTAAAAATGAATTGGTTTTTCTTAATTACAAGAGGAAGGAGGCAAGTGTAATTATTATAATTAGGGGGTTAAACCAGAAGAGAACTACTGAATTAGAACATAAAATGGTATAAAATCTGTCTCCTTCAAGCAGCTCCCAATCTCCTACCCTTGAATTTTAGGATGTGACTACTTTAGTTCTACTATGTGAAGATTATTAGGAGAAAAAAAGGTGGGGGAGAGGTGTAGAAAACAAAGGGGAAAAAAATTAAAAGTGTTCTAAAAATACTGTAAAATAATATAGGAAAAAAATATTTCTAGGACTTTCTCTCACTGGCTTTTCTTCAGGGGTGAGTCTCTGGAGTACAGTGCAAAGGAGTGTTTCATATGTTAAAGGGCGCTGTGTAGACTTCTGTTTCAATACGCTTCTGGTTCTTTTTATGTGAAAGTAGCCTACGCAACATAAATTTTTTTAACAGGTACCACCAAATAGAGGAGGTTGGAAGGAAGCTGAAGCACAACTTCCATAGCAAGAAGCAGGGCAAACTCAATAGTCTCTTGTTTTATTCCCCCAACTGGAAATGGATTAGTCATTTTGTGGTGTCTCTTAGACATCTACCAAGGAAGTAGATGTTTTTTAGGCTGGCTGCTTGTAACTACCTAATTTCAAAACATGACAGACTTTAGCCCACTGGGACTTCTTGAGTGTTGATGCCATGCAGACACTTTTAGCCAAGAGAGGCATTCCTTAAAGTTCCTCTCCATGCTATATGGGGAATGTGCTCACTGCTATGAAGAGGGCCTGTATGGCTTATCATCCTGACCTGCTGATACCTAGATTCATGGTAGGTTAGGAATAGTGGTGCTTCGAGCAAGTAAGAAGCAAAGAAGCCCAAGAAGGGGTAGGTCTAAGAGGAAAACAGAATGAGAAAGCTGAAGAGAAGGTGACCAGGGTTTCATTGTGGCAGGTAAGAGGAAAAACAGGTCTTTGGTCTGTAATTTGGATACACTCCTGTGTTTTATCTAAATTCTGAACTTGGCGGCCTCAGTTTCAACTGGAGTTACAGAAAACTCAGCATATGTGCTTGGCTCCGTGTCAGTACTGAAATGTCCCGGGGAATTGGCTGTGGTTAATCCTCGAGTCTGGATGGATGTTGTTCAAAGGAAATATGGCTGGAATAGGACCCATTTGTTTATTGGTTTTATTTGGTGTTATTTTTTTGAAGGGACTGAGTGAGTAAAAGTTGCCAGTAAATTGACTGCTTTGTTCAATGTAAATGTGGAAAAGGTTATTGTTCCCCATAGGGGGGATGGAAGGATTAGGAGGTGGTCCCTCAGCTGACTCACTTGTCTGAGTCTGGCTGCTTGTGTTGTGAGCAGCAGCAACAGGGCTCCAGCCTAGCTCCTGAACCAGGGACAGAGCCAGTGGCAAGCATCACCTGTAACAGTGTCTGTGTTACAGCTTTGCAGACAGCATGCCAGCCTGAGGTGAAGTGGCAGCTCTAGAGGAAGTGGCATCCAAGATCCTGAGTCACCTCCATCTGGCTCCCCCGGTTTCTCCAAAGTTGCTAACAACTAGATCTAGGTCAGAGTGAGAAGCATCCTGCCCCCAGCCTGGCCTCTGCAACTTTGTTGGAAATGTCTGGCTGCATTCTTTCAGCACAAGAGATGCACCAGGAGATCAGAATATGGAGTGATAAGGGTTAATGTAAACTGCAGTGAACGGCTCAAAAGCACAAGGAGGCATCATTTTTGAATCCTGTCTGCAGCCTGGATAGGCATGCCCTCTGGTGAATAGGGTATTTCCTGTCTCATGCAAACAGTTTCTGCAGGATTATCTACTATGCAAGTCAAGGCACTACTTCATTTGGTTAACACCTCCAAACTAGTCATTCTGTGATCTTAATAGGTGTGATGAATAACCTTTTTTTTTTTTTTTTTTAAGATAGGACTTGTTATAGCCCTCACAGTGGCTACTGATTTGGCTGATTTCAGTTAGGCTTGTTTGTTTGTTTTTGATGTTGTTTTGTTTTTCGTGGTTTTTCTTGTTTGGTTTTTTTTTTCATGTTCTGAATTATGTAGCATGAAGATAATCATACTTAGCAGTAATTTAAGCCAGCCCTGCATGCTTTTCCTCTACATTTGGTGTGAGCTTCCTAATTACCCTTCTATTTTGAATAAATAACATTTATGTATCAAGGAATTTAGTTAAATTTCTCAGTATGATAGGAGACATGCTGCTTACCCAATAACTTGGCTTATTTCCCTTCTCAGAATACAAAATAAACTATAAATTCAAGAAGCAGTGGGATTTAAATGATCCCATTATCATGGTCTCAATGGGTTATATGACGTGAAGGTGCAAAAATGTCGTTTTGTGTATAATAAAGCAGAATTGCTCAGTCGCCCAGTCGTTTGTGATCCTGTGTACTCCCTTTAGTTGTAGTACAGATTTTAGCTTTGGAGCAGCTATTTTATGAATTTTGTATAACTATGGAGTTAGTAGTTAGCTTACATTCCTTTTTATTACTATAGAGATAAATATTTAATTATGTGAGTTAAATGTGAATAAGTTGGTTTAGGAAGATTCAGGATAGATATGCCATTTTAATTCTGTAGAAGAAATTCTGATTTCTTGTAACTAGTGGTTATTCTCCATTGCAAGAAGAAGAAAAATTATGGATCAAAATTGACTAGAGTAAAAGTGAGAGCAGTCAGTGAAGCCGAATACACTGAACACATCCAACTAGCAAGTTCAGTTGAGAAGACATAATAATTTCCTTATTTGTACTGTAATATTCTGGGTTATAGGAGATTGAGAAGACCTCTACAGTGTAACAGGTCTGTGTGTCAGTCTTCCTCAGGTCTAGCAATTAGAGATTGTCAGATTATTTTTGCAATTCTGTGATTTTTCCTTATGTCTGTTTTTGTAGTGATGCTGTCTTGTGTGCGTTTGACTCCTTCAGGCAGTCCATGGAAGGAGTGATCATACATCTAGCTGAATGCATTTTGTGTTTTATTTTCTCTGTAGATTTTTTTTTTTTTTTTTAGAAATATGAAGAAAAAGACTGAAGTCTCTTCTTTTATTAGGTAAAGGAAGGGTGAAGTTCTGATGGCATGGTGGCATGCTGGTAATGGGTATTAATGGTGGAAGAAGGGTGTTGCATGCACATTTTTCAGTACTTAGAGCTGACCTGGTGCTTATGGCCCGTGTTTACCTGTCCAGTAGCCAAAGCCAAAGCACTCAATATGGTGTTGCAAAGGTTCGAGACAGACCACTAAACTAGGGCTGCAAGCAGCTGCATACCTCATCTCGGTGTGCCATGTTCATTATGTTTTGACAGCATTCTCACTTCTTCGGACTCAAGTTTGCCTTACTTAAGTTGACTAAACCTTACGTACAAAGAGGAAAATCTAAATCCCTCCTTACAACACTTAAAATTTAAATCCCAATAGCCTTATTTTTCCCTGCTCGTTACAGACTGATGTAGAATAATTTCTCACAGAGAGGTGGATTTATAGTAAGTAGAACGTTTGACTATATGGGCAATGTTGTGAATGTAGGCTGTTAGATATATTTATATAAATATATGCATATATTTTATGTGGAAGTACAAATGTGTATATGTATATGCTTATATACACATCTGTGTACACATGAGATTTGGAGAGTGTATATGCAGGCATATAATCTAGTTAAAATACATCAGAAAATACTGCTAGATGATAATAAATTGATAAGATTGTGAACTACTGACAGCTTTTAAAACAATAAAATGAAAATTCTACGCGTTACTGATGCTGTATTTTACTTGCATGCAGATGGTTTACACACTTCTCTCAGTTATTGTATTACCTTGAAAATGTAGCTCAGAGAGACAGGAAATATCTCTCAAAATTGTAGACCTTTTCTTCCTTACTCTTTAGTCTTTCTTAGCTCTAAGTTAGAACAGGGTAGCAATCGCTGCATCTGGATGGAGTCTGTTGATTATCCTAGTGTAACTGTAGTTCTTCAGTATTCCATGAGGAAAGTTCTTGGACAATTTGTTTCCTTACATAAAGCAACCTAGGTGTGAACTGGCGCTAAATGTGGGCCCCGTTTTACCTTAACTTTCTAGGCCTGGAGATGCTTCATCACATAGAAGCTTAGAGGCTACTTCTGACAAGGAGGCAGTATCGATGCATCATCTCTTCAGAGCAACTGGTTTTTGCATTTGTTCCAGTTAATATCCCACAGAACTTGTCTGGCTTCTGGAGGATATGGAAGTACTCACTGAACTAACTGCTTTTTAATGCAGAAGGCTTCTTCTTTAAAAACAAAGTAAACAAAAAGAAACCAGACAAAATAGCAAGACAAGCCAAACTAAATGCCTCACTTCAAATATTCTGCAATTTTTTTAGTGCTGTGTGCACTCTTCAATGACTCTTCAGTGTTGGTGTTGCTGAAGATAATAACTATGAAGTCATACCTTAGCTACCTTCATAACAAGTTAAATATAACTGAAGTAGAACTTAAATTTAACTTTCCTGTATAACCAAAGTCACAACATTTCAAGTCTTGCTAGGGACAGCATGCTCCTGCTGGGGTAGTTTTCAGCTATGCAATTTTAACACCAGAGAAATTATAACCACCTTTTATATCCTTAGAGCCTTTATAGGAGGGCTGGTCTTGCATTATTAGTGTCTCATGTACATGGCTAAGTTTCGCATTCTGGGTATGGCAGTAACTTCATTTCTTTGTGCTTATATTGGCAACTGAAACCATTTATTTGCAGCCTCTTCTTAGAATGGGAGAAATCCCCTTTTAATCTTTTCCTCCAGATAAACTGCTATATGGTACACTAACAGCAGAATTAAGATGGTGTGGAGTAGTGCTGTGCTCAGCATAGCCAGTGAAAGGTGATGAACTGTCATAATAGCTTACATTCCAAATCCATCTTCATTACAAGTGTAAATATTAATAATTGAGGATGGTGAAATGAAATAATTACAAATTATAAGGGCTGATGCTTTATTTCCCATGAAAAGCCTGGCAAGTGGTAATCTCTGACAAAATAGCCAGCTTTCCCTACTTTATTTGAATGAATAAAAGTGATTAACCTTCGCTGCCTGTAATTTGTTCATCTGTTAGCCTTCATTCAGAGGAAGAAATTTCCATTTCAGTGTGTATCTTTTGCAACTTTTACCATTTCTTGATTACTGTACCAGGAAACCTGCATTTTAGCTCTGGATGAAGTATTGTTCTGCTTCAGCTTTTTATTCTGTTTAATGTTTCCAGGAGATTGTGGAATGTAGCACTATTTTAACAGGCATACTTGTACTCGAGTCTTGCACTTTGCTGATTTCAGTCTCACAGTTCCCCTCATTTCTGCCCAAATAGCTTTTGCCTGATATGGGAAGAATTGTGACTATTTAAGGAGCAAAGTAATCAAGCTTTATGCAACAGGATTGCATCTTTCAGCAGCTGCTGTTCACCCTGGCTTTGTTACAACAGAAGTTCAGCAAAAGCACTTTCTGTGTAGTGTCTTCTAGTTTGTTTTATCATGAGTGCTTCTCATCAGAAATGTTGATTGTCTGTAGCAGCTGGAGAAGTGACTTGGAGTTAGTGCTTTGGGAATGATCCTGGAGCTAAAGTGAAGGAGGAATTCCCCCACAGTGAGACATGGTGAGAAGTCAGGATAGGGAGAAGAGTGAGTGGGCAGGAGCGTCAGCGACAGAGAGCAGGAGCTATGACAGAACCTGTCTGGGGGGGCAGATTTGGGAAACAAATAGGAAATTATGAATTGGATTTGAAGATAAAGAGGAGTGCAATTTGTCCAGTTCACTGCTGTTACAGTGTAAGGTCAATGACGTCCAGATAGGTAGTCACCCAGGAGGAATCAAGTCCAGGAAGGATATTTATGGGGCAAAGGCAAAGGGCAACAAATGTAAATTTTCTGCGTGCTACAAAGTTTAGTTATTGTTAAATGTGACTGGTTTTTTTCCCTGCTCTTTTTCATCTTGTAAAAAGGTTTTCTTTTTTTTCTTTTTTAAAGTGGTCCAAACTTTGCATTTTACCTGCTGTCTGGCTTGCTAGTCTCTTCTTGGCATGGAACCTGATCACAGCATGAAATTCGAGGCTTAGAGAATTGCATTTTGAGGGTTAGTGCACTGTGGTTTACCAAGGTTTATGTTTCCCTAAGTTAAAATCCCTGTAGAGTGTTCCTGCATGGCTATAACTTTACTGCAGACAAAGAGGCTTTATTTCAGGGTTGCCTCTTATCTGTTGGTTTATCTTGTCAGATTTGAATGGGAGAAGAATAGTTTCAAGAAAACAATAGAAGGGGAAAGTTACTACTTGATGTGTTCAGAGATCTAGAAAAAACTGGTTTTGTCTGCAGAGTGGTTTTAACTTCTGAGATTCTTTTGTATAAGGAAGATGGCTGTTTCAAGGCTAAATACAGTTCAGTAAGTAATGCTTTGATACTTCCTTTGTGCCACCCTGCTTCCCATTTGTTGAGTTCTGGCAGCTTAGATCATCTTTCAAGGTTCCCTGAAGTTTGTTTTTTTTTACATCCACAAAATGCCTCTTTTATAATAGCCTTATTTTGGAGAAGGAATTGTGTTTCACAGATTATACAGGATGGATTACATTGTTTCAAAATCTTTGTGAAGCACTGCTGAAAAACAAAGCTTACAGTGAGAGCTCTAGAATGGATTTGTCCTTCCATGCAGTTGAGTTGCATCTTACCTTACTGGTAAGGCAAATAGAGGAGGCTTCATATATTTTTTTTTTTTTTTTTCTCAATAACACATTCCATTTGAGGGTGATAGAAGATAAATTCTCTCTGCAGCTACTTCTGAGCAAGTTTTGATGTTTTTGAAATGGCAGCAGGAAGGAAAGATTTCTCATTATGTAAGATCTTGATATTGAGGGTAATGCCATCATACTCCCTAGAGTATGATTAGTAAAAATACACATCCTCAAAAAAAACAACAACCAACAATCAAATATAAGTTTAATTAGATGTCTTTGATAATGATTTGTGAAAGACATTGTACATTCAGCTGAGAAATGTAAAGTTTGGATATTAATGTGTAAGTGGATACAAGGCATTTGTTTCTTTACATAGGAAATTATGTCAAAAATGATAAAAACCTCAGTTTCAACAACTAAGGGCAAGTGATAAGTAAGTACAAGAAATCATCCTTATAGTAAAATCTGTGAAGGGTATCTAAAATTCTTGTGCTTCAAATGTATTATTTTCTTTTGCCAGAAGTTGCAGTGGTACTTTAAATCTCAGACTTTAGCCACACAAAACTGCTTTCAGGTCACATAATGGGTACACTGAGCCCCAGCCTGCACCACAGATGTTGATAATGATACCATCACATCATCATGGACAGATGCAATCTCGGTGTCTTCTAATGAATGTCTAATGAATAGCAGAAGTTCTTCCTGGGTTCAATTTAAGATTGGAGAATTCCGAAGAAAGTCATTCAAGCTTTTAAAACAAGAGTAGCAGATAAAGGGAGAAGAGGGAATTAAAATAATAAAAAAAATATAAAGGGAAAATTAGCAAAAATACGGTGACACTGCATGAAGCCAGAAGAAAAATTTTGGATCATTCTTTCATATGAGAGTAATCCAATGGCTCTTTAGCTGGAGAAAATTTAGAGAAGGGGGAAGAGAGTTAAAACTTTGTTATCTAATGGAATATGGTATATGGAATATTTGCTCAGGTTTCGTGATTGAAAAAGTAGAAATTAATCTAGACAGGTTACTAAAAACATATACATATAATTTCACATTTAAATGTTCTTCCTTTTTGTTTGGCTTAAAAATGGCAGTGTATGTTTTAAACAAGTGTTGACTTTTCCAGTGCTCTAAATGTGAAACTTGCAATAGTTTTGTACATTCTTTTCTTTAAACGGTCTACAGTAATGATACACTTATGGGTTAAATCATTGAATGTAATAATAAAGTAGTCTGGCAAAACTTTGTGCAGTGTGCAAATGGACTTTGCATTAACCTATTAGAGATTTGGGAGTGGCACTCTTTCTGCTTCACAAAGCATTTTTCAAGGGGAGATTGATCTTAGTGTTTGACTTCTTTTTTGCATATTGCAGATATCATCTGTACTGATTTCATACTCAGGTTTTCCTCTACCTTTTTTTTTATTTTCCTTGTCTTCTGTATTACTCTGCATTTGTTTTTCTTTATGCTGTTAAATTCCATCCATTCTTTTGCACTTTATTCAATTTAATCATATAAAGAGAAATTAGTCTCGCTTTCTGGCTGTCACATAATGAGAGATCATCATAATGTTACAAAATTAATTTTTGAGTTGTCTAGAAATAAGATCTGATTCTGCTTCTCTTGGAATCTGCTTTGATAATTAAATGTGTTTGTTATAAATTTTCCCCATTTAAGTAGTTTGGAGTTTTTCTAAACCTTTGCAGAAAAATTCTGATTGCAGTGCTGTAAACATTAGCATATGCACTTCATTTTATACACAGCTAAGGTCTCAGTTCAGGATAATGTTTTCCTTCTGCATGAATGTTGGGAGTGTTGGGGATTTATGTTTATGAGAATATTCTTTATAGTGGAATGAGGGAGAAAGAAAACCACTTTTGCCAACAAACACATAAAAACTGTATGATGTATTTAAGAAAAATACCTCCTTTCCCAAGTTTAATAGATGTGTTAATTTACTTTTTATCTTGTTTAATGATCTTATGGTATGGGAAATTAGTGGCTTTGCAGATGAAAAATGTATGAGTAAAAAAATGCATTCATCTTCTTAGTTATCATCTGTTCCATTGACAAAAGGCACAGATGTGAAATTTATCTCTATAATTAGATTTATAATTATTATATCATTCTCAGATTGATAAATCTTGCCCTCTCTGGCATGTGATTTCAAGCTACAGTTCATGCAGTAGAAGTAGGTTTAGTCATTGAATGGTGATTGTAAACTTGAGACTGTGTTTCACATGTTTATATTTTATAAAAAGTATATGGCACAGAAGCTGTAGTCAGAGATGAATATTTTGTAAATGACTTTACAGGGAAATGCTGGTCATTGCATAGAACAGCAAACGTGCAAACCTGAAAAGTATCCATGGTGTATTTTCTTTGAAAACTTCTGGTTTTGCCATTATCCATTATGATTGTAGACTTCCTGGACATGCCTACAAAAACAACAATAGCTCTGATTTTAATAGGAAACTGGGAAGTCAAGGAACTCAGCAGCAAAATCTCAAAAATGCCCATATGTGGTACATGCTGTATTTCTGATGCTAATGCCTTCTTTCCTCTCTTTTTTGCCCACAGCTGTAGAACAAGTAACAGGAAGAGTTTGATGGGCAGTAGCCAGTCTCCAGCTCTCCCTCGGCCTCATTCACCACTCTCAGCTCATACAGGTGATTTTATAACTATGCTACTACTGCTATTATGAAATTCTTAGGGTGTCTCTATAACTGAGGGAAAACATACTCTACTGGTCTTTTCACTGTTTATAATAGCAAAAAGTTGCATGTCACTCTATCCAAATTTCTGCTTTACATTTAGATCCATAAATCCTATGTTATGATCAGGAGCAGTCCAAAAATGTCATGTCGCTATTTTTTATTTCCCCACTTTGCATTCTGATAGATTTTCTTTCCCCCTACCACCATTGCCCTTCCTGTAGCTTGTACCACATAGTGAAGATAGTAGAGTATCTGTACTACATTCTATTCTGTTTGCTTCCCAGCATTTATAGTGTTGGGCACTTTGCTGGTAGTTGCTGTGCTTCACTTTGCATGGCAATAAATTGATGGTATATTTTTTTTCCTTCTAAAACATCTGAAGCACTTAAAGCTTGAATGAATGTCTATAAATAAATACTTTATTTATAATAATTGCCTTAATTTTTAAAAAGGAACATTTTTAGCATATCACCTCACACTTCCACAAAGGTTTATTGTCTTTCTGTTTTTGAGGGTGCATTGGCTGTAGCTACAGGCCAAAACTAAAGCACCACACAAATCCTTGTGTAATCAATGACACTGAATACTCTGGACAACTGTTCTCAGGGAGATGCTAAACAAGAAGATGAAGAGCTTCACAAGAATTTTTGAAGTATATTAAGGCATCTCAAATTTTCTTGTGGAAGCAGCATTGTTAGAGAAAGCACAGTGGTAATTTTCACTCAAAAGGAGCTGTCACAACTAGGAATCCAGGCAACATGAAAATTCATGAAGAGTTCAAGGCAGCAGAACATTTAAAAGAAACAAAGTAAAACATGGTACGGACTATTTTGAAACTGAAAAATTAACTGTGGGAATGTTTGGAATGCTCTTTTGTGTCTCCCAAAGAGAAATTTCTGTTTGGAAGAGGAGATTGTGGTCACCATAAAATGTGTCCTAGGTTGTGCTGTGCTGACTTGAGAAAAGCAGTAGCAATGCTTGCTCTAGTGTGCCTGCTGCTGTAAATGACTAAACCACCTGTTTGGAAATGGAAAACTTGGACCAATGATGCCTAATGAGCTCAGAAGTACGGACTGAAGAGCACACGTTACCTCGGATTTTGATATAGGTTGTGTACTTGATGAATTCTGGAAAGTTCCTTTCTGACAGTGGACTCAGGCTTTCAGCAAGTTGCTTCATCTTTTGAATTGAATTCTCAAACAGTAAAAGAGAAATAATATTGCTGATGTCACAGCTATTGTCAAGGTGACTCTGAAGGTTGAAAACCAATTCTATAAGTAAAAAGACAGATTAAGTCTAAGCCGTTATTTTCCATAAACTCAGCGGTACGTACTGCTTATTCAAAAACATATTACGGAAAAATCTGACTTCTCCAATTACTCAGGATATAGTAGGTTCTCTTATTTGAATACTTCCAAGGCATGTGTGCTAGACACTTGAGCAGCATTAGTAAATCTTGTAGTAAATCTCATCACATATATGAGAAGAAAATTTACACGTGCATGGCCAGCTCTGTTTTTTCTTGCTTCTGTGAATGGTTAATTATAGTAAATATTCACATAACCATTGGCTCCTAGCTCAGCTGGCTAGTGTGCTTAGACAAGTCCGTACATCAAATCCCTGTGAATGTCATCTTAATCCACACAAATAAAAAAAGATGCAAATTTAATATCTTAAAAATTTTCCTCTACGTATGCAGTAGGTGTTCAGTATTTCAAGTGTTTAGTGTCTATAAATCCATGGTCAATGTCAGACCTGAGAGGCTGCATTTATAGTGATCCTGTTATTTCTGTCTTGTCAGAGCTGCCATGTGTTAAACTGCCCTAGCTTCTGCAAACTCAAATTGCCTGCCTGCTCTCTGTGGTGGCATGTACTGAAGGCCTGTTTTCTTGCAAAGTGTCATGGAGAGATGTGACAAGAGACTGTGTGTGCTTGCTGGGTTTTTTCTTGGCCCTCCTTGGCTGAGAGGAATTACTCCAAGTCAAAGAGGCCTCCCTTACTCTAGAGAACATGATATATCTTCTGTCCAGTTATAGATTATTTTAGAGTCCTTGTTTGAATCTGAGATTCTTGTAGAAAAGTTCTTTTAATTGGAAAATTTTACTTTACAGCCTGCTACTTTATCTGCCTGGAGCATGTATGTCAAACTTTAAGTCCCAGAGAGACTGAAAATGATCCTCTAAAACGTTCATATATTTCTTACTAGTGTTTTCTGTTGGAAGAGGAAATAATAGAAGAGGGAGAGGCAAACAAAAGAGTTTCCATTCCTTGAGGAACCTGCTGAGCTCCTTGAGGAGCAAGCTGAATGTGCAGCAAAGTATCAGTGCTTGCATTCACTGAAAACAGATTTATTCATCAGACTGTTCTTGGCTGAAGTGTGGTAATAACATGCTTTTTTGACCAATATGTACTAGTGAGATTATGCACAGTTTGGAGGACATTGGAGAGCACGTGCTCTCTAGGGAAGTTTTTCTTGTGTGTTGTTAGAGTTCTGTTTCATTCAAGCAGTCTGCCCAGGTGAGTGCATCCTGAGGATTAGGCTGCATGGATGTTAATATCTGACGTAACTTTGTGAGATCATTGTGCAGTTTTTTTGTCACTGAGTTGTCAAAGGAAAATACTGATTCTTGCATCTGCATTTTAGTCTAAATGATGAGAAAGCTATGAACTTTAGCCATTGCTGACTCTTTCAGTATCACCTATCCTAGCTTTAGCTTCTTCACCCTCCATATTAGGCTTTTTCTTCTGATGGATCTCACTCCTGAACTCCCTACTCTCAGGTGCTCCATCCACCTCTGGGTAGAGCCTGCTGCTGCCCTTAATGAAAAGAGTTCCATTCAATGCTCTTATTTAAGTGGACTAGGGTCTTAATGTTTGTACCGTCTTAGTTGCCAGCTATGGTCAAAGCACAACAAAGGGATAAAGACCTCCAATAACAGCTAAGTTCATGCAGCTGCTTACCCACTCTCACCATCCTCTTTCAGCAGGTAGAAAAATTAGAAAAAGAATTAAAACTCATGAGTTGAGTTTAGAACAATTCAATAATTAAAACAAAAAAATCACAATATTATTGAAGATAAAAATAACAACAATAATAAGTGTAATGAAAAGGAGAGAGTGGTGTACAATTACACAAAGGGAGAGAGTGATACACAATACACAAGGTCTCACCAGCTGCTGACCAATGGCCAGCCCATCCCCCAGCAGCAGTCAGCCCCTCCTGGCCAGCTCCTCGTGATTTACGTTCTGGACATGATGTTCTGTGATCAGGAGCATCCCTTTGGCCTGTTCAGGTCAGCTGTCCTGGCCATGCTCCCTCCCAATGTCTTGTGCACGTGTTCACTGATGGGGAGTGGGACACTGGAAGGTCCTTGGCTAAGGGTAAGCACTGCTCAGCAGCAGCTAAAACATCAGTGTGCTACCAACATTACTCTCATGCTGAATCCAAAGCACAGCACTATGTGGCAGTGACTAAGAAGAAAATTCTATCCCAGTCAAAATCAGTATGCTCTTTACTCTTGCCTATTCAAGTTGAATGGAATCAAGATTGTCACACTCTTGAAAATCCACCCAAGATCAATTTCTTCTAGTTATCATCTTAATAGTCTTTAGTGTTATCCTTGATTTTGTGTGTAGCCTAATGAGATTGTTGGCATTGCTTGGGGAATTAATTGCCCCAGAGACATCTTAAGTGAATATATTCATTCTTTGTGAGGACACCCTTGGATTCCCTAACAACATTTCCTCTTTGACATTAATTCATTGCTTGTTGAGAGCAAGCCAAAGATATACTCAGTCACCTCTGTCTTCATGGCATACTTGAGGTGATTTTATTTGGACCACTAGTTTAAGCTACTTGGGTTTTTTTCCCCATGGGATCTCCCATCTTTGAGGACAGGAATGTGCTGGGAGTCCTCTCTGTCAAATGTAGAAAAGTGAGTGAAGGTGTGTTCTGGAATCTCAAGGTGGAGCTCTCTTAGAGTACGTGCATAAGCACTCCTGCCAGTGTGCCTGTGGCTTTGCTCAAGAACATTTTCATCTTCAATATCTGCAGTGCAATCATTTGGAGGTCTGGCTCCACCTTTGGAAGCAATGTGCCATTACTTCAGATTTGCTGAAGAGCTCAGGCAGCTTACTGTTTAATCATAAACTGGATTTGAGTTAGCCAAAACTGATTGGATGTGAGTAGGATTGCTCTATTTTAGAGGACAAGCATCTTGAGATGTATGTAAGCATACTTCTTGAAGGTGCATTTTGTACCCATGTTCTTCCTTGTAGTCCTGTTTTTCATCCAGGTGCAGGCTGATCTGGAGGTATCAGCTGTTCTCTAGTTTAGATAGATGTTTATTGAGGAGGACCAGTGGTGCAAGTTTAGAGTAATAATAATTGCCCCATATGAGAAAGTCTAATATAAATATAGAGATCTCGGGCACATTAGCCCCCCTACACACACCTCTCCCCCCCACAGTTTTCATTGTTTGCTCTGGAGAGAATAGGAGGTTTATCCTACAAGGGAGTTGTTGTTAATCTTTACAAATGCAAGCTAATTTGGACAAACACTGAATACTTATATGGAATTTTTTAACAGTTAGCTTTTCCATCCCAAGCAGATTCATGTCAGATGAGAGGGAGAGGCAGTGAGACAGCATGACACTGATGAAATAAATAGGTTGTGCAGAGTGCAAGTAGTGCATGAGTGGCACCTATCAGGGAAGGGGAAGATTTGTTTGTAAGCAGCAGTGACCATAAAAGCTCATGGGCTACACTAAAGAGTTATTAGAGCAGTACATAGTCCAAGGCTTGGGAGCACACAGAGAGGTGTAAGGTCTGAGTCTGAGGGTAATAAATGGAATAGGAAAAAGACAGCATGCACAGCAGATATTATATATCTCTGTTACATGTGTTAATTGCTAATATACTATATGCAAGTCCATTTTTCTCTATGCAGGACATGTAGCTGCTTGCAGAAATAATTTCTCTGGAAAGTCACAGTTCAGTTTGAAGCTGAAGTCTCTTGCCAAGCCTTACGCATACATGTGGAGATTACACAGTATCAGATTTCATTACATAAAGTGTTTCTGTTTCTTGCAAAAAAAGAAAACATGCTAGGAAATATCTTTAGGGTCGTGATTATTAGCAACTGTCTTGGGCTAGTTGTCTGGACATCCTTTGCCTTTAGTATCTGGGCTGGAAGGTGTTAAACCTGCTGAAAAGTACTTCTGATTTTTCTATGAGCTGAGTACATTGAGAATTGTGGGAAATTAAGAGTCGCAGCATTATCTTGGATGGTACCTAGTGCCCATGTCATTAATGGGCTTTTCTAGATGACGGTCTGATGCTGTCATCTGCATCAGCACCACCCAGCCTGCAAAGTGAATGATTATAATCTCAGCAAGTCAGGACATTCAGGTGTCCCCACCTCAGTAGTCACTGGAGCTTCTTCATGTGGGTGATACTAACCCCCTAATGATTAATAGTCACATGTGGTGCTTTTTAATTGTATCTGCTGAAGGAGCAAGATCTAGCTGTTAGGAGCAACGATGTAAATTTTATTAATCTATATTTTAAGAATATTCCATGTGGTGCCACTGAGATGAGTAGGACAAGAATTGTAAGATAAGTAGGAAATTGCTTAAGGGTGTAAAGAGGCTTGTGCTAAAATGAGGAATATTGGAAAGTGGGAGTGGAGGTTTATCCGTCGAGTCATCAAGTTTTGCTTTTGTGGCCAAACATTTTATTCTTCTCACAAGAGACATCAGCATAAAATTACTGTAACCTATACATATTTGGAAGGCTCACAGTATGAAATAGCACTGGGGAGCTGTGTTGAAGTGAGTGAATGATTGGAATAAAAAAACATGAAATTAAATTGCAATATGCAACATTTTTTATTGGAGGACCTGTAACAGAAATGTATATGATAAACTGTGAACTCATGTATTATAAGGAGTTTAGATAAGGATCTGACTGCATTTTCTGGATAAGATGATTGCAAGGACCAGTCTTGTGCAGCTTTGAAAATGAAATCTCAGAAGATGTATAAGGGAAGTAATTTTCAGTTTAATTTGGGAAGATTTCAGGCCTCTGTACAGTGTCCTGGTTAGATTTTGTCAGTAATGTTGCATACGTTTATTGTTGTACATAATCAGGTGGGATCATATGGGGAGAAGGGCTGATGGGATAGAATGTGAGAGATTTCTGTGTAACACTGAAAGATACTACTTGCTTTCCTTGCGACAGAATACTGGAAGATGGTATTGTCACCTAAACCAGTCAGAGTTGCCTTCCCCCCACTCTTCATAGAGTAGGAAGATGAGCAGCACATGATGGCCATATATACTGGAATATAAGAAGGTTTTAAAGAATTGTCCACCCAAGTATGGCAGGCACAAATTGCTGACTTTTTCTATGAGATTGGATAAATCTCACGGATAAAGGAGTCTTAAGACCCCAAACAACTCACTCTGTGAGGTTTTTAAATGGCTTATGGTTGTTCATGTACTTCAAGTACCACACACGGGAGAAATACCGACAAGATGTTCTCAAGAGGTCATAACAACAAAAAGAACTTCACTGGCAACTTTAGAATATCAAAGAACCTGGGGAAAAGGTTTAGTGTAACATTCAGTCAGCATAGAACACTTCTCAAAGTGTTGACTTGGCTCATTGAACTTAGCAAAAACTTAGTCTGTTTGATTTTAAGTTACTGAGAAATTCTAAGAAGAGGTAGTTAGAAGGAGAAGGTGGGAAAGGCAGAAAGGATACAGAAGAGCCCACATAGAGTAGCCAACCCCAGGGTTCTGGAGATGTTCAGACAGAACTTCCCCAAGGAGTTGGGGTCTAGACAATGTGATGACCTTGTGTTCAGCCTTAAATACCCCTGGGCTTCCTGGGCCCTTTCCTCAGGTGGGATTTCCAGTAATTTGGATACTCAGGAGCAGGGTTAGGGGCTCCAGAGGTGGAGTGTGGGGCATTGCCTCTGCTGTGCCAATGAGTGGCATCTCTGTTCAGCTGGGATAGAGACTCTGGGGGGCTGGGGATGGACAGGGCAGGACACTGCCTCATCAGGGTAAGGTCTGACCTGCCCCTTTCCTTAGCACACGTGCACCCCAGAATGCCTCAAAACATCTGTCTCTCACAATGGGATTACATGATGCAATTCCCTAAAGCAAAATTAAAGTTCAAGAAGGTTGTAAACCTGTTTCTGGGATTTTTTCAGGCTTGTGTAGATCTTTCTAGGTAGACACTGGTAGAGTGCTAGCTGTTCATATTCTGCTCTCACTGTGTCAGGGCTCACTGCTTCCATCAGATAGTTCTGTTTGAGAGGTGCACTTTAGTTAGCAACACTGAAGTGTAGTATTCAGCAAAGCTGCTTGTACTATATTTTAAGGTAAAGAAAGACTATGCTTGTAAATAAATGAGGCCCCATAGTGGTGTGTTTGTGGTGAAGTATGGAAATGCTAAAACCTGGGATATAAAGCAGACTTCTAAATGTCAGATTTTAAAAGAAAACAGAAAGGAAAATAATACAGCATATCAATTACTCTGACTACTGTCACATGTAGAATTACAAAACCAGATTTGCTAAAACAAAACTTTCTATTTAGTCTTGCTTTGGGTGCAGTAAATGCTTATAGAAATTTCAAATCATCTTCTACTAGTTTAAGGACAGGAGAAGAAAATCTAAGTGACAAGTTACATGCAGATAGAAATTCTGTAAAAATAGCACTCTCATTATTTAAATAGTGGCTCAAACATGTAGAGGTTTCTTGCAGATGGATTTAAGGATCATACAGACCTTTGTTGCCATAGCTGGGGAAAGTTGTTTGCTAGTTTCAGGTATAGTTAATCTAGATTTTTAAATAGCCTGAGCTCCTGACATGAGTGAACCTTGGAACCTTGGAAAGCAGCTGCAGAACTATTCAGAATGATTCTAGCTGTATGTTCTGCTGACTGCTGCTTTTTGTAATGGTAAGAAAGACCTGTGACTGCAGGTGGATGATGTCTTGTGTATTGTTCAGTTCACAGTCTGGGTTCATCACCATATAAACTGACACAGTGGAACATATGACCCATTGTTATGTTGTATTAATGGGGCACTGATGTACTGTGGTACATTTTAAAAAAAAATTTGAACTGGATTTGTCTTTGATCCATCAGGAATTTAGAATAACAATTACCATTAATTGTCTGGTATTCCGTCCATACTAGCAGAAAGTCATTGCATCTGAAACTCTTTATTTTTTAAGTAGAGAGTTATAAAAAATACATTAATAATATACAGTGACTGTAACATGCTTTTTTAAAAAGGTTTGAAACATCTTCCCTCAGTGGTAAAGACACAGAATTTCTTGAAGTTGTTTGCAAAACTATCACAGTTTAATTGTCTTGGTACACTTTTCTTAACAATAGGTGCTTGCAAAGTGAGCTACCCCGTGTGTTGCCATGAAGCAGAGTATTGTTTTGATACATTGACTGCCTATCTGTTGTGTCTCTCAGAGGATGCTGGAGTTAATTACCTAATGTCTGACCACCAGTCCAGTTTGCTTTGCCAGGTCAAACACTTGGGCAGTAGTCACAGTATCACAGAAATACTGTGGGACTAGAACATAGATCAAAGCAGATCTCAAAGAACAGTGGACTTGGACTCATCAGCAAGCACTGTGCATATGGACAGAGAGTTAACTCGCACTGGGTTTTATTTGAAAGTCTCCTAGGTATTGACTAGCAGATGGGTGGAGGAATGCTGTGATGGATGATAGTCACCTGTAGGACTCTGATGCTAACCTGTCTTGCTCCTCTGGAATACTACACCTTAAACCTGTAATAGCACTATCTGTTTCTCCAGTCATTTGAGGTTTGTATTTTCATTCTCTATTTCCAGGTTTGTCTTGAGTTCTTAGGACTTCTAGATAAATCGTCAGGATTTAGTATCTAGGTATTATGTGTATGGTGTCACCAGTCTTGTTAATTTAAAAGCTGATTTGCTATTGAAAGTAATGCTTGCAAGTTGATTTTCCTAATAACAGGATCTGATGCTCTTCCTGAGTAAGACTTTGACTTCTTCATATTTTGTCTGTAAGGAAGTGATCTATGTTGATTCTAGCAACGTAGTTTGCAGCATTGTGTCTCCACAAATTCAAATCCACACTGGTAGCTATAAAATTGCTGCATTATTTAATCATATTTTTTTCTTCTTTATTAAGTTTTTGTGTATATTTTAACTCATGGACAGTAAGGCACGTCCTTGGTGTGTATTAAAGACATGTTTATATCTATTTATAACTTTAGCTAGCAAAAAAAAAAACCAACTGGTTTACAAAGCCCCATATTCTGATTTGTAACTATTTCCTGTAAAAAGTTGCTTATGTCTTGCTATGTTAAGGCCAATTCCGTGCTCTTCTGCCAGAGTTCCAGGTAGCTTCTTTGTCTTTTTTACTTATCTAAGTACACACACACTAAATTACAGCTGATTTCTTTCCTAGTGCACATTTGAAGTTTGTGACTTTGTTTTACCTCCACAGTATTACTTACTTAAACTTTTTTTTAGCTTATCTTTGTTAAATAAGCTCTGGTAGCAGAAACAGAAATCCAGTTCACTGTTAAAATGAATGAACTGTTGCTCTCAGTGATTTGGTGTTTACAGTTGATACAGGATTAGAATAAATTTTTGTTAGTTCCCAAGTCAAGATTGGAATCTGTGGCTTCAGATTCCCTCTGCTCCAGCCCATTCAGGGAACAAAAATCCTTGCCACCCTGAAATTATTGAGGCCCTCAGAAATATCTGAAGGGTAATGAAGAACCTGGGGTCTTGTGGTGATGGAGAGAATGTTGGAAGGATATAATTCTGCCATGATAGATTAATTGGCAAAAAAAAACCAACTTGGGGATGTTGGCTAGTGAGAGTAGAATCCATATCTCTTGGGGCTATGGGAAGCGCAGCTGTAAAAGATGTGATTTAGGCACAGCTCAAAAAGCATTTTTCATCTGCTTTGAGACAGGAAAGGATTGGGGTAGTGTGCTTAATGTGTGTTGATCTCTGTGTTTGCTACCTAATTGCTTGATGATCATGCTTTCCCATATAGAATTCATGTGATCTGTTATGGGCATCACTATGATAAATGCAATGTTAATTCAAACATTTGAATAGCAGTCAAGGCCACTTGAAACCCTTTAAGCACTCAATCTGTTGTGCTGGCCTTTTCATGCATAGGTAGTAAATTTCCCTTTAAAATTTTCATGCTGTTTCTAGCTGGCTACATAAGAGCTATACTTTTATCACTTGCTTTTGTTGCAGACTCATTTTTGTCCAAAAATAAAATGCTGCAACAAATGCATGGATTTTCATGTATTACTGCTATAGCAATTTTTAGGAAAAGTTTAAGGAAATACTAATTATTAGATATATAGCAGTGCTACTTTAAATTGGATCATTTTGGCTTTGTGGTGCAGGGTTTTTTTGGGGAAGAGGTGGTTTTTCTTCTTTTACTTGGGGTTTGGGTTTTTTGTGTGTGTCTGGTTATTTGGGGGTTTATTTTTTAGCTCTTTTGGTTATTTTAGAGGTCAGTTTTATTACTTCTAAAGGAAGGAATACAGTTTCTCCTCTAACTGTGCAGGCTAAGGGGCAGAGGTGGCAGAAGCAGCTCTCAGTAGCTGCTGCCTTTCTGCATTCATGCTGGTCCACTGGGGGTCAGGTGTTCTAATAGGAAGGAGTAACTAACCTCAAAGCTGAAATATGTTCACAAAATGCAATTAATGATAAAAAAGTTCAGTTCAGTGTGTTTTGTCTGCTTGCTTGTTTTTGAGATAGAAAAAAAATGAGCAATGGGAAAAAAATTGGAATAAAGCCTGTGTAAATGCTGTGTAGACTTTGTATAAGGGCTAAGTCTGTTTGATAATGATTTTTCTATCCTTCAGCGTTTTGTATGATTTAAAAAAAAAATCTTTTTTTCTGACATTAAAAACAGGTTCTTTCAAGATAATGTATTGATTTCTTTAAACTTTAATTAATTATCAAATTGTTTTGAGAATTTTCATATTAAAAGGCTAAATGAATAGTTTTCTATGAGATACAAAATCCAGTATAAGTAAAACATGAGTTTAAATAAGGTTCTGTTTCAGAATTTATTTTCAGAGAGACTGTGAGAGAAGAAATTCTAAAATTTCTAACCTACTGGAAATGCATGCATTAATACATCCAAATGTTTCTAATGGCTTCTCTTCACCCCACTATCTAATAATAATTTTTCTGTGTATCATCTCCAACAGGAAGCAGTCCCCAAGATAGCCCTAGGAATTTCTCTCCCAGTGCCTCAGCCCACTTCTCTTTTGCACGAAGGTAAGAGATTTCTTGTAGTATTCAACATGCACTTTGCATAGAGGAAATGTTGTTGGATACAGATACAAAAGGTGACTGTAAATACATCTATCAGAATAGAATAGAATACTTAGAATAACAAGTATTAGCTCACTTTTGTAAACCCTTCTAAACATAATCAGCAACAAATTGCTGAATGTGCGATGCAACGTGAGCATGTACTTTTGAATTTAGAAAAAACAGATTCATGATTTTTTGTAATTAATCTGGTTCAGATGTTGTTATCTTACTGAGATACGAGGAAATTTTAAACTACTTGAAGGTTTCTTCCTGTACTCTTCACCTGTCTGTGGAGGTAGGCAGAACTTATATTTTTACCCAGGAGTTTAAATATATAAAAAATAAATACTGTATTTTGGGAGGTCAGTAAAGTAGCACACACAACTTCTCAAAAGTAAGTGCAAGGAAATAGCTTAGCTTTTTTTTTAGTTTTTTTTTTCTTTAAAGCTGCAAAGGAGTGAAAGCTTGCATAATTTTTAAATCTGAATCTAATTAATTTGTTACGGTAGATCTTGTCAATCTTTCTAATAGCTTGTGATGATACTTTCTAAATTACCTTAAGAAAGTTGAGTATTTCTTTTGAATCCACTTCCTCTTCATAGTTTCCCTTTTGTCAGTGATACTATCTCTTCAGAGATTACATTTGTTTGTGAGCATATTTTTAGAAAGATTCATTAAATCCAGAAATAGGTTATAACGGAAAAAGCAGATGTGAAAGATAGAGCATTGCTTAGAAGTCAGGAAATAGTTTTCCTTCCCCACCCATAATCAACAGAAAGTTTAAAACATTATACTTTTGCAAGCCTTGAAATTCAGAATTAATGAAACAAACAAACAAAAAAAAAAGTTTGTTTTCCAGTGCTTCGTTTTGATTTTGACCTGTCTAGAGCCCTGTAATGAGCTTTAAATAGATTCTTTAACTGAAGGAAATTTCTCTGATTTAAAAATACCTCACCACTTCAGCAGGATTCAAAAAACATTTAGAGTCATTTTCTGTGGAAACTGATTTTGTTCTGTGTTTATATTGAAAATACTTGATGACAGTGAAGTTTAAAACTGCGTTAATACAGCTTTCTTCCTAATGTGGTATTATGTCTGTTTTGTGGTTGTTTTCATATAAGCTGTGGTAGGATGAATTTTCATTGTAAAATTCACTGTGGTTAATGCGAGCTGACTTCCTGCCTTTCCTGTTATATTTTGTAATTTAACGGATATACAAAGGAAGGGAACGACAAGGGTGATGATAGCTGAAGGAGCAGGGGCAAATGGTATAGGGGTATGGATATTCCTTTTTCATTCACTGCCACACAGTCAGTGGGGATACCACAAAACTGTGACTGTGAAGAAGGGAGAGAGGGGCAAAGTATATTATTTGAAGCCTCCTGTGAAGTTGCTTCCTTAAGTGTAGCCACTTCTCATCAGGCACAGGCCATGCCTGGCAGCAGCCACAGCAATGGGAGCTGTCTCAGGGAGGTGGCCCTGTGCTGTGCTACCAGCCGGTGGGCAGGGCTGGAGGTAGCCTTCCCCAGCACCAAGCTGGGGGGTCACCTTCCTCTGCCTCTATCTGGTGGGGTGATCAGTGCCCAGGAATAGCCTGTGCTCTGGAAGGCAGCACTTCAGCTGTATGTACCAGTCCAGCATCTACAAACCCATGGGTAGGTGACAGACTGCACTTTCTAGAGCTGCTGGAAAGTGAGTAAAACCATACTTTAGGACAGAGGCAAGTGGTGTATCATGAGTCCAGGGGAAAATGCTGTAGGGGCTTGGTTTCCTTTTCTCCCGTAATCCCTTATGAATGCCTCCTGTTCTCCCACCTTTGCCTTCCAGATGACTTTCTGTAATAGCCTGTCTGCACCCTTGACAGCCTTTCTGTGTGATTCATGTACCCTGTTCACTGTGAATTACTCAATTAAGAAATACTTTCTCACAGATTCAGAATACATGGGTCTCACCCATGTTTAAATACCAAGTTCTTGTTTCAGTTGTAAATAGCTAAACCAAATGAAGAGAAAACTACTTTTAGAATTGTGCTTTCATCTGGAGGTATCTCTCACATACCTGGCTGAAGAAGAGAATGTAAATGAATTTAAGAACCAGATTATGGCAGAGGTAGAAACTTTTTCCAGAATTCAGTATCTGACACAATTAGCGGTCTCTAGCACATGCTCTCTTCATATTTTAATACTAATAATGTACTACAGTTGTTCCTTTTCTCACATTTTATATATACAAAGTCCCAGAGTTTTGATTGTAGTTTGTGGATGAATAAATAGATATATTGGAAAGAAGCAAGGGGCTTTTTAGGCAACTTGCTTGAAGGAAGAGATCTCATAAACCTCTGCATCAATAGGTTTAAGAATCCTGATTTGACTTGACTTCAGTTCAAAATTACATTTCACTTAATCTTCAGTTCTTCAGAATTTCACTTTTTTGTATCAGTGAGACCTGGGAGATGATCTTTGTTAAATGGATCTTCAGTTCTCCTTTCTGCACTGTCATACCATTTGTTAATAAAAACTTGGCCTGTTTTGTTATTTATATATTATTTTTTCCTTTTTTTTTTTTAACACGTATGATTCAATTGTATTGCAGTCATGGGCATCGAAATGACAGGTAAATTCTACCTTCTCAAAAATCCATACACTTTTCTCATAGTTGGTTTTTAGTTTGCCACTTTGAATATTGAAATTCCATGTTGTCTTTCTATGGATCACCTCAGACAATCAAGAATATAAATCGGGTTTTGGTTATAATTTGTGTAGTTATTTTATTTCTTTTTCTGAGTGAGCATGATTTTTTTCCTGAAGATTTGTTTTTCCTGATTTATATATGTCACATCTAACATTTGGTTTGGTTTTATCTAATTGTTGGCCTGCTACTTTGCTGATTGCATCTGCTGATGCCACTGAGGAATGCACTACCCTTTTACATCAGTCAGACTGTGATGGTTATTCTGTGGCTCAGAGAACTGTGGTCTGCATCATTCACATTTTTTTTAATTCGCTTCTCCTGAATTTTTGTGTGATGGACGTAAATGTTGTGAACTTCTTGTCCATTTCTGTTTTTATTAGATATCAGTTCTGTGGAGCGATTCATTCTCTTTGTGGTTGTTTCATCTCATAGATTTTTAACTATAAAGAGAAACACAATAAAAATAATTCATCCATGGTGAATGCTTGTTTATTGTAGTCCCCTGTGAAAGTACACTGTTTGTTAAAAGCCCTATTTGTATCATGCTTTGGGGATGCAGTTTTACACAGCGATGCTTCAACAGATGTTACTGCATTAGGGTACTGCAGTGTTCATTTGACTAATCACTGTGTCGTAACTTTCAGGACTGATGGTCGCCGCTGGTCTTTGGCTTCTCTCCCTTCTTCTGGCTATGGTACAAATACACCTAGCTCAACTGTTTCTGTAAGTATCTCTTTTACTGTGTTGATAGATGTCTTTTGCGTGCTTGAGCTTCTTAAATGTAGCATGCTTCTCTTGGGAGAAGAAAATGTAGGTTTTTTTAGATTTGACAGACTTGGAACTAACATGTGATAGGAAACTGCTTTACTTCTGGAAATAAAAGAAAACTTACACAATGTGTACTTGGCTTAGGGGTGCTTTCTGGTGGTGAATAGTATTTAACTGTTCCCTTTTGATGTGCCATACTTTAACCATATAGTAGTTAGGTATCAAGTCTTAAGTGAGGCTGCCTGGATAACAAGAAGAAGAGAAACTGTCTATGGCATCTGTCCTGAGTTAGACTGCTGTCTTAGGATGGACACACATTTGCCTTTCTTTTCCTTTGGCAATTGTGAGATCTTACTGCATGATAATAGGTTAGATACCTACCATCTGGCTGTAATCACAACAGAAGGAGTCCTTCAGGATGCCTAGAAGAATAGGTTTAACTTACTAATTTTTACCTTTTGGACCAGTTGTTTCAGTGTGACTGTGGTGGTTTAAAAAAACAGCAGGGAATTAAACTTCAAATAAGCCACCCCCATTTTCCCCACCCTGCTCCACTGTGAGGGGGATAAAGGGGAGAGACTACGGGTTGAGATAACAACGTATGGAAAACCAGCAGCTAAGGGATAAGAAATGCACAGTAATGGCAACAGTATTGATAACAAAAGTTACAAAAGAGATGGTGCTTTACACACAAAAGGTATTCCGCACCTCAAATGAGTTCTGTGTGGCTACTGAGACAAAGACAAGGTGGGGTTTGCTCTCTGCAGCTTGCATCCCCTGTCCCTGAGGCCGGAAAAAGAGAGAATGAAGGGCAAATCCCCAAAAAAGCTGGACTATCCAAGCCATGCTGTCTGCTGCCAGACTGCTGGGCTCGGCTGTGGCTGTCAGTATTTGGCTGGGCTAGGCTGGGCTCCCTCAGGCTTGCTTCTGCCACTCTTGAGCCAGCCCCCCACCATAGATGTGCATCTTGTATGCTGCAGCAGCGCCTTGAATCCTGCTCCAGGACTTGGAGCTGGCCATGGGAGAAACACCAGCATCTGCTTTGTATGTCTGCATATCTCTGTGCTGGAGAGGAACGACTGTCTCACAACCCGAAGCAAAGCTGTTGGTCACACCTGTGATAGTCACACCTGAGAGGCTGTGGAGATAGAGTTGTAGAGAAAGCCTGCTTTGGAAATAGCAAGTAGTTTACACTCTGACAGTTAGACTGTATCACTGCAGTGAAGGGTTTGGTCTGGGTTGATCCAACTATGGCTCTTCAATGTTTTATCCCTTATATGCATATGGAAGGTGTTTTACCTTTTATGAATGACACATTCGACTGAATGGGTGATTTTTTTAAGCTATTTCTTTGACAATTAAAAGTTGGCTTTCTCTTCCCACTTCCAGTGAGTTTGTTTGGTTTCTCTTGTGAAACAATAACAGTTCCACATTCTATACAAAGATGAAATATGACAATTTTGTGTTATGATCAATTCTTATTTTATTTTTGTCCACAAAGACTTCTGGAAGGACGATTCTATCTGTCCTAAACTATGTTGAGTAATGTAATATATCTTAAGAACTTTTCCTCTAAAGCACTAATTTTGACCTCTGCTTTCTTTTCTGTGTAGATATTACTTGTGCCAAGTAAATTCCTTGGTTTCACATTAATTCCGTAAGCAGTTTTTGTTTGGGCATGTTTGAGTACATCTTATTGGAACTAGATCAGATATGCTGTGCTCTTCACTTAAAACATATTGACATAAAGGAGTTTATATCAGATAAAAGTAATTGCCATAGAAACACCATCACTCTTGCAAGAAACAGGCTTGTGCTAGAAAGGAGATTAAAAGCTGTGTCAAAAACAGATCAAAACACAGTTTTAATTTTCTGTCCATATTCATTTCTTTGATATCTTCAAGTTTAAAATGGTAATTCTAATTCATGTACTTCTTTTCCACTTAAGTTCACTAGCTGCTGTAGACATCCTGGAATGTGGAGCAGTTTTACGTGGTATTTGCATATGCAGTCCAAACATTTCTGGACTTAGATGTCTTGACTTCTGTAATAAATCATTGTTGACTTAGCCCATGATTATTTCTGACTAGAATGTATAAATATTAAAATACTTATGTAATTTAACTGAGTAAACAGTTTCTTACTTGTGGAAATAAACCTGTTTTTCCAATGAATACATTTTAATTTTGTTGAAGAAAGCAGCATCAGCGAATTTGTGCCGTAAATATCTATTGTGTTCTATCCCTAAGAGTAGGGGAGCGCCCAAGATTGGTGAATACTTGTGGTCGAAAGAAATGACAGAGATGATCCACAAAACTCTTACTAACTTCTATTTGTAGATTACACACTTGGCATAGAAATTGGTATATTAGTTTCTGACTTGCTATATAAGCACATGTAGGTTTTACATAAAGGGGTGGGGTGAGAAGAAAAGAAGAAGAGAAGAAAAAAGGTGGGGAGGGGGTAGGAAGAGATCACCAGTCCTGGTTCCAGCGTTAGTCCAGCTGCTGGCATATCTAGGGTCCTGGGAGTGCCCAAGGATTGTGAGGGGGGGTACAGTTTTACAGAGAGGCTGTTGCCACACTGAAGGTGGGTTTCTCACTTCCTATGCAAATTAGTTATCACTCACTGTCCATTCTTCAAGGTCTTTGTGGAAATGGGTCAGAAAGTTTCAGGCATCTTTGGCAGTCCCAATTCCCTCCCCTGCTCTACAGTCTGTGCCTGCTTCTCCTCATTTCTCTGTTTGTCCTGTACTGAGCTGTGCTTATCTCCAGGAGGAAGATCAAAGACGTGTGTCCCAGAAAAGTGCTGTCCTACCTCTGCATGGCCCCTTGTCCAGTCACATCTTGTTCTTTCTCACCGTGTTACTGCCAGCAGTCCTTGGCTGTTGTTACCTACAGTCCTTGGCTGGTGCCACAGCCACCCTGCTGCTGGTGTTTGAGACATGCACATTAGCTTTTCTTGTCTTGGTTTCTGCAGTATCTCATGGTTAGTTTCTTGTTCTGTTTTGGCCAAGACTTTGCTACTGCATCTAAGCTCTGCAAAAGCACTTGCTTGGATAGCCTTTGAATTTTAAATGTAGCCAATATTTCTTTACTTCCTGGAGATGTTTTTTACTTTCTTCTTTTACCCCCGTATGATACATATGAATCAGAAAACCAAAACTAGTAGTGTACCCATCTAATTGGTTTCATATACTTTTTCAGAATCTGAAAGAACTAGTACAGTTCAGCCTTCTCCTCCACTTTATTACTAATTCTTAGAGGAGATGAGAGACCAGTTCATATAACACCATAAATGTACATATGGAGCATCCCCTTTTCAGTGATGAATAAATAAAATCCACATTAATCTTGACATGTATCAACCAGCGAGCAGAAAGAGTTTTTACACATTGCAATAGAGCACAACTTTGGTCTTCACAAGCAACTCAAAGTCAAAGCAGGGGCCAAAGTGTACGTAGTTACCACAGTTATGCTGAGGTGAGTGTAGCTCACCATTTCTTATTACCTTGGTTTTTTTGTTTGTTTGGTTTTTTTTTAATATTGAAAGTGATGAGATGGATAGAATTACCTATTTAATGGAAGCTCATGGGTTTAGAAGTGGTGCAAGTACCACATATACCAGTTCTCACAACAAAATCAAAGTTAAGTAACTTCTGCTTGATTGTTCAGTTGAACAGAAGCTCTTGATCTGTCTTAGTCTAGCACAGTTAGGTCAAATCTTGGCAGTTAGAAGATGCAGTTGAAATGATTGTGTCTTTTAGACTAGCAAGCCATATAAAAATGATGAAATGAGACAATACACAGCTGCATATTTTTTTAAATCTGCATTTCTGTGTCAGAAGAACATTTGTATTTCCATAATGAACTATGGTTGAACATATTAAAAATGTTTTAATTCTTGTGGGATTTTTTTGAGCATTAATTGTAGGATGCCAGGAGAACTATTTTGTTTAAGAATTTTGCTGTAAGGATTTGGATTTGTACTGAAATTAGACTTTAGATCACCAAAAAAAATGTACTTTGTGCCTGTGATGATCCTGATACAACTGAGAGTGGTTAGCATTAGGAAGATCCTCACTTGAGTCATGTTGGATCTAAATTCTGTGACACCTTATGTGAGAAGTGTGATATGAGCTATTTTCCCACTGATTTTCCCATAATCCCTTGAAACCAAAGAGGTAGAGAATGATTTTAGAAGATGTGATGCTCTGTATTGGCACAAATTCTCCTGTGCTAGAGTATCTTTTATTTTACAGAGCATGGCTATGGGAAATATGCTGTGAGGTTAACTGCAACTAGCTGCTATAGTGTGAGATAAGAAATAACTACTTCACCTATGCTGTATGCTGAATTATTCATGGTAATGTGCTAAGGCAGAATTCCATGCATGAGTTACTGTAACTTGACAAGTCGCTACCTATCGTATGAGCTGTGGTAAATTCTCAGTGTGCATGTCTCTTAGCCTGCAGCAAAGCAAGGTAACACAGTCTTGCAAACTTCAGCTTGTTCTGATGTGGTGCAGCATTCCCATGTAGACCAGTCCTTCTTAGCCTTTTCTGCCAGTGGGTTTTCTTCTGTTTTTGCTTTTGGAAGATGACTTCATGAGATCTAGTGTGATAAGAAAGCTTTTCTTTGCTTCTAAGAGTTAGTATATTAGCCTTTGCCACACAAGTTGCCAGGAGATAAAAAAGACTTCTTAGTTTCTATGCTTACCAGCCTGGCTATTATCTGCTGGCCTTGGCAATGCAGGGGCAATATTTGTACAGTACAAAAGTTTAATGGTTTCCCTCACTAGAAATGATGTAACAAAAAAACCTCTTGACTGTGTTTGCCTCCATTAAAAGAGCACCCAGGTGGGGGCCTTGGTGTTCAATATGAGAAGTCAGATAAGCAGTAATGGGCACATGTAAATTGATACACAGAATTAATTAATTTTATTGAGAAATTCAGCTGGAGACTGAAAAGCTCCAGAAAGTTATCCAACATTTTTTTCCACTTCATCCCTTTTGCAGGTAAAATACAGGGAATGTCTGCATGGTACTAAGCAGATTTGTGTAGTTGTACAAGAACATTTATGAATTGACTAACTTGGAAACTGGTTTTGGTACAGTAGAGCATTTTTCTGTGTTTGTCAGTCCACATTAGCAAGGCTGGTTGTTCATGATTTGAACAATGTGTGTGTTCTTTAAAAAGGATACCAGATCCAGGTTCACAGGAAAGTTCAAAGTTCTACCTCAAAACATCTAACATGGCTTAGGTAGACCTGCATTAAAACCCATAAAATATGTTAATATGGTCATTTGCACTGCTCATGTAATGCAGCTCTATAGGTCAAATGTTGTAATGGTGGTTATCATGGTAGCACTTCCATTCTCATACCGGTCCATATCTTCCAGTTTTATACTAAGTGGGTGGTTTTAGTGTAATTCATTTCACTTTTTGTCAGCCATATAATTGGTCTTGATAAATGTATGGCATTTGCTCACTTTATTTTCAATGTACAGTTTTTTTTATAAGATAGTAGCATATTCATTTTTTCAGCAAGATTTTAGATAGTATTTAATTTTATTTTTAAGAGCATTAGTAATGTCTTAAGTAGGGATAATGATGTACCTTTATTATGGTGATTCATGATTGACATTGCGACAATAAGTTGTACTTTATAGTTACCATACTTAATCCGTCCTATGGCAATAATTAATTTTCAGCAGACTCCATTTTAGCTATTCTAATGTTATCATTGACATCAGATGTCACCTTTCCCTTAGGAAATTTGAACTTTTGAAATGCAGTGTGTCTTTTGGAATGGAAGTGTTGTTTTTTTTTATTTACTCTGTATTTATGTCATGAGTTTGAGAGTAATTATTTTCTTCTGTAAATTAGTAGTTAGGCATGAGAAACAGAAACTATAATTTTTAACTTTATTCATGAACATCAAATACGGTCTTGAAAATGTTTTTTTCACTCTGATGGAAGCTTGTGTTTTCTTGTGATCTTGCAGTCATCCTGCTCATCCCAAGAGAAGCTACACCAGTTACCATACCAACCAACTCCCGATGAACTACATTTTTTGTCTAAACATTTCTGTACCACTGAGAGCATTGCCAGTGATAACAGGTGCAGGACCACTGCAATGCGCCCTCGGTCCCGAAGTCTCAGGTGAGTGTGTGTATCTGAGAACAGGGATTGGATCTAGATTGACATATTGTGGGGAACATCATGGTGTTTTACACTGGGGATGTGTACAAGTTTTGACATGGCTGAAATATATATGTAACTGAGGCTGAATGAAGAATAGTCCTTTAAATACTTGCTCTGATTTTTGTCATGACTTATTTCGGTGGTCAATATTGTTAAGATAGGTCTTAATGTGAAGGCAACTTATCTGAAGAGAGTGTCTTGATGACCTAGTCGTTAATGATCTAGTTGCAGGATTCCCTTTCTGAATCTATGTACCTGCTCTGTCCTCAGTAGTAGCCTGTGAATGTCTGTTACAGACTGTATCAGTTCAAGGACTTTCCATTGTGATATATTGTAACAAAGTTTAGTGTTCAGTTTTGACCTTTAAGAATACCAGAAGCCAGATTTAGATTCACAGAATGATTTAAGTTGGAAGGGACCTTAA
The DNA here is from genome assembly GCF_001522545.3 of Parus major. Taxonomy (NCBI): domain Eukaryota; kingdom Metazoa; phylum Chordata; class Aves; order Passeriformes; family Paridae; genus Parus; species Parus major. The sequence continues at coordinate 20,923,369 of NC_031799.1, forward strand.
AGATCATCTTGTTTCAACTCCCCTGCTGTGGGCAGTGACATTTCCACTAGACCAGACCTTCTAGACTAGAATGGGCCAGAATCACAAGCACAGTAAATCTGTATTAAAGGGCTTTGTAGCAGACAGTGGGGCTCATAATACCAAAAAGTAATTTTGGGTTTGTGAGGTCTGTGAGTATCTTTTATGAATTCTTTTCCTCAGAGTCTTGTGCTTTTTTTTTACAGGCACAGTGCTCCAGCTTTGTTCGACACATACATATATATGACATTATTTGTAGGAAGTTACTGTCTTTATTTGCTGCTCAGATTAAAAACATATTGTTTTGATACATTTTTTCAAATTATCCATTTAGAGAAACAAACAAAACTCAAACTCATTTTGTACTTTCTCACTTGCAGCTACCAGAATTCTTAGTCAGATCTTCCTATTTTGATTGTATCTAATCTTCAAAGGTACAGGTATAAGACCAGTTAAATAGATCTCTGTTGCCCTTTTGGGAAAAAGATAATGTTCACAAGGCTTCATCTGCCTTGAAATATAGGCAATGTTCACAAGGCTTCATCTTTCTTGAAATATAGGTACGAACTAGGAGAATAACATGTTTAGCAGTTAGATGTCAAGTACATTAAATAATCATCAGGACTTGAACAGAAATAGCAGAAAGAAACTAAGTATACCATTGATGGCAGACTGTTCCTTTCCAGTGAAGTCTGTGCTGACTTTTTGTTGGGATAATTTGCTTTGCTTGCAGCCCTGGACGTTCTCCTGCTTGCTGTGACAATGAAATAATTATGATGAACCATGTCTACAAAGAAAGGTTCCCAAAGGTAATGAATTATATTTAAGATACCCAGTACCTAAATTGATAGACAACATAGGTTCTAAGTAATTGGTGCTTTTGTTATGGGAAGTAGTGATCCAGCCCAGTAATTGCTTCCATAAACCATCACTGAGCTCTTACTGCAATGATAAAATCACAATAAAGAAAACTCTGGCTGAGAACTGGACATTCATTTGGCAACGCTACGTGATTGGTTTACAAATGAATCATGCTGGTAATATACTCTGCTGATTGGAATCGGATGATACTGGATTTCAATAGATGGTGTATACTTGGGGAATATGCATACTGCTTTAGTAAATCAAAACCAGTTTCCAGTGCTGAGGCACAAGAGCCATCTGCTGCAAAATACCAGCAGATTCCTTCAGTTAGGGCCAGTTCTTCATTTTCCCAAACATTTGCTGTATACTTTACATACATGCATATGTATTATATGCACTGAATTAATGCACTTAATGAGATCAGTACAGAGATATGGGGGTTTGGCTATGAGATAGGAAGACATTTTGCTCTACTGTCCAGAGATCTTGAGACACAGATGAGTTCCTACGTGCCCCTGTGTGTGCACAACTTGAAGCACTATCCTCTTGGTTCCTCCTAGGATAACAAAGTACTGTACTTAAAACATGAATTAAAAAGGGAGAAATTTCTTTGCATTTCTTCATGTAAGTATGAAGAAAGGTTTGTCAAGATTTGCAAAATAATCGAGCAACAATATGAGATGTGAAGAAAGCATTCATCTTAGTGTTTGAGATATGAACTAATATGTGTGGGATTACTGTTTAATAATAATAATATCTTCAAGGATTTTTTTAAGCATCTGCAGTTCTGTGAGAGCCAGACAGCTGATTCTGTAAAACAGACGCATGTGGGAATGTGCAGACACGTTTGGCAGGACCTGTGAGCCTGTGGTGCTTTTAATTAGTCAAATGAGCCTCTGCTCAGTGAAACTCTGCTCAGTGAAATATTTTTATGGAATAACCATTTTGAAAGTAATGGCTATATTCTACAGTGTAGTATCTGCAGTTTTAGCAGAGCAAAATAGACCCCTATGAGTTCTCTATCTTCCTTTTATATATTTCCTCTTTGGCTTTGACTTAAAAGCTTTTTAGTTCTCTTAGTGATTACCACAAGATTAATTCACAGTTAATCACAAGTGGCAGACAAATTTGGGGAGCTGCATAGTAGAACAATAAGGCTGCTGCTTTTCTCTACTGGTAATGTGGGGAAATGTCATCTGTCACTTTGCCCTTGTGTACTTGCCTTCTGGCTTCAGTAATTTCATGCATTCCAGCTAGGTAAATTCTTAGGCAGTAGAGAAATGTTCTGCAGAAATAACTTCAAGGCTGTTAGTTTCACGTAGAGCTGATTTAATGTGTTGAACAACTACTTTTCTATAGGCCACAGCTCAGATGGAAGAGAGGCTTCAGGACATTATAACAAATCATTCTCCAGAGAACATCCTTCCTCTGGCAGATGGAGTGCTCAGCTTTACCCACCATCAGATCACAGAACTGGCTCGAGATTGTTTGGATAAATCTCACCAGGGCCTCATCACATCACGATACTTCCTTGAATTACAGCAGAAATTAGACAAATTGCTACAGGAGGTATGAGCCATGAGACTGCTGTCTGTTTGCCTGAAAAATTGTTTAAATCTGTTTGCCTAAGAGTTTTCTTGAATGTTGTCTCAAATTACGACCGTTTACTCAAGTAATTGTCAAAGTGGTATTCATAAGATGGTGTAATCTACATAATGACTCCTACAAAAACTATAAGGCATCCTAACATACTGGTCTGGAATGGATGGATTGTAAAGATTCCAGAAACAAAAGCATTATGTCCTGCAGTGCAGGTTGTAGATTGCTGACAGAAGCATGTGCATAAGCCCCAGACAGGACTGGCTATTCCATATACTTTAAATAAATGAGTTAACATACACACTTTCCTTTCATCAACCCTACTGTGTTGAGAAAGCAGACAGAAACGCTTAGTTTTCTACTAGTGAGAGATTAGTTAATTATTTGTAATATTCCTCTCATAGCTGAAATGTTGATTAACAGAAATAATGTCTTTCCTAAATGTGTTGAAATTTTCACAGAACAGTCAGCTAAATTAATTAAGAAGAAGTTGAATCTTGGCAAATGTGCTGTTACATAAGTCATTCTAGTTTATTAGTGTATCATTTTCAAAAGAATGAGTGCAACATGTAGCATACTCAGTTATTTGTGTAGGATTTGACAGTACATTTTGAGTCAAAATTAACCTGATAGATCAGCAGATTTGAAATAAATTTGGTATTTTTTCCAGCTGATAGGTTAGGAATGCCTTATCTGTCTTAATTTGTCTTCTGCTTTCTTATGAATGCACAAACACAAGCAGCTTCAGGGTGGTTTTGGGTTTTTTTGTGTGTTTTTTTGTTTGTTTTTGGTTTTGTTTGTTTGTTTGGTTGGTTTTTTGTTTGATTTGTTTGTTTTTGGGGTTTTTTGTGGGGTTTGTTTTGTTTTGGTGGGGGTTTTTTTCTTTGATTTATTTATTTGTTAATTTCTATTCAGTAAATAGGATTTCTGACATTACTTTGTTCTGAACTTTTCCTCTTCATACAGCCAAACAAAATTTAAGATACCAGTAAATTTACTCTAAAGTGTTGAAACCCTATTTTTTAAACATTGAAAATACTTAGTGGCTGCTTGCTAGTCAAGAGGAAGTTTCGAACTACTAACCTTCTTACGAAACGATACAGTTCTGCCAAGCCAAAGTGCAGGCAGAATTGGCCAGTGTCAAAATACAAGAAAACATGTCTAAGCCAGAAGTCACTGAACCACTGTTAACACTGTTAACAATATATACCTTAAAATGGCTACATATTAAGTAGAATTTAGAATGCATGTCCACTAACGAACGCCTCTCCCAAAACCTGCTAAAAAAACATGTCAGTACATTATACTTCAATCTGCATATAAAGCAATACATTGTTTAAAAAAATCACCAACCCACTCATTTTGTCATATTCTATGGTGTTAATTCCTTATTATGAAAAAGATTGCTATTCTGCAAAGACATGATACCTTAGAAAATTCAGACTTAACTTCTGAGTGCACTAATTGTGGACTAACACTTCTTGTTAATAGCATTATATGATAGTATGAAAACATTTTATTTGCACAACTTTGTTAGGGGCACTTAGTTATACTTTGGTTTCATGTGATTGATTTGTTGTAAGTTCCCAGCTGCAATCTTCAGTAGAAAGCTGCTACTTGGCACTGTGCGGTTGCTTTAACTAGGGGAAGTTACATCCCTTGAGGTTGAAGCTGCTTGGTTCACCGAGAATTTTTAGAATTTTAAGGTCAAGTGGACCTGGATGCTTTCCTGCTTCATCTCCCTTAAATGTAATATGTATTGAATCTTTTGTTCTTTTAGGCATCTGAGTGTTCATAAAACTCTACAAAGGTGCTTAAAATTTTGTTGGTGGTTAAAATAGGCAGGTGTTTTGTTTACAGAACAGTTTTACTTGAGCTGAGTTGAAAATGGTCGGAATTATGCTTCTGTCCAGTTAAGGTTCTTCTGAAACCTCTTGCAGCCTGCTAGATGACATTTGTGCCATTTTCTTTTATTCCTTTTTTAAACTCCACAAATTAATTCCTCTTACATATTTGGTGATTTTTAAGATTGTGGTACTTACATTAAGAGCAATATGCATAGCTTCCTGTTTTCATAACGTTTTTTTCAAACATGTAATCTATTATAGAAAAAGTAATTATTGGTCCTCAGTAATAATTTTGTGTTAATCTTTATTTTCTTTGTGGTTTTGAATAAGCAAGAGATGCTAAGAAAATTAAGTCTGTGAGTTCTACTGTTCAGAGCAAGGAAATGGTTTGATATTTGAGGCAAGGGTTATTAGTACATTCCTAATGAGAAGAGGAATGATACAGTTCCTTTGCATCCTTAAATAATGTAATTTGTTCTTAGAGGTGAACATCTAAAAGAAACCTGAAATGCAGTTCAGACCATTGAGCAGATGTTGTTAAACCGTCTAAAAGTATTTTTTCTGTATGTGTTCTTCTATAGCACTTCACCCTCTCTTTTGCAATCTTTGTAGAACTCAATTTTTATTGTTATCCTTTCTACATGTACCTTTAGATGAAGCTTCTCTGCAAGTTTATGTTTTTTGTATGTATATCTACATATAAATTGTCATTTTCCTATGACTGACCAAAACGCCACAGTATGAATTTGGGATGGATGTTAATTATATCTATTACTGTTCGTTATGTTATTTTTCATTTTTGCCTAACATTGTTAACAAATCGAGGTAGGACCATAATGTATATAGATTCGTGTTGATCAGTAATGATACATCATATCAATTTGTAAAACTGATGGTACTAATACTGTGTAAGCTTGAGAAACAAGAAAAAAATAGAAGTAGGTGTTTTTCTGTTGTAGACACTTTTGTTATTACAGTGTTGTTACAAAGTTTTAAAGTTGGGATTATTTTAACAGAAGTTAGTGTTGCTCAGATCTTTGTAATCTCTGCTGGCATCTTGAAATTGATGATCAGTTTTTATCAGGTATATGTTTCAAACTCTACAGGTGTTCTGAATATCATACATGCTTTCCTAAGCAGTGCATTGAATGTGATTTGGTTTAATATGAGTTTATTTTTATCTTTTAGGCACAAGAGCGATCAGAGAGTGGAGAAATGGCGTTTATTAAACAACTTGTTCGAAAAATCCTGATAGTTATTGCTCGTCCTGCTCGCTTACTGGAATGCCTGGTAAGGTCCTGCTTACTATGAGTAGTATTTTTCACTTAGTAGTGTAGGCAGTTCTCTGATTTAGTATTCAAGTCTCTTTACAATTGATTTTTGGAACATGTCAGACAATGTGGTAGGGCTTCATTGTTAGTGGGATCCTTTCCACTTCTATTATTGGATATGTTGGCAGGACCCTCCTGAAGTCTTGTTTGGCTCCCTACTATATTGCAGATACTATGGTGTAGCATCCTTTTCGTCAGCTGAGGAAGCTGCTGTTTAAAACCAGTTGGCTTTTTGTGTTGTTTTGTTAGACTTCTCCATTTCTTGGGAGGACTGTTCCGGAATTGTAATTGCTTGGTGATTTTCTCATTTCTTAACAGTTTCATAGTTTTGTTGCACTCAGCAGCTGCCAGATCTATAAACAGCTTGAGGTCAGCTCTGCAGTACCTGATCTGGTGATAAGAGCAGCAGAAGATTAGGCTGTCTGGATACATGAGTAGTTTGTGTTTTAGTGGGTACTAGGAGGAGTAGAAGAATTAATTTATTTATGCATGAGCACAGCAATGATGTTGCCAGACTGGGTTAATTTGTGTGAGCTGTGTGGGTGTGTTTCTGCTTTTCTTGCCTGTGCTGTGGGAGCTGGGATGGCTCAGGTGCGGGAAGTTGCTCCTACACACAGAGCCAGTGTGCTTCAGTTGTTCAGTTGAACTTATAAACACTTGCAGAACACAGTGTACACAGGAGGATGGTGTAGACACCCAAATACCATGCCAGAGCCAATCTGAGTCCAAAAGGCCTGGCAGGCAGCCTGAGCTGACTTTGAGCCACTCTGCTTGCCAATACTAAGATCAGTGTTGATGCCGCACACAGCTATTTGAGGCTGACAGGCCTTATGTGGAAGCCAGCCTGTTGCTAGACTCAAGTTATGCCTGAAATTGTCATAACTGCATTTGCATTGCACTGAATCTGAGCTAGATTTTGCCTCTGTGATATGTCCCTTAATCTGTGGCACAGTTATTCCACACCCTGACTCATTCGGCTTGGCCATGGGCATTTAGAGAGCTGCCTCTATTTCGTTTTGGAAACACTGAGTGTCAGTGTTCCCAGTCGCTTTTTTGTTCATGATCTGCAGTTCAGAAGGGATCTAAAAATAAGATATGTGCTCTGAATCAGCATGAAAGAGATGTTTAAAAAAAACAACCAAAACAAAACAAAAAAGAAGGCTTTAGAGACAAAACCACCTTAGCATGTCCCACTTTTGCCATTGAATCCAAACTTGTTTTACTCCTCCCTGATTCCATGTTTATTCCATGTCTAATGTGTTGTTCCAAGCTCTGTTTACAAGGCTTATGTTTCTATACATCATCCAGTTTTTTATATCCTTGTTTTTTCCCTCTCTGTTTTGCTTCCTTCTTTATTATCACATACCCAAAAATGCTCTTTAATGATCTTGTAGGCAGTCAGACCAAGACTTGTTAACAATACTTTACATCTTTCCATTACAGGCTTGCTAGCTTTCTCCCATCAACCCTTGCTCCCAGCATCATCATTCTCTATATTAGCTTTCTAATTGAGGTGCTGGAGTGTGTCCATTGAAGGGCAGCAAGACTCATGAAGGGTCTAGAAAATGTACCTAGGAGCAGCTGAGGGAGTTGGGTTTGTTTAGTTTCAAGAAGAGGAGGCTCAGGAGGCATGTTATTGCTCTTACAGCTCCCTGAAAGGAAGCTGCCAGGTGGGTCTCTCATATGGTGCCTGCGGGACTACAGGAAATGACCTTAAATTGAGACGGGGGAGATTCAGATTACATATTTGAAAAATTTTTTCCCCCTGTTAGAATGGTCAGGCTTTGGAATAGGTTGTGTAGGGAGGTGGTGAAGTTACCTGGAGGTGTTCAAGAGGTGATTGGATCTTGTGCTGGGTGATGGTTCAGTGGTTTAGGGGTTACAGTGGTGGTGCTGGATGGATGGTTGGACTGAATGGTTTTATGAGTCTCTTTGAACCATGATGATTCTGTGGTTCCAATTCACGTTCTCTCCTGGTAGTCTATTTGCCTATTAGTTTATTCTCCCTAAGTGCCAGGTTTTAATGGGATCTAGACCATCTAGTCTCTGTTCACTTAGTTTCCACTTTCTGCCACTGGGATTTTATCCTAGGCTACTTGCTCTGCCTTACCATTCAAGGAGAGTGATGTTCATCCTGCAGCCCTCCTTTTGCTGGGCATGCTGAAGTCAGTGGAAAACAAGTGGTGCAAGGGCCAGAAACTCAACTATGTTTCTCATAGTTGAGCTTCAGAGTTGAGTTTCAGTGGCAGGGAAAGCCAGGACAGCTTGCTTCAAGAGTTCTCACTTCAAGCAGTTCAGGAAGTTTAAACTGGATTGTAACAACCTTGCATCCTATATTTCTACAGATACAGGTAGCTTGAAAAAATTTAAGCCCACGATCATACAACAATACATTTTTCATGCAAGGTGTTAAACCCAGATCATAAACATAATTTTAAACTTATAGAAACAGTTTTTTTTTCTGTAGCGTCTCTCCAGAAACTTTTGAATATTACTGTCTGAAATTTTAGAATATCTGTCTGAAATCGATACTATGTGTGGAAAACTTCAGCCTCTATAAGAAAGTTCGTAAAATGCTAGCAAATAAATCCAGCTTTGTGGTCATCAGACATTTCAGATACCATGCAGTAAAACTGTCAGTTTTCTGATGATGGTCTTGTCTCAGGTGTTCATAGGATGTAAAATCCTATTTTAGTTTATAGTTGATAATCATAATGAATAAAGATTTTACAGTTTCATAGATAGTAAGACCTACTGTCAATTATTTAAATATTTTTCTCCATTTGTATATGGAAAATGAAATGCAGGGTTGGAAGTGAAGAACAGAAAATAAATTCACTGCTTCTCACTGTTCAGACCTGTGTATGTATATGTGTTTGTTTAGATGTGTACATACACACACACTCTCATATGATTAAACTTATCTGTCGTGAAATTGCCTTGTCCTGTTAGTAAGTGGAGGAGAAGCTGTGTATCTGCCACTGTGGCAGCTGAGGAGATGATAATGTTTTCATGACAAAAGTAAAGAGAAATCTTGGCACATAAAATCATGCTGTTGGCTGCTTTAGTGCCAAGGGGTAACATGTTAGAGATACAGCTGGGGACATCATGTAAGATGAGGAGAGTAAGACTAAAATAGCACATATTATTTAGTTATTGGTTCAGATTGTTGGGAAGGTTTGCAGCATCCTGAGACTTTGAGCTAAGGTAAGTCAGCTTGGAGAATTCATGGGTTTGAGGTAAGGCCTTTTCAGTAGGCTGTAAACATGATGAAAATTACTTCATGACACAGCTGAAACTAAGATTGTTTCTAAAAGACTGAAAATTCCAAAGATATTTTATTTAAGACATGCTACGACTTACCTGTTAGCTGCAGGAGTTTCGATGCTTCCAAAATGAAGCATGGTATTTATTTCGCAATCTGTATTCTGGGTTGGGACGTCAACTTTCCAAGTCCTGAGTAGCCTGATGATCTAGGACAGGACCCTTGTGGTTCAGTGTCTAGTCTGAAATGCTGTGGAGTTATGTTTGGCTGCAAAACAGCCAGGAAATTAGGTATCTTAGCAGTCTGCCTGACTTCTTTCTACATGTGTTCGTGACAGAGCTCACCTACTCGAGGAAAATGTCTGTTTTGTTATATTAATGACTGATGACTATAACTCTGTTAAGGATTGCACCTATAGGCACAAACATCATAAAATAATCATGAACAAATGTCTTGGTGTGAATTCATACTATTAGAGAGAGAAATTGGAGTTTTGAGTTTCTGTTCTTTTGTTGCTTTTTGTTCCTTGTTGAGACTTGCCTTTTTTGGTATGTTATGAATTATAGTTGTAATATGGATAGTTTCCACAGGAGAATGTTTCTTTTCTGGATTTGAAACAATTGGATCAATGAAGCTCAGGTTTTTTAAATCACGTTTCAATTTTATCTTCATTGTAAAGTTAGTTATTTACTTAATTGTGTTTTCCATAAAAACAGTGCATATATATTGATTAGAAAGACTTGAAATTACTACTTCAAAAGTAAAAAGAATAGTGCAATATACTTACATAGTCATAGTGGATTTTTATAACCAAACACATGCAGGGAGATAGTCTATTTGAAATCTTACTGTGATGGTTATTGGTCATTTCGTTCAGTATTGTATGAAGTTTTTATGGCAAAGAACAAACTATTCATATAAAGTAGTGCTCTGAAATAATGACATACAATTCCATTGCTTACAGCATGTTACACTGTATAAGAAACAGAATAGATTAATAGACTACTAGTAATAGAAAAAAGTGGTATTGTTCTTAGTAGGAAAATGCCATATATGTGGAGTTGGAAGAAGCAAAGGAAGTTTTTATGTTAGAACCTAAGGAACCAGTTTCAACTGAGAAAACGATGATTATTTTTCCTCTAGGAATTTGATCCCGAAGAGTTTTACTATCTTTTGGAAGCAGCTGAGGGCCATGCTAAAGAGGGGCAAGGCATTAAAACAGACATCCCTCGATATATTATTAGCCAGCTGGGCTTAAATAAAGATCCTCTGGAAGGTAAGTGAATCTGTTGGTATAGCTATAGATTTCTAGGTTCTTCCTTCTCAATGTGTTCTATCATTCTGCTAACCTATGTGCACTTGAAAAGGGCCAAGGTGAAGATGGTAGCAGAACAAGCGTTTGTGGACTTGCACTGTACTCTCACAAGCTCAAACATATTTAAAAGACAATCTTTTCAGAATGGATTTTTTTTTTTTTTTGCAAATTTTAAAAACTTTTGGATTTTAAAAATACACAAATACACTGTATCAGTGATACCACTCATCTTCCAGCCTGACAATGCAACTTCCTCATTGCAGCTCTAGCTGAAATTTACTGGAATAATTTGATGGTGATTGTTATCTAAGCACGGTTACAAAGGACCCATGATTGCATGGTTGTTTGCCTTTCAGTTCTCCCAGGTTCCTTCATCTTGGAGTCTTTTAGGAGACTATTCCATCAATTTTCTGTGTAATTTGAGTCCATGCTGGGTGCTTTTTTAGGGAGAACTTAGGTTTCAGTGAAGGCATTGTCACTGCAGAATTTTTCTTTAATATGAGAGCAGTGAGGCACTGGAATATGTTGCCCAAAGAAGTGGTGGGTGCCCCATCCTTGCAAGTGTGTAAGACCGGACAGAATGGTCCTCTGAGTAACCTGGTCTAGTGGAAAGTAACCCACCTAACTGATCAGGGGAAGCCAGCTGATGCAATCTGACACTGTCTATCACAGCGTCCTGCTGCATAAACACATCATTTGATGGGAGAGCAGCTGGCTCGTGGGTGAGCCACAAGGGGTTACAGTGAATGGGGTGACATCAGAGTGGGGACCTGTCACTAGGGGGGTTCCTCAGGGCACCATCTTAGCCTCTGTGCTCTTCAATATCTTCATAAATGCCTCAGGAACAGGGCTGGGAGGGATAAAAAGTTGACAGATGATACAAAACTAGAAGGAGCTGTTGACTCCCTCCAGGCCAGGAGGGCCTGCCTGGAGACCTTGACAAATTAGAGGGCTGGGCAATCATCAACCATATGAAATGCAGCAGGGGAAAGTGCCGGGTCATGCACCTGGGATGGGACAACCCTGGATGTACAGACAGACAGGAGTGAGAGGCTGGAGAGCAGTGCCATGGAAAGGGTCCTGGGAGTCCTGGTCCATGGCAAGTTGAATGTGAGCCAGCGGTGCCCTGGCAGCCAGGAGGGCCACCTGTGTCCTGGGGCATCAGGGACAGCATCGCCAGCCGGGCAAGGGAGGGGATTGTCCCACTCTGCTCTGCTCTGGGGCAGCCTCACCTCGAGTACTGAGGGCAGTTTTCAGCAATGCAATGTAAGAGAAACCTTAAACTGTTGGAAAGCATCCAAAGGAGGGCAACAGAGCTGGTGACGGGCCTTGAGGGAAGGCGTATGAGGGGTGGCTGAGGTCACTTGGTCTGTTCAGCCTGGAGGAGACTGAGGGGAGACCCCATTGCAGTCACAACTTCCTCATGAGGGGAAGAGGAGGAGCAGGCACTGATCTCTTATCTCTGGTGAGCAGTGACAGGACCCAAGGGGATGGCCAGAAGTTGTGTCAGGGGGGGTTTAGGTTGGACATCAGGAAAAGGTTTACTCCCAGAGGGTGGCTGGGCATTAGAACAGTCTTCCTAGGGAAGCGGTCACAGCACCAGCCTGACAGAGTTCAAGAAGTTCTCAGACACGTGGTGTATCTCTTGGGGGTGGTCCTGTGCAGGGCCAGGAGATGAGCTTCATCATCCTTTTGGGTCCCTTCCAACTTAGTGGATACTGTGATTCTGTGTCCCAGCCCATTGCAGAAGGTTTAGAACAAGATCTTCTAGGTCCTTTCTAACCCAAGGTTAGAAGTTATGGTTCTTTTAAGGACATCACTGAAAAAACTAAAATTACTTCTGTGTCCTAGTCATATCATCTTCTTTGCCACCCTGAGACCAGGTTCTGTCACTGGAAATAGAAATTTTCAATAGAAATTGGTTCACTGTGTTCAGTGATAGTTCTGCAGTTTGGAAGAAATTAGTAGAAATGCCATCATGGAAAAATGAGCCTAACTGATGCCAATCAGCTTGTGTGCTGTGTTATCAACCAGGACTAGGAGAGGGCTTGATAACAAAATAATAGCAAAAAAAAAAATGATAGAACTTTTCTTTTGCTAGCTTTCATGGTGTAAGATCACATGTTAAATCAGAAAAATAGTATACCGTGTGTTAAAACTCTTTACCTGATGTAAAGCAGTTTGTGAAGTTCAGCACTGCCAGTTGTGTCAGCAATTTGGTTAGTTCTAATTAAATTAGATTGAGTATTGTTACAGATGACATTGATGTTATATTAACAGATCTAAAGAAAGTCAAGCTTATTATTAAGCCACTTCCTATCTTCACAGAACTTCCTCATCCAAATTTAGTATTATTTTTTGTCTGAGGTATAGATTAACAGCTTTGATGCTTTTTGTTTATATTTGGAGTGCAGCAAAGGAAGCCAGATAAATTGGGAAAATATACATAAATACATTTTTCCCTTTGGTTTTGGAAAAGATCAAGAAGTATTGAATTTCTCTTCAAGATAAAGCATTGTTTTCTGGATTTGGTGAGCTCTTGGTCTGTCCTAAACAGACACTTCATCAATAATTCTTCACTAATCAAGTATGCAAGATTTAATTTGGAGTGTGGGTTGAGAGTTTTGTATCATTGACTCTGGTTCTACCAGTTAACCTTATCTTTCTTACTGATTCTTCCTGGCCACTTGGATAAAAGTGTTCCTCTGCAGTAGTCAATAATCTGTCACTACCCAAGTTTAATAACAACTTTGAATTTTTTTTTAACAGTTTTTTGTTACAGAGGTCTAGAAACAAATGCCTGTATATAAATAAAGAATACTGCTTTCTTTAACTAAGATTTATTTTTTTTTATTGGAGCATGTAGGACACGTCTTGCTATATTTAATAACCTGAATATTAATGAATATAATCACAAACTTTGAAGCATTCAAATGATAATTGAAATGTTGGGTTTTGGGGTTTTTCTGAAGGAAAAATGGTCTGTGTGGTTTGTCAGTAAAAGTGGTATATGATATGGATTACTGATATTTGGTTCAGTTGAAGATTTGAGCAATTGAATTATTTAGTATTTTATTTTGAAGATTAATGTGAATGAGTATTTGTAATAGGTAATTCATTGATTTGTGTCAATGCTTTCCTCCCACACTCCAAAAAAAGTAATATTTATAAGCAGTGTAAATCACTGTACAATGACTTTTTAAGTGACCTGGTTTTGATGTAAATAAAAGAAAAAAATCCCTCTATATATAGGGATACTACTTAAGCAAAAATAAAAGAAGGGCACTATATGGGTTTATGCCCTGGAATTAATGGTTTACAAAGAGAATTACTGGGAGCACTGTATTTGTTACTATAAAAATGCTATGGGAAGATCATCCTCAAGAACCTTAAAACCCTTTTATATAAAAATAGAATTTTTTTTTTTAAAAAACAGAACCAAATTTTTCAAAACAAAAAAAAGTGCACCTCAGTAGTACTACTTATCCTGTAATGCAGAATTGTATTTTCAACCAAGATGTTAATTTATGTCTTCAATGTTCATAAACGTTCATGCAAAGGATTTTATTTCGTCTGCAGGGAAAATCTACCTACTTTAGACTTTTCTCTACTTCCCTCCTTTGTTTGCAGTCATAACTGTAGTCCTTTCTTTGAGTGAAATGATGCTTGCATTATTTGGAGATAATGCTAGATAAATTTATACTATACTGAAAGCAATACCACAACAGATTCATCACTTAGCAGAGACTGGTGGCTGCATTTTTGAAGAGTTCCCTGGGGAGAAATTTTTCTCCATGTTTTTTAAATTACCATCTTTACCTTTTTGAATCATGAGTCTTTGGAAATGGTTTAAATCAATGAAAGAAAAAGGACAGATGTTTAATGGTATTTAGATGAGTTTGAAAAATCTCTTCAGGCATTGCAAAATGGTTCCATAGCTCCCTGTTTTGAAAGCTGGCTCTTGGTTCCATCCCATTAGTACCTACCGCTTGCAAATAATATGGATTTCTCAGCTAATGGTTACTTTGCAAAAGTTTTGTTTCAGAAAAGATTATTTTGATTTGCTATTTATGAAAGTAATTTCAGTTGAGAAGGCTGTCAAAATATATTATTTCAGCTAGCTTGGTTCTTGCCCATACAAAAAAGATTTCATCAGAACTTCTATTCTAAAATCCCCATGTTCATAAAACTGTGACTTTTGACTGGAAAGTCCACTTCATGTTCAGCTTATATAAATTTTTTCTTTGAGATTTTGTTTGTTTATTTAGTGGGCAATTTTCACTGTTTATTGACTTAAATTTTTGAATACTTTTTGGCTTCTTTAATATTTGAAGGATCTGTTTGGCTTTTGAAGTGACATTCTATTTTCTTCTTTTTCTTACACTTACTCCATACTTCAGTTTGTATAATGGTTAGAAATGAGAATTTCTCCTTAAATCTTTAGCTGTTCCAACAGAAAATTATCTATGTGGTTAATTTGCAGGTAAGTATTGTGGAGCATTTCACTTCTGAAAATCACTTATTATTATATAGAAAAACAGTTTAGATAGTCTATGTGAATATTCAGTTATATTTCATAGCCACAAATTCAGTTAACAGTCCTGAGATAAAAACAAATCTTGCAAATTTAAGGTGGTCTTATTTCTGATTCCCAGCACATAATTGAGATAAAATTTGCATCTTTGGCTATGTAGGATATATAATTAAATATGTATATGGTTGCTGGGGTCTTTTCGTGACTGGCTGTCCTGTTTAGCTTTTTTTACCCAGTTGAATTCTTGGTTACTATCCACCCTGAAGAACAAGCTGGGCTTTGGAGCTCTGCAGCAGAGGTTGACCTTGGCAGGGACAACCTGATCAAGAAAATCTTACTTTCCTGGAGATGTCATGTCTGTTAGTCACTCTGTAAATGATAAGTTTCCACAAAAGTGGCTTTTAGCTTATTCTGCTAGGCGTATCAGCATTTCTTTGTAGAAGAAGCAAAATATTTAGAGTCCATCTTAAAGTCTAAACTAGAAACTTTTGCTGTAACTATGGAGGAGCCTGAGAAGGATGGGGCCTACTGTTAACCCCTTAGGAGCTAAGATACTCAGAAGTTTTAGCAGATTAGTGCTGTCTTTCCCTTAGTGCTCAGTTGGCATGCAGCTCCTGGAATTCCCCGGTCTCAGCAGTGAAAACAGTATTGCTCTTCATTGCTTCGTGGCTAATCTTAATTGCTTCAGTGGAAGACTGTTACATAGGCACTGAAGAGCAAGTCTTCATTTTCTGGGTGGATTTTTTAATATATGTTTAGCGATGCCCTGAAAGTTATTTGTCAAGTGCTACAGGTAGGACACCATTTTCTATTAAGTATTCCAGAAAGGTGTCACTTCTCACATTTTCTGTGCTTCATTTAGTTTTGTATTTTTCACAGTAAACAATGAAGTTTTTAATTTTTCTTTCCAGAAATTGCTCAGCTAGCTAATTGTGACAGTGGGACAGCAGAAACTCTGGAAGCAGATGAATCAATAAATGTAAGCTTTCCTGTTATGTTGCTGCTTTTGCTGAATGTGAGAAAGGAAAATCTGGTGTGTTCCCCCAACCCTGCCTGTTCTGTTTTCTGCTGGTGTGTGTAAACAGATTGAATAAACACTGGTTAATACTCACACTAATTCTGTGAAGCTCTTCAGGCAGAAGGCTTTCAAAAGATACAAGCAAGCTTTCTACCTATTTCCCTACATATCTCAGTATCTTCATCTTCCACAAAGTTAGTGTTTACCATGTGGTAATAACTTTACCACAAAATCGACCACTGCTTTCTTCTTTTTTCTATTTAATCAACGTATTTCTTTTTCTTTTAGAAGTATTGGTAAACTATTTAATAAAACAAAGTATTTTAAAGAGGTTTTAAAACAGTCCACTCACAGAGGCAGCTAATGGTCAAATTGATTGAGAGATTCTGAACAGATCCAGTGAAGAGACCAGGAAGAAATGAGTAAGTTAGCAAATAGCTTGGATTCAGGAAATTATTTTACAGTTTGAAAGGTTTTGCATCATTCTTCTGACTCTATGTTCAGAAACACTTGCCTGCAGCAATGGGTATCTTACGCTAATATTTTGTGAGATGTTTTCTCAGGATGACAAAAGAAAAGCAAGTTGGACACATTGATTGTGGGCTTTAATGCGATTATTTTAAATTCTTACTTCTAAAAGTTGGTTCTTAGACCTTGGATTTCAGTCAACAGAGTAGATGAAGTTCTAACAACTTAGTCCTGATTTTCAGTGAAAGTGGATAATGAAAACTAGAGCAGTTTTAGGGGATGTCTAGGTAATTCAATGGTACTTAACAAGTATTTACAAATGTTAGCAGATGTGGATTATCTGTTAGACCTTTTCTGATACATAACAGAAAAGACATCATTCTCTGCTACATGTCATGTTATTTTGGGATATTTTCTAACATTTACCAAAGTGCCACTTATGAAGGATTCTGTAATTGACAAAAAAGGTGTTTCTTCTTCTGCTGCTTTCATTCATCTGCATTTAAAATACTGTATTAGACCTGGGCAACATTTAGTGCAACAGTACTGACAAATTGGAGAAAAGACAGAGTAACTAGAAAGCATAAGGGAAGTGTCAAAGTAATTAACTGAATCTTAGGTGCAAACTGGCTTAGCATTAGCTAAGCAATTGAAATTATTTGTGTTATTTGTGAAGTTATTTGTGTTGTGTGAATGCTGAAGAAATAGAGAAAGGCTAATGTGATGTAATAAAGAAATGTGAATAGGGGAGATGATTAAATCAGTAAAGAAAACTATAGAGGGAATATTTGGAAACATCTCAAAATGTAGCTATGGAATAAACACACATGCAAAGTGACAGGAAGCATAACTTTCAACAACAGGACATCAGGAATAGCAATTAGGAAGAATCCTGTATTGGCAGACAAGTGGGCTGAACAATTTAGTAAGTCCTCTCTTTCAGCTGCTGTGTAGTTCATTATATTAACATTTTCACTAGTCTTGCACTGAATTGTCTTTAGCAAGCCTGTAATTAAAAATGTTTCAACCAGGTCTACTTTCAACTTCTCTTACTGAACTTACATGGATAAGGATCACAGAATTTCTTAGAGATTCAAAAGACATTTGAAAAAGATCTTGTGGGTTTGGAAGTCTGCATTTGGAGTCCTGTGCCTTTGTCTCTTCCCCCTGAACCCAATTCTAATTCACACACCTTCAAGATTAATTAAAAATTCAAACCAGAAAAAAGCTTTTGTCATACTTGGGGTAACTTGGTTTTGAAAAAGTTCTGCCAAAGAAGTAGATTAAAGTGACCTCTTTAGAGGTAGAATTAATGCATTTTTATTTTCCGTCTTTTTCTCTTGATTTTGTTTCTTTTCACCATCTTTCCTGTTATGTCACACTCTATCCTAACCCTAGTTTGAAGTGTGCCAAAGTTTATTTGAGTGAACAAGAATGCATCAACAGTTTGTTGCTACCAGGTCGTAATACGAAAGTCAAATTTACTAAAATGGGAAGGCAGTGTCCAGCGAGTGCTGTGTGGAATTCACAGAAGTCCATGACTCCAGATAAGAATTGCCAGTAACTACTCTTCCAGAAGCCTTTGTGGCTGTAACCTGTGTATAGAGAGAAGTGGACAGTTTGCTGCTGTGCAGCAGATACCTGCTTGATGAAGAAGCAGCTTTGTTTCAGGAGCCCCTTGGTCCCTCTCCATGCTGGCTGTGTGGCTGGCTGTCCAGAGCTTTTACCTGGCTCATAAATGTGACAGCCTGGTGATATCTGGTTTTTTGTTTGGGTTTTTTTCCGCCTGATTTTGAAAAAAAAAATATTAACTTCGTTCATTCTCATCTCTTTGAAGAGCTCTAATACCTCGCTGAAGCTGCAGAGAAAACCTCGGGAAAGTGATTTTGAAACAATTAAACTGATTAGTAATGGAGCTTATGGGTGAGTAATCCCTAACTGTGACAGCTCTTTTGCATTTTAGTTTTGCTTAATTTCCCATTTCTTTTTTCAGGTATCTTTGTGTGACGAAGTGAGTTTGCACCCTGCTTTTTTCATTTTGCATTCTTGTTTTACTACTAGTATTTTAAGTTCACAAGGTTTTGGAAAGTTTTCTAGGCAGTAATGAATTACTCTGTGCTGCAGTAAATTAAAGTACTGAATATTACATCTGAAAGATTTTTCAGAATCAGATAGCATGCTAAAGATGAAATGTGAATAAATCAAAGGGCAGATTCAAGTTCACCTGTATAATACTGTGAAAAGTCTGTGTTTATGCAGATGTGAGAAAGAATTATATGTCATCTATAGGGAGACAGATTGATAAAAATGAGTGCTTACTTGACCTAGAAGTATTGTTGCAATAGACACAAATTTCCTGAAGTAGGGTAGCAGTGTTTTATTGCTTTGTGGATGCTGTTCTAGTTCTCGGATTTTAACAACTAGCTTTGAAGGAATTGCTATTTCTTGGTTTGTTTCTGCATACTTGTAGAATGCACAGCTTACTGCCAAGGATATGTAAGTCATCTGAAGATATCCTAGAAGACCAAGACAAAATTCTGGTAACCTGGGCCTCGAAATGAACACAGAAAGTATTTTCTGAAAGTACTGTGCAGTGGTGATGTCTGTCTTCAGTCCCCTCTTCTAGTCCTGTACCATCTGTTAGACCCTTGTTTGGTTCCTCCTCTGCACTGAAATGTATCAAGACAGGAACTGTTCTGTGCAACCTGTTGGAATAAAAAAGGATGTAAACTGGCTCAAAAAAGAGAGTTTCCATCTTACAGTGATGAAGCCATTGCCAATTGAGCCTGGCGGAGGAAGAAGGTGGTGCTACTTTCCAGCACTGACCCCATGAGACTGACTCTGCTTGAGCTGGGAAGTGTCAGTGAGCTGCTAGGACTGAGCATTCTGTGAAGGGATCTTGGACATAGGAGAAAAAGCATCTGCAGTCTACCCATTCAAGTTCTGTGTGACTGCTGAATGGCCTGAGGCTGTTGGGCTCTCTGATGGATTTTAGTTAAAGGTAGCCATGAGTTCTGGAACAGGAGGCATTTAGTACTGCCTAGACTGTTGGCCATGGTAGTTTGTGTGGAGGCTGCTTGTGTCTAGGCATTTTTTCATAACTCAGAAAAAAGCCCAAACAAAATAGTATAATCTGCATTAAAGTTATATAAATACTCAAATACATTTTCTCACTAGTCAAGCTCTGCTCAATTAGTTTTCTCAGAACTTCTTCACAGACAAATTTGCTGCTTACTGTATCTCACCTTCTCCCAGTTATCCCAGTACCTCAAAAGCCTGCCTCTCAGCAGTTAGCAGTAGATGCTGATTCCCTACCTAGCTGCACCCCTTTCTCCTTCTATTGGCAGATGTTAAGTCCCCTCCATTCTTCTCTTCATCTCTTTTTTTTACTGGAGGAGGATAAAAAGAACTGTGTGGGTTAGGCCCCTATTGGAGAAAGGGGCATTGAGAGTCACTGAATCTTTCACAGTTCCGAGCAGTTTTCAGAGCTGAGGGATGGGGAGAGGAAGGAGCAGCTGCAGCTCAGCGTTCAGTAGTCAGCAGAGTAGGCCTGGCACCTGAAGGCAGAGGTTCATTTCACCTCCTTGTGCCACTTGCTCCATAGGTGTTACAGCCAGAAGGAGGCTCAAAGAGCCGTTAAGAAGTACAGACTGGATTCACCTGTCCATCTGAAACCAGAGACAAAAATGGATCTGCAGAGCTGGAAAATAACAGATGAAAAGCCACAGCCTTCTATGGCATGCACTTAAGTTTTTCTCCTCATGTCTGTGGAAGGGAAAATCGAGGCTTTTTTGATTATCTTTAAATGCCAATAGCACACAAAATTGGCATTTTGGCATAATGCTGTAAAAATTGCATGAGAACCTGATAAATACACGAAGAAAGGTGCTAGAGAATAACCAGCTTGGAGTAAATCCAGATTCTTCATGAATCATTGTTTTCATTAGCAAGTGTAAAAACAGAGGTAGACTGCTGGGTTATAATGCAGTAGTATTAGTGGAAAGCAGTGGAATTAATGAAAGTAGTAGTGTTAGTGGAAATTGAAAAGCTTCTCACTTTAGTAGAGTGATATTGCTTCCATCAGTAAGGAAGTAATAACAAAGTAGATTGTGTTGGTTTTAATTTTTCTTTTAAATGGTTACTTCTTAGAAGAAAAGTCAAAACTGAGAAAAAAAACAGCCTATTTTTTCCTGGCACCTGCCAAATCTATTCTGTCACTGTCTTCCACAACTGGATGGGGGAGAGAAAATACAATGAAGGGTTCATGAATTGAGATAAAGACTGGGAGGGATCACTAATGAAATATCATCATGGGCAAAACAGAGTTGAATTTGGGATATTAAATTAATTTATTGCTAACAAAATCAATGCAGAATAATGAGAAGTACAATAAGACCTTAAAAATCCCCTTCCTCCCACCACTCCATCCTTCCCAGCTCTGCCTCCTCCTCCCAGCAATGCAGGGACACAGGGGATGGGGATAATGGTGAGTTCATCACATCTTGTTCCTGCTGCTGCTCAGCAAGGAGAGTCCTTCCTCTGCTTGTGTGGGTCCTTCCCATAGGAGACAGTTCTCCATGAATTTCTTCAATGTGAGTCCATCCCAAAGGCAACAGCCCTCCCCAGTGTGCTGCAACATGGGTCTTCCATGGCGTGCAGTTCTTCAGGCACAGCCTGTTACTGTGTGGGCCCCTGCCAGGGTCACAAGTTGTACCAGGAAACCTGCTCCACCCTGGGCTCCTGTAGTACTACCAAGCCTTGCTATACAAACCCAATATGTGGAGAAGGAAAGGAGCACAATGAAATGTGAGACAATAAACTTCTAGAAGTCTCTACTTGCTTTTAAAAGTTATTTTAGCACCTATTCAGTACTGTTACTTGAGGAGGCTTGTGCTCCTAAGTTCTCTAGGACATCACTTTTTCAAAACTATCTGTTTGCTTGAAAATCACTACTATATCAGATAGACTGTAAAATCAACAGACCATTTTTCTGGTCTTATATTAAAGCAGGGTTTTCTTTTTCCTGTTAGCACCAATGCAATTGATGGTTAATTTACTCAAAAGTTATGGTCAAGTTTAAAGGGGAACACATCAAGATAACCTAAATGCTGTGTAACCCATCTATTAAATGGAGTGTAATAAACCACCAATACCTATTTCTTGTGAATATAAACCAAGAAACTATCCTGAAGGCATTTATTGTAGTTTATTTACAAGTATAAGTAGCTGAAACAAAAGTTACTGTTGTTACGCTACTACAGTTGTATTTTCCCTCCGATGTTTTCCCAGGCCATTAATTTTTTAAAATAATCTAAGTATATGTAAATTCTACCTGTGTTTCATTGATTCATTCTCTAAAATATGTCAGTGGGCATATTTTGTGCTCTGACTTATGAAAGCTGCAGTATGCTCTTGTAATATTTTACTTATTTTGAGGCTATAATGCAGGGTTTAAATCTGAACTAATTAAAGAAAACCCTTATAACTCTGTTTTCCTTTGCTGTACTGTTTTTTCCTTTATCAGTGAAATGGAAAGCTTTGATTACTTGACAGGGTAATTGCTGGTCTTGGCATGTTGTTGCAGAGATTTGTCAGATATGTTAAATTTGATGAGTTTAAATAGAAGCTATTGGTTTTGTGAAGGTTTGAGTAAATACCTTAGCAGTTCCTTGCTTTTAATTGATTGGGTAAACTCATTTGTAGTGCAATTAAATGACTGTATAGTACATGAGGTGTAGTAGATGAGGCTTTTGGGAATGGCTTGGAATATACAAGAAGTTAAACAAGCTGTGAATCAGTAAATACATAGAATTCTGGCCAAGTCATTAATGGTTTCACAAGCTGTCTGACTTTCTTCAGCCAGACAAAACTTATGTTTCCCAAATTTTAAATTTTTACTGGAATAACAACATTTTTTCCATATTCCAGCTTGTGAGAGGTAGCAGGTAGTAGTGTTCCATCTCTTCAAGTTAGCATCAGCCTGTGTTCCTGAAACAATTAAAACAAACTAAAAATTACATTTGATTCCAGGGAAGCAAGTGATGTTAGTTCAGTATTTCTTCAATGCATAACTGTATCAGTTTAAAGCAAATACACGATACCACTTTTGCTCCTGCCTGGAATGCCTTCAGTTTTGCAGGGATGGTAATGTCAGTGTGTACATGACATACTGGCTAATGGTTTTGGTTGATAAATTTAAAAACTCAGAAGCAGTGTGTCTTGAGCAGCTGCTGCATGCAGTTTGTCAGTACTGCTTCTGTCCTTTCTCCACTCTTTTGATAGTACTTGCTCATGTATAGTTGTATTTGGAACAGGATTAAGGAAGGTACCAGCTGTAGAATAAAACCCTATCAGTCAGCTTAATTCATCAGCAGCCTGGCAGCCACTAGTTCAGAAGTGAAAGGGGACAGGTGGAAGTGTGACTTTGTAGGTTCACTAAAGTAGCACAAGACAGTTTACCCATCAGAATTTTGGACTGCAGTTTCATTACTTTGCATCTGTGTTTACTAGCTGCCATAAAGATAGAAGGCATTGGTTCTGTAAGGTATGGAGAGGTGGTTTTATTACTCAAAATTAGTAACATATTAGAACAAGTATGAGTAATACCCGTTGTGACAGAAGGAGCAAAGCCATCATGTTCTCTTTGTCATACGCACAGCTTCTCATTTCCTTTTAGGCAGACTAGGGTAAGTGAAATATTGCAAGGAGAAGGCTGGGTGCATTGTCCAAGAGCTGCGGTGCTTTAGGTAGTATTTCCTCCTGCCCCCAAATAACTGATCTGGTCACAGACATTGCTTTGTTAGGAGGTAGTGCAGTGCTGCTTTAAATTCTGATCTTAAATAACTGTCTATAAACTTAACCAGATAATGCAAACCACAGCCTCACAAGTAGATTCTCTTCACTGGAGGCAACATGAGACATAATTCCAGGGTTGAATAGAATTTAGCAGTCTCTTCTCAGGAAATTGCTTGTAAAAATGAAACAAAGTTCCTGGTCAGCAGGTATAATTTTTAAGCAGTGAGTACAGTACCTGCATCTTCACAAGGAGTTCAGGATCCTCTGACAGATTAAAAAACAGTGTCAGCTATATTAGCCTTAAGCACTGAATATAGACTAGATTGCAAAATGGCTCTAAAAGTTGGAATTATTGGAGAGCTGTAAACTAGGCCTGGAACCTGTCTATCTGGATTTTTTATTTTTTTTTTTAATTAGAGTTTTTTGAATTTAGAGTAAATACAGGAATCATGGCAGTAAGATCAGAGTGATAGATGGCATGATATTTAAGTTGGACTAATCCAGGAACTCTGTTAAATATTTTAGCTTGTTTTTGTCATCTTAACCACTTCTGCAGTGTTTTATAGTTGTACCTAACTAGAGGTATTACAGAGATAGATTTTCATGCTGAGACTTACGTTGAAAATGAAATAAAGTAATATTTGGACACTGCCAAATGGATGTTCTTTATTCCTTATGACTGGTCTTATTTCTTTTGAAAACTAACCTTTTCTGCTGTGTTGTACTACAGCATCTATAAAACACGGAGCATTTTCATACCTGTTGAAATTCGCACAGTGAAATCAGAGGATGCTTTGGAAACTCTCGTTGATGTGTTATGAAAACAAACAGAAGATAGGAAATCAATTTATTCATTTGAAATAATAGGAGGATGCAACAGTACCACTCTGGTTGTGGCTTTGTGGGGTGACAGGACATATCACTGTCATTCAGTGGATTGACAGGACAAGTCTGTGTGCTCCCCCTGCACTGTTTTTGTGTCACAGAATCCTTAAATTTGAAGTTGTCTTTGCCTTTACTGAATATCATGGGCAGCATTTGATGATCAACATGCTGCTGGCTGGGATATAGTTTTCTTCATATGGTATAAATACTGTTTTCTGGGGTTACTGTGACCAGGGGATGTGAGGGATGTTAGATGTTTCTGTACATTGAGATCATTTAAAAGCACTGTATAGCATAAGCAGCGCAAAAGTGAGAGTGACTACTGTGTTGCAGTTGTCTTGTGAATCTGGTACATATGAGCTGAACAGTTTTTTTTCTGAGAAATAACAGAATCCTGGTAAAAAGTTACCTTTTTGTGACTGTAAGACTGAAGATGAAGTTTAGACAGCTGGGAAAACAGCAGCATGTCCCAGATATTTACAGGACTAGATTGTCCTTGGAACTTACTCTTTAATGATTTTTAAATATGCTAGTAATGATCTTGCAGATGTGTATGATCTGAAAGGAGGATTTATTAAGATGCTGTAATAATATGCTCTGGTTTCTGTCTGCCTTTTAAGAGTCCATCTTGGCACACTGTCCAGTTTGAGACTCTAGAGAAATATTTGTATGATAAGTCCTCAATCAGTCCTTAGTTCCTTTATGTAACTAGGTTTTTTTTAAGGATGGAGACTTCGGGCAATGATTTTCTACATGCCAGGAATGCAGAGAGGGACTTAAACAGGTAAAAGAAAAGATTTGCAGGACAGTATGAAACTGACAGGAGAAAGCAACAAATGAGAGAGGAAAACCAAAATGCAAGGGAAAGAAAAGCACATGAAGGGCTTGTAAAAGACTTGGAGAGAGAAGTGAATATGAGGGGAGCAGTAGGAAGGACACAAGGTGTGAAGTCAGCAGGGAGGAGCACTGGAGCTGAATAATTCAGTCTGTATTCCAGTTTGGGAGGGGCAGAAGGGAGTGAGACTTAGAAGGCAGAAAGGGTGGGGTTTGTCATGAGTTTTGCCCAAGGCAGTTTTTACCTACCTTCATAATTGTGTAATGTCTTTTACCTGCCCCATGCTCAGACAAGAATGAGGGATTAATGAAAGCTTTTGGAATCATTAAGAGGAACTATACTGTCTAGAAAGTTTTCCTTCACAAAGGAAAGGAGAAGTCCTGTTTTTTCAGTGCCTGTAACTTCAGTAGCTGTGTGAAGATTTTTATAGAAATAGTAAAGCAAGTGTTACCTTTTGTGTTTACAAAAAGTATTTTTTGTATATATTGTATGCTATTAGTTGGACCTCATGGGAATAATGAATTGAATTAAATTTATTTATTAAATATTAATAAATTGAATTTAATTAATTTATTGAATTTTTAAAACTTCACTATTGAATCCCATTTCCTCCTCCTTCCCCCCTTTATTTTAAGTGCTTTCTTTCCATAAACTCTGTGATAATTATATACAGGAGACGGTATAAGCATTAAATGCTGTAAAGTAGATTCCAAACAAGGCAAAAATGTTGAGCATTTGCCTCAAGGGATTTTGAGAAATGTAGCAGTAAAATCTTCTGAGTGTTTCACAGTAGGGTAATACCTTCTCCTTAGACCTGAAAGATGAAAGAGTTGCCCAAGGGAGGTTTTATTTTCTTTGCTTTCCTCACTGCATTGACTTTATCTAACCAAATATACAGGAAACCCAGAACCCCAGTGGAAATTCTGCACAATACACCATAGCCCCACACTACCATGTAGCTAACACAGTGATCTTTGTTTGGAGTTACCTACTGGTGACTTTCCTCTGATATGGATCAGTGCTGATGTCAGGGACTGAACAAGAAAGGGAAATTTTGCACCTGGTAATGAAGAGCCACCCTTTTGAGCAACTTCTAAGCAACCTTCATAAGAGATCTCTGATATGTCTTAAAATCCCCTGGACTAAGTCTGAGTCATAATTTCCTTTCAGTATTCCTACAGAATAAGCATTTGTCACAATGATTTATAACACTGTGCCATAGCTGGATTTTGTATGTAATCCTTTGTTGATGGGAATGCCTGAAGTCTACCTGGGATAAAAGCATTTACTATTATATCTGCTGTTATATTTGCTGTTGTTTGGTTGGGTGGGATAGGGAAGGGCAGAAACTTGTGTTGATGAGATTCATCCTGGTTTTTAAACAAAATGAGATTTGTAACCATTCTTTAATGTGAAAAACTACATAGAATTTAAAACAAGTGTTCTTATAATATATATAGTTTTTAAAAGTTGAGGGAAAAATGTATTTTAAAATGCATTTTTAGTACTTAACCAGACTTTTTCTCTCCTACTCATACCTCTCAGTGCGGTTTATTTTGTGAGGCACAAAGAAACCAGACAAAGATTTGCCATGAAGAAAATTAATAAGCAGAATCTCATCCTCCGAAACCAGATCCAACAGGCCTTTGTTGAGCGTGATATCCTGACATTTGCAGAAAATCCATTTGTTGTCAGCATGTACTGCTCCTTTGAAACAAGACGTCATTTATGCATGGTCATGGAATATGTAGAAGGTAAAATTGCTCTTCTGTTTTATAGAGGAAGAAGAGAATATCCTTAACACCACAAAAGAAAAATAACCCATATGGTACTTGAATTAGTAGGGGCCCCCTGTGTGTCCTCCATACTCTGGCAATTCAGATTTAGGAACCAGATCCAACATCAAGGTGGTTCTTTTTTTTCACCGGTCATTATCTCCCTGTAAACAGCTTGTAAAACACTTGTGTTCCAGCTATAATGGGAAATAACTGCTCTTAAAGTAAGTTCTTTATGGATTGTAATCAAAAGTGTGCTAGCATTCAAAGTTCATTTGGAAATGTTTGCTTTCTTCTGGAGCTGAAATTTTCATTAGCAAGTGTTGGGGGATTTGTAGTAGTTATTTTTACAAAGAAAGTGTAAAGATGAAGCATTTTGAAAAGATGCTAATGCTGAGGAGAACAGTGGACAGAAGCAGTACCAAAGAGATGCCCTGGTGTGGTTCTGTGGGCTTCCACCCCCCCATCCCCCTAGTTAGTTTGTTTGTTTGTTTGTTTGTTTGTTTGTTTGTTTTCTCCTTAGGCAGCAGTATGTTACTGGTTTTCAGCTGAATCCTTGTAGTGGTCTCTCCCAGCTTCACACTATTTCCAGCACAGTACCTGGGGCGGGGGGGAGTTCAATGTTTGGTTGAATCATCTGACTAGAAAATAAAAATTTATGACTGCAGTTTGTGTTCCTTTCAGCATCATATATGGTTTATACTGATACACCTCAGAATTTATAGAGTCATCTGGAACATTTGTACTATTTCCACAGGTGGAGACTGTGCTACGTTGATGAAGAATATGGGTCCCTTACCGGTAGACATGGCAAGGATGTACTTCGCAGAGACTGTTCTGGCCTTGGAATACCTTCATAATTATGGAATTGTACACAGGGATTTGAAACCTGACAAGTATGTATATAGAATGAAACTGAAAGAGAAGTGTGAAATTGTTAGGCAAAATATAAAAGGTTTAAGCTTCCTTTGAATTATTTTTTTTATTGTAAATGTTATGTAGATTCACAAGTCCTTCACAATATTTGAATTTTCATTACTTGTGGTTACAGAAAATGCGCTTTTTTTCCAAAAGAGCTGTTAAGAATTTTCTGTATTTAATATGGAAGAGGCTGTCAGAGTATGTAAAAAGAGAAAAGTATTTATTCTTCTGGTTAAAATGTAGGGAAACACATTTTAGTCATTAGGAAAATTTTTTTCAAAGTATACTTGACTTAAACCACTGATACAAAGTATCATCAACTTGCAGGTATTTGCGTGTTTGAAGACAAGATTGACCAGACACAGAAATATCTTGTTGCATGGTTTTGGGGGTTACTTTGTTTTCTGAGGGGGTTAGGGTTTTCAGTTTCAATATTTAAAAGTACAGTGTTGCTCCTATACGAGTAAATGAACATTGCAGCAAGTAGCTGAAATACAAACTATGGCCCTTGCAACTCCATTAATCTTCCTGTTTCACTTTTAGGAAAAAAAAAAAAAAAAAAAAAAGTAATGGGTATTGATTGACAATACCTTCACAGCATGGTGTCTTAGGACAATATATTATTAGTTACTAACTTAGTATCCTGAGGTTTTTTCCAAATGCATGACTGACCCAGCTTGTTACAGATATAAAATACTCACCTCATTTCAAAAATTACATGTATTCTATTTTAGGTCTTTCACATGATAACTACTTCTTCAAAGCTTCAAGTCTCAGCTCTCAATTCTGTAATTCTGTGAGATGTTCATTTGCACATAAAAAGTTTGTTTACTTCTGATAGTAATAGTAACAAATATAAGACTTAGATTTTTAACCTATTTATTCTGTACCAGTTAAAGTACTTTTTAAAGTTGTATTTGTAATTTTACAGTGCTAATGAAACATTTTCCTCTAGGTGTTATAATTGTAATAGTAAAAACAATGAGAAACACATAGTGTTGAATTATATCACAGTGACTTAAGAACTTTCTCTTTTTCAGTCTGTTGGTAACATCCATGGGCCATATAAAGCTCACAGACTTTGGCCTGTCAAAAGTGGGGCTAATGAGTTTGACTACCAATCTGTACGAGGGTCACATTGAGAAAGATGCCAGAGAATTCCTCGACAAACAAGTAAGAAACAGCCTTTTTCATTTCTTCACTGAGTGTTTACATGAAGTAATCTTTTGCCAGCAGAACATACTGTAATACTGAATAAACCATAGTTATTTGGTGTTCCAGTTGGGTATGTCAGGTACTTTCACTGGTGTCCTGAAGACTATTCTAGGCTTTTTCCTTTTTTACATTAAGATCTGTTAGTAAGATGAACAACCTAATTTGTGTGCAAGTGAATCTGTGAGAGAGACAAATGGAAACCTGTTTTGTAAAGAATTCAGAGGTCTCAGCAGAGTAATAGTGGAGCTCATTATGCGTTGTACAACCAAGGGTGCTAAAATCTGTGCTATGGCCCATTTCCCTTTAAGCATGCCTCATTACCGTTGCTCACAATCTGTTCACTGTAAAAGTTACTTAAGATAAAACCATCACAACTTTCTTATAAGGATAACAATATGTTTTAAGTTAAATAAAATACTTGCCATGATGGATTTCTGTGTACACAGCACAAACTGTCCTTTGCATGACTGATCTGCAAATTTTGATTATGGCGCCTCTTAATGTAGGTAAGTTGTTCTAAAAACATAAGTTCTTAAGCAAACTCAGACTAAACCCAACTGAATTCCATCTTTCCATGTTTTTGTATTAATTTACATTTCAGGAATTACAAATAATGTGATATATATCAATTAAGACTTGATTTGCCATCATGCTTTTTTCCTTTCTTTTAGGTCTGTGGTACACCTGAATACATAGCTCCTGAAGTGATACTGAGACAGGGTTATGGAAAACCAGTGGATTGGTGGGCTATGGGAATTATTCTTTATGAATTTCTTGTTGGATGTGTGCCATTCTTTGGAGATACACCAGAAGAGCTCTTTGGACAAGTAATCAGTGGTGAGGATCATCACTAAAGAAACCAAAATCTGTTAATAGTAAATATATTTCAATTTTACTGATAGACTGTACAATTTGCTATCAAAGCAGAAACAATTCAGATTAAAAGCTGCATTTACTGTATATTGTTACTATGTACAGAAATTCATTGATATAGAATCCAGGAGTTAAAATGCACCATTTGAAAAAGAGAAGCTATGTTAGTAAAAAAATAGTGCCACTATGCAGTAGTGATTTCTGTCTTTGGTGAAGAAATTATACCAGAGAAGAAACAGTTAAAATAAATTTGCTTAAACGGGAAAATGCCTGATGGCACACTAAAGAAATTTACAAATATGTAATAAAACTCTAAAACAAATGTCTCCCAAATAATAAATAACGAGAAAAAGAAAGAAACTAATTCAGTTCACAGATTGTTAATGATTTCATTGGTGATTGTTGGAGTGTAATGTTATTTCTGTAGCAGCTGTTCTTCTTCCATTTAAAATTCAATAACCTTTTAGGTCTTAACCTGCAAACTGACCCTCAGTATTGTTATGTGTCATGTGACAAAACTGAATGATAATGAAACAGAATTGTTTACTATCCTACCTGCTGTTTCCATAAATTTCCCAAATGCATAGATATAGAGGATAGCTATTTATGACACAAGGTTAACAGAATGGCACCCCTGTTACTAAGTATTTTCCAGTCTGTTTTATGGTCTGCTTAAAAAGTCCGATAGCTAAAAATGTATCTCTGGTTCCTCATTCTGTGAGAATTCAGCAAGTCCCCTTTTGTACTTAAGGAGATGTTCTGTTGTCATCTTTCTTTCCTCTGTCTGAAGCTGAAAGCCAGACTTGCTTGTAAAGTATAAAAAGGCATGTAACATTCTGTGTGTTCATGTATTTATAACCATGTTGTTTCCTGATGTGATATGCTGAGGCCTGAGTGGCAAGAAGAATCAGCTGTTTAATTAACAAAAGCAGCAAATGCTCTCTGTTTTCTGGGTGCCCCATGGCTGCAATGCATTTTCATTCTTTATTTTCCAAATCAGGTTTAAACTGCAGTGGAAGCTGTAGGCAGGCAAACATGGAAATAACTCATGTTTTTATTGCATTTCCAGACATATGTACCTGTGTTTTTATCCTTATATTCCCTGATTGGGAGAAGGGGAGGGATTAGTCTTAAAATGAATGAAAAAATTTGTACTTTCGGCTTTATTTTGCATGTGGCATTAATTTTACGTTTTGTAAAAGGTATTATTGTAAAAGGTATATTGTCATGTGTTACAATCTAGATAATACTTTTGTAAATATCTTAATGTAGTTCAGTGTGTCAGTTTAGCTTACAGAAATCATTTCTAGAAGTCTATTTGTAAATGTCATTTATTCCCACTCACCCTCCCAAGACTGTTGGTAGGCTCAGTTTCTTGTTTTGATGTTAATTTGTTAGTTGCTTCTCTTTTATTTGAAATATTCTTACTTACTGAAATAATTCTTAGTAGCTCTAGAAGAACTCCAGTTAGATATGTTTCCTGTGCTAAAATAAATTATCCCCTTCTATCTGACTATAAGAGCCATCTTAAAGAACCTAAAGAAACTGTAACCTAGATTTTTCTTCCCGTTTCCTTGAACAAAATCTACATTCTGTTTAAAATTCCACTTTAAAATCTTGCTGCCTCCTTTTTCATTGTAGATTGCCTTTCCTGCCCTCAGGTTTTGCAGGGACAGCTGTGGGAGGCCTCAGTGTAAACTTAGATACTTAAAGGGATAAGAATTGAAAACATTGCTCCAGAAATAGGTTACATTTCATGTCTGTCTCTATCAATACCTTTACTTAAGCTCTGAAATGGAAAGGTTAAACCTGTGTGTAGCTTCTGATGATTATTTATCCAGTTATGACTATTTTATAGAAGAAGTCCAGATCATAACATGATAACAAAATTCTTAACAGCTTGCTGTATTTCTGGAGCTCTGAGTGTGCTGTTTTTCTGATGCCAAAATCCTTGTACCTCCCAAGAAACTTCTGCAGTTTTGTTTAAACCTGCACTATATTACATTTGTGGAGGCAGCTTCCAGCAAAAAGCAGGCAAAACTTGCTATTTGTAGGCTGTTAGAAAGTTCATGTTAACACACAGTGTATCCTGTCTTGATTCCATGGTTTAGGTCCAGCTTGCCATGAAGTGTAAAAGCCATAGTAGTGTAAGAGTGATTAGGGGGAGGT
Organism: Parus major; assembly: GCF_001522545.3. NCBI lineage: Eukaryota > Metazoa > Chordata > Aves > Passeriformes > Paridae > Parus > Parus major. The sequence goes on from NC_031799.1 coordinate 20,955,096, forward strand.
GGTATGGAAGTATGAGACTCTTGAAAAAAATGCTTCATTGTCATGTATGTTGGCAGAGCACAGTCTGACACTTTGACCCTTAGTCATGGGAGTAATGACTTCAGGGAGTCTACTAGCATTAGAGAAGGAACACAGATGTGAACAGCAACTGCTGGGTCAGGTCAGCAGTTTCCATCTTAACAACAGTTTCCATGGAACATAACTACAGTTTAAACTGTGATTTGGTGGGGGAAGAGAGAATAAGAAGAATTACACGTTGTGCTAATATTTTGAAAGTTTTCCATGAGCCAAGCATTGGTGTATTCTGCTGCTAAACACAAGTTTTGTGTTAAATGATACTTCCAAAGGAAATGTGAACATAGTATGTTTATGCAGTCTGCATAGAGAATATAAAAATCAGAAATAATTGGTATGCAGCACAGTTGAAAAAGTTGCTTTAACTCTGCTTTGCTGTTAGGTCAGTTTTGAGAGCATTCATGCAATTTGTGGTGGAATCAGACTCCAGCAATATCAAACAACTTGGTTTTTTTTATAGATGAAATCAACTGGCCTGAAAAGGATGAAGCACCACCTCCAGATGCCCAGGATCTGATTACTCTGCTCCTTAGACAGAATCCATTGGAAAGACTGGGAACAGGTTAGGAGGCACTAATTTTAAATTGTTAATGTACTATAAATAGCTTCTGTATTTAGCATTGGGAGCTTTTGTTTACCTATTTGTTTTGCCTGGGAAACATCTGTCATGACACACAGTATGACAACATGCCATGATAATTTATAGATTCAGACCAGTAATATGAACTTAATATGATGAATTCCATGCTGGATTTTGTGGGACTTAGATGTGCTCATTTGCATTTACTATTCTCCTAATTTGATAAATGTAACAGAAATTTCTCAAAAGTCCTGTTAATGAATGGGGTTTCTTCTTGAGTACAGTATTAAATGACTAAATACAGAAATCTAGGGGGGGAATCAATACACAACTTCCTTTTTCAGAAGTATCTTAGCCTGGCAAATTCCTTCAGATGTTAGGGTGGGTGATGAGTACTCAAACTGCTTATTCAGAAATGACTGGTTGTGCGGTGAGAAGTCTTGTCATTCTCATTTCTCAAGCACTACTACTTAAGGAAGTACTAAGATTTCTGTAGGCTAATGAAAGTACTGTGTGTTTATGTAATAGAGTATTTGTTGGTTGATGGACCAGGATTTATTTGGGAGTTTCTCTGAGATGCAGTGGTGAATATTGTGTGTGATTTTTATGTGTTAATGTATGGGAACCCTGGTCATTGACTGCCATCCCTTTAGCCAAAGCACTAGGTAAACACAGCTGAAAAAAGCCTCCTGCAAAAAAAAGCTCAAATATAAAGGTATAGTCTTATTTAAATTGAACACTGTATGCTGCGAACAGAAATACATTTGGGATGCTAAGGAAACCAAGTGGCAGGTTGAGTCAGCATGAGAGTACTTGGCAAATTGCTCACAAAACTGAGTCCAACTGTGCTATATATCTTTACGCTTAATTAAAAAGAGGCTTTAGGAATCAGTTCATAACTGGCCTTACCACAGCTGCTCAGGGAAAATGTGATTACAACCTAGACCTTGAGTACTATTGATATGGTCCCAAATGACATGTCTTCCTTCGGCTTCCTTCAAGACACAATGATGTGACTGATATGAATGAACTGCATGTCCCTTTGTAGCCTGAATGTCTGAGGTCTGTGTAAACAGCCCTTAGACTTCATTCTAAGTGATGGTATGGACTAAGTGGCTTCCAGCAAAGTTTATTGCTGTCCCTTGCCCCATGTTGAACAAGTTAGGATTGAGGAAGTTGTCATGTCCCAGTAACTTCTCGACTTACTGCGTGCTTCATCTGCTGCACAGGGCACCAATGCCAAAGGCAAAATGAAAATCCACAACTAGTTTTATTTCCTTGTTTTAACTACACTCTTTCCAGGCACTGTTGTTTCATTGCCAGGAGGATTTTCCTGGTAAACACAGTGTTAATTCAAGACTGTTGCCCTGTGAGAGGCTGGATCAGAAGTGGGTAGCAAATTCGGTCTGTTGCTATACAGTTGGTGGGTAAATTGGGTGAGATGAGGCTGGCTTAAATACTGAATGGTCAGTGCCACAATATGAAGCACCTGTGGTACTTGGTTAGGAACTGACATCTTTGAAGCTTCCGGTCTCCCTAAGAGTTGGCAGTCTGAAGAAGGAAATAAGGCAGCTATTTCTTTGAAGCAGGGGGTTCAGAAACCACAACAAAGCTGTAGGATCTTCAAGTGTTAGAAACAGCTCACAGAAATGGAGGCTGCAGTGTGACAGGTCCCACATGGGCACTGAAAAATGGTATGGTTTATGCCAGGCTCCACCATGCATTTCAAATAATGGTCCTGTTTGTTTAGTTCGTATTAGAAAGCTGCATAACACTTCATGAAAATCATAATCGTTATGTACTAGAAGACAGAGTGGCAAAGGTAAGTTGAAAGAAGAGGAATGGATACTATACTTACTTTGAAGAAGGAAAACAGCAGTAGAAAGACTTCTTTGGGCTTGAAGTGTCTGATCCTAATCAAAAATTATACAATTCTGATTTGATATCCCATTACTGTGCTCAGAGGAGTATTCACTGCTCAGCTGGTGACTTATGATGAGATGAGATTTTGGTCTGCTTTGGGAAGATTTGGCTTCTTAGAATTTCTCCCTGCAGTATGAAAAGTGAAGAACCTAATCTAGAAATCTTAACACTGACTTAGAAACCAATCCTGGAGATTTCATTTTTGTCTCTCCATAGCCATGATATAGAGAAGTATCAATGTGCTGAGTTGGGCCTGGCTGGCCACCAGGTACCCACCAAGTCTCCTCCCTCCTCAGCTGGATTAGGAGGAGAAAATGTGCCAAAGGCTCATGGGTTGAGATATGGACAGGAAGTTGCCAACATTGGCAAAGCATACTAAAACTCAGGGAAGTTAATTTATCCCCAGTTATCACTACTGCTTTACTTCCTCCCTCCAAGCAGTGTTGGGAGGATGGGAAGTGGAGATTGTGGTCAGTGTATCACATCCTGTCCCTGCTGCTCCTTCCTCCCCACACTATTCCTCTGGTCCAAGGAGGGTCTTTCCCACAGGGTGCAGTCTTCAGGAGCAGAGTGCTCCAGCATGGGGTCCCCCATGTGGTCACAAGTTGTGCCAGTAACTGTGCTCCAGCTTGGAGCTCTCTTGGGCTCCTCTCTGCCACAGGTTGTACCCAGGGCACTGCTCCAGCACAGGCTTTTGCATGGGATCACACTCTACTTCGGGGATTCTCCCTGCTCCACTGTGGGGTCCTCCATGGGCTGCAGGTGGATCTCTGCTCCACTGTGGTCCTCCATGGGCTTGGGTGCATCTGCCTCACCATGGGTTGCACCATGGGCTGTAGGGGAATCTCAGCTCCAGTGCTTGGAGCTCCTTCTGCACTGACTTTGGTGTCTCCAGAGTTGTTCTTCTCACCTGTTCTTACTCCTGTCTCCTCTCCACTGTTGTGCAGCTGTCTTTCCCCTTCTTTAACACATTATCCCAGATAATGCTGATGGGCTGACAGTGGGTCCATCTTGGAGCCAGCTGGCAGTGGCTGTGTTGGATGTAGAGGAAGGCAGCTTCTCACAGAAGCAACCCCTGTAGCCACCCCATTGCCAAAACCATGTGACATAAACCCAGAATAAGCTGGCAGCTGGTCTTGCTGATGCAGGTTACTTGTTCAGGTTTTAGAATTATATGTATGTCTATTGATGACATCATCTTCCACCTTCCTAGGACAAAATTTCCAGTATTTCAATATGTTCTTACAGTTGTTTTCTAACTTCAAGCTAGTGTAGTTATTTAACATAGATAAATATAACTAGGCAGTTATAAATAAGAAAAACGATAGGGTATTTCCTATTGAATTGTGTATTACTGTCATAAGACACTGAAAGGACCTCTTAAGTCAGCAATAGTATTTATATTGAACAGCTATTAAGAATCATTCTGCATTACTTTATGACTTGTACTTACTCACCAAGTGCACATACTTGTATTTGTAGAACTACATATGATGATTCTTACTAATGTGTAGCTAACAGATTATTACATCCAGAAAAATAAAAATCCTAAAAGGGGGATGTGATAAGGCAATAAACTGTTAAAAGAAATGGCCGCAGCAAAACAGGGACAGGGAGTGTTTCTGACAGGTTTAGGATATTCTAATGGGAATGTGTAGTAGATGTTCATGTGTACAGTGATGACTATGCCTTTCTATGATTATTTGCATTGTTGGCTGGGGATTTAGTTCATTTAATTTAGAGGATTTGGTAGAATTTGCTCAGTGTTTTCCTCTGGCTCCTCCAGGTGGTGCATATGAAGTAAAGCAGCATCAGTTCTTCAGGAGTCTTGACTGGAATAGCCTGCTGAGGCAGAAAGCAGAATTTATTCCACAATTGGAGTCTGAAGATGACACAAGTTATTTTGACAGTAGGTATTTTATGGTATTAAAAAAGTGATTAATGCCTTGTTTAAGTTATCACTGTCTCTGACTCTTGTTTACTGCTTTTTTAAATCTCTTCTATCAGAATCACTGGCAGTTTGCAGTCTCACTGCTGAATTGACACTTCAGCAGAAATAATCTTAAGAATAAAACTAGATTTTTATTTAATGTTATAACTTGGTATCCATTCTTCCTGTTAAATTCAGATCTTTCATTACCCTTGTCTGTAGCTCGTTCTGAGAAATACCACCATATGGAAACTGAGGAAGAAGACGATACTAATGATGAAGATTTTAATTTAGAGATAAGACAGTTTTCCTCATGTTCACACAGATTTTCAAAAGTGAGTAAAAATTTCTGTAATCTTATTGTTGTACTTTTGCAAATTTTGGAAATAAAGAAGAAATATAGGGCCTTTTTTTCACAGGAAGCTATAAAGTTAACTGGAACTGAACAAGAATACAATGAATACCATTAAATCAAAATATGGGAAGATTGTGTATAAAAGTTACTTTTTTGAATCTTTAAGATACTAATGGAAAATTATGTAAATACAATGTTATTTTTTTGCAGAAGACTGAGCATAACAGAAAGGGTCAAGGAAATGTTCTGTTAAATGCTAATACATGTTCTTTGCATTGTTTTTTTTATACATAGTTTTCATGTTGCTCCACTTGTGTCCTGTGTATCTTGTGGGTGATAACTTAAGAAATACTACAGTACTACCATGTAGTAGGTATTAATTTAATGACATTAAACCAAAGGAAAATGCAAGGCAATGGTTAGCATGTGTTCCAGTCATGGAGAAATATAGATTTGAGGGAATTATTTGAATGCTCTGAATTGAAGGTAAAACTTCCGAAAAGTTTTATATAAAAGTATGCTCTAGTAGCTAAGATAGCTCCAGTAGCTGAGATGATTAATTACTGCTGATCAGAGATGGATAGGAGAAGAGTGGACTTGCTCAGGCAATATGGTTGAGGTGAACTGGCAGGAAATAATGGAAGAGAACACCCAGGATTTTGCCTTTACTGTCTTGGTTCATACTTTGATATGAGGAAAAAGCTGATAAATTCATAATGAGAAGAGTCTCTATTTGTGTACCCATACATGAGGAGCCAAGAAATAATTTTAAGGACATGAACTGTTGGGAATTCGAAGTTTGCACTCTGAAATACTGTATAAGCATTTAAAATCATAGAATAGTAGATCCTTATCTTTTTTAAATATCAAATATGTTGGTGATGACTCGATTTTTTTTTTGGGGGGGGGTGGTTTTTGATTTTTTGATTTATTTTTTTTTAAATTTTTTCCTGTAATAGGTCTTCAGTAGTATAGATCGAGTTGCTCAAATTCAAGGTGAAGAAAAGGAAGATGCAGGAGACAAAACAAAAAATGTAGCCTTGCCCTCTGTGGAATCTTTAAGCTGGAGTTCAGAATATTCTGAAATGTAAGTAGAAGGATGTACAGCAAGTCATCTACATCCTGATTGCAAGGTAGCAGGCCTCCTCATTTCATTAATTGCATGAGAGTTTGCTTTTTTTTCATGCAGACAGCAAATATCTACATCCATCTCATCTGAGACTGACAGTAGCCGGCAGCAACGCACTTCTGGTTTGCTTCCAAAATTGTCCATATCAGCCGAAGGAGAGCAGGATGATGCCACCAGCTCACGGGGACCCCGGGAGGAGCAGGAAAAGTCTGCATTTGTGAGCGATGAAGTAGTGCAAGATGAACCTGAAGTAACCACTCCAGCAAGTACAATCAGCAGCTCCACACTATCAGGTAGTTTGCGATGGATGTCTTGACTGATGATACTACAAACAGTTGCAGATCACCGTCTTGTGGCAGTAACACTTAGAGATTTAGAAGTCAGGCATTTCAGATCTGCTTTTAAAAACAGATGTCCCAGGAGGGATCTGGGATCAGATTAGATCTAACACTTTACTACACATTGTGTGTTTTTAATTAAGACTTCTCTGTGATGTACACCTTTCAGAATTGAGAGGATTTTCTTTGACTTGTGAAAGTCACTTCGGTCATTACAAATCTGGGAGGAAGTGTTGCAAACCATACTTAATTCATTTGAACATAATCTCCCTGCTCAAACACCTGTTGCATTTTAGTTGACTCTAGGGCCTTAGTTTCTTATCTACACATCTACCAGTCTTCAGCTTATTTCTCTTTTGTATCTCACGGAGTTTTTTCAAGATACAGCATTCTATTCCCAAGCTCTTGATTTCCCATGTAGTCCCCCTCCCTCCTTTCTGTTCCTGGAGAAAAAAAATTCCCTCAGGGTCATCCATCTCCTTCCCTGTGTAAAAACTTGATGTTGATTGTGCTGTATCCCAAGTCTTGCTTGTCCCCCAGGCCAACACCTGTAATGGGTAACACAGCAGTTGCAGTGGTACCTCAGACCGTGTGATCCTCTTCTTACACTTAACCAGTTACATTTAAGTGCAATTCATTTTTTCTGTGGTCCATAAAAAAATGATACTCAGTTTCCCTCAATCTTTTTTTCCCCTCAATTCCCTCCTTCTTTGTACAGTTGGCAGTTTCTCAGAGCACTTAGATCAAATAAATGGAAGAAGTGAGAGTGTGGACAGTACAGATAACTCCTCAAAGCCAGCTGGTGAAGTTGCATCTCACATGGCTCGACAGCGATTGGAAAGCACAGAGAAAAAGAAGATCTCTGGAAAAGTCACAAAGTCCCTTTCTGCAAGTGCTTTGTCCCTCATGATCCCAGGAGGTAGAGATAAATACTTATAGTTGAAATGTTAATGATTTATGCAATATTATGAAGGCTTATGTTGAATATGCAAGATTCTGTATAGTCCAGAATTGATTCTGTGTCGCTCTTTTTTGTTTCTCTTGCTCACGTGCGTGACTAGTCAGTGCAATCTTGTCAGCAAGTTATGGTGCTCACAGTGCAGCAGAGGGGCCTTCTCTGATGGGCAAAAATGCAGCTTAATGGTGATCACCCTGTTTGACCTTGAGTTTGCATGTCAGGATGCAACTTCAGTCCTTGGTCCATCTGACAGTAGGGCTGTAGATTAAGTTTTAACTAGCTCACAAAAAAAGGTATTTGTTAGAGCAGCATATAACTAGTTGTCTCTCATCCCCCATAAGAAAAGCTAATAAACAGGAGTGTCACAAAAATAGAAATAGCAGGGAGTGTTCTACTTGTATTACACTGACTTAGATTAAATGCTCAAAATTTGGAGCCAGAAATATTGCTGTAGGTGAATGTATAACACTAATATTGAGTGTTTTCACATGAAAGATTGGTGCTTTGCTTTCTTGTTGTTCAGAACTGAAGTCCAAAATGCTGCAATTGTATTCACATTTGCACAAACATGAGCACATAGTGCGTTCAAAACAATAAAATAAAACAAAGTTGGAGTTGGTGGTGTTGCAAGAAACTCTTGTGGTCTTTATATGATGTAGCAGAATATAGCAATGGAGCCCTGTTTCTACAAATACTAAGTTACTGGACCAGGTACCCTGCAGATACTGTGGTTTAATTGCAGTAGTCTTTATCTCTTTTTATATATAACTGAAACCAAGAAAACAACTAGCAGTTTTTTAAGCATTGCTGAATTACTTGCTGAATGATTTTGGGTATACTCATAATAACATTTTCTACCCTACTCTGATTTTCTTTTCACCAGTGTTTGCCAGGAAAAGGCTGAGAATTTTTGCTGAGTTTCTTGTGCAAAAGGAGAAAGCACTCTACATCTGGCAAACCAACCCTTGCATTAAACAATACAGTTTACACTTCAGGAAAAATAATTAAATTCTAATATCTCGTTGTTGAACTTCTTACTAATATGCACACCAGGCGAGGAGGAGAGGCTGTTTAGACAAAGACAATGGTGTATTTTAATACAAAGATATGATTAAGCTTAACAAAATTTGTGTGTGCTCACAGTGTAATAGGCAGATTTTTTTTTTTTCTAGATGTGTTTGGTGTTTCTCCTTTGGGAAGTCCTATGTCTCCTCATTCTCTATCATCGGACCTTTCATCATCCCGAGATTCATCTCCCAGCCGTGATTCATCAATTGCTGCTGCAAGTTCTCATCAGCCAATTGTAATTCACAGTTCAGGAAAAAAGTATGGTTTTACCATCCGCGCAATCAGGGTTTACGTGGGTGACAGCGATATCTACACTGTGCACCACATTGTTTGGGTAAGATAAGACATGTTTTCTTGCTGACCCAGGGCCACAGAATATAATGATGGAGTCGCTTTTTTGTACCCGTGTAATCTCGATGGTGACAATTGTGTAAATTACAATGATATGCCAAGGAGTTTTTCTTAGAATGAGATTCTGCCTCTACACAAGAGCAGTATTCTCTGTAAGGAAGACAACAAACTGTCTTTGGCAGAAGCATTATCTAAATGTGATGCTGAACTTCTGCAACTTTAACTTTTCGCAAGTTTGTCAGTTTTGAAAAACAGTGTCTTGGGTTCAGAGTACTATGTCTTTGAAGACCAAAGGCTTGGTGCAGACCTTCTTTGATTTGGGTTAGGATCTGCAAATGTAGGAGGTTGTAAAGAGAAATTGTTGAAAAATAGTGGAGTTTCATTAAACTACATCAATGAAGGGATTAATGAAAGTCAGCAGTTCTTTGCTAGTAAGATGATCTCAAGCACTGATTTTCTCTTGTGTAGAAATGTGCTGATTGTTTGGAATTGTGAATACTTTTGAGGTTAGTATGGCACAGGTAAAAGATTGACTGTATTGAATAAATCGTGTATTTTTCATCCTCTCCTCACTACACAGTGGGAGAGAGGCTAAAGCAATTCTTTGATTGTCAGCCTCTTTAATTGCAAAGTAATTATATCCTTGTGTACATATATATACATTTATTATATAATTTATGCTGGTAAAAAAATATTTTATATATTGTATAAATTACACATACTTAAAAGTATGTGTATATACATTATTTAAACTACCCTAAAAATTATTACAAATTTATCAAAGGCCTTTAAGTTTGTACACTGCTTAGTTTTAAATATGTATTGTAGAATTTGAAGGAGCAGTGCTGATGTAGGGTATTCCTCATTTTTTTATTAGTATTGTTTACCCCTTAGACCTATTAATCCATCAGGAACATTAAATCTGGAGAACTTGGTACATTTGGTGGTTAATGGAATAAATTTAAAAAGTATTTCTTGCCACTAGTGTAACTCCACACCAGTGAAAGCCAGGGGCTAAAATAATATATTGCAGTAGAAGTTAAACCTTGGGGTTTTTTTAGAGTATTTTAAGTTTGTTGTTTACCTCTGTTAGCTCTGTAGTCTTCAGTAGTATCTGCATGCCTTAAAAAACTCATTTAAAAATATAACAAATTATTTAAACCACCTTCAAAATATTTTTCAATTTAGTTAGTTCTGGTCCTTTGTCACTTTTATGTGCACCAGCCCCTCTAATGGGAAGCCTGGTGAATTTGAACCAAACAGAAATGATCCTTAACCATATGGTAGAGTTAATTTTTATTGTGATTGGAGTACTGCATGTGACCATTATCTTAATTACATTGGTGTTTCTCATTGTCAGATGCTAAAAATCTTCACTAGGTTCTGAAATGCTGCAGTGGGTAGTGAACTACCCCTTCTTACTATGCATGAAAACTCCCTCTTTTACAGAGCTTACTTAATACCCATAGCAACCAGCAGTGTTTTAGTGAGCTTTGAAACCACTCCAGGCCCCACCTAAATATAAAGTTTGAGTAAGTAAGGGATGGTGAAAGAGCTGAATGTATTTTTCTTCTCTTCTTCCTTTATATAACTTAGTATCTGTAAGTTTCTTCACTGCCACCTGGTTTGGATTTCATTTTGTGTATATTCTCTTCCTCTCTCTTTTTCAGAATGTGGAAGAAGGAGGTGCAGCTTACCAAGCAGGTTTAAAAGCTGGAGACCTGATTACTCACATCAATGGAGAGCCAGTGCATGGTCTTGTTCATACAGAAGTCATTGAATTGTTGTTAAAGGTAACTCTTGGACAGCTGGAATGCTAAAGTGATTGCTTCTTTTCACCAACGATGGTGGGGTTATGTTTGTTTTCTTGAGATTAGTTACTAGATTTTATTGTTCTTAGAATTACAAACTCTAAGCTTCTATTGCCACTGATCTGGAGACAGGCCAATGACTTTCATATACTGTGCTATGATTTTAATTTCTCTAAATAGAATAGTGCATAGGGTTCTGTCCAAAAACACCTCTTATTCTGGAGTTCATTCTCATTGTACACCTGTATGGTGTAGATTCAGTTTAAGGCAAAGTCTTCTTGTATTACTCCTGTGTTACTCGCACTTAAAGTTTCTTCCTTCGTGTTGGCAGAGTGGCAACAAAGTCTCAGTAATGACCACTCCTTTTGAAAACACTTCAATCAAGACAGGACCTGCCAGGCGGAACAGCTACAGGAGCCGGATGGTTAGGCGCAGCAAGAAGACCAAGAAGAAGGAGAGTTTAGAGAGGTGAGTAATCCATTTCTTTCACAGTGAAGGCATTTCTTTGTTTGTGTGTATGTCTGTACATTACAATAAGCTTAAAATATGAAGTTAATACAGTTTTCTCTCATCTTCTGTATTTCTGACTTACTTTCTGAGATTCTCTGGCTTTCCAAATCTTGTTTTGCCTAAACTAGATCTGCTAAAATAGCCTTTAAAATTAGTGAATAACTGAGTTTGCATCTTAATTTGGCTTAACTGTATCATTTTGCACTTCTTTAGTTAAACTTTCTAGAGCTAATGCTTATGAGTGTTTTTAATTTTATATGTATTTTAAACATTATAAACATATAAACATTATAAACATATAAACACAATTATTAAACATAATATAAACATATATATATAAACATATGTATTTATTTATACATATTGCATATTATTTATATAATATGTATATATATTATGTATTTAATTTCATGTGTATTTTATTAATACATTGCTAGTACTTTATAGGTATTTCTTCAGTTTTGATAGGTTGCTAAACTAAGAAAATAAAGATTTATACTCATAAGGAGGTAATCGTTCTTCTGAAATATACTGAGTAAATTTTAGTGTGAATAAAATTAGTTACAGTGTCTATTCCACCTGTTAGCGAATCAGGATGTTTTCTAAAGTTCACAGCCTGCAGTGTGGTTTGCTTTCATGTCAAGATAGATTCAGTATTCTCATAGTGTCAGTATCTCATAGTAACAGTATCTTCTGTTCACCTTAACTTGTGGTTGATGCTGTGTTTTTCTCACACAAGGAGAAGATCTCTCTTCAAGAAGCTGGCAAAGCAACCCTCACCTCTTCTTCATACAAGCAGAAGTTTTTCCTGCCTGAACCGATCACTTTCTTCAGGGGAGAGCTTGCCTGGGTCTCCAACTCACAGCTTATCTCCTAGATCTCCTACCCCAAGCTACCGTTCCACTCCTGATTTTCCATCAGGTGAGTGTGAAGCAGTGGAGAGCAGAGGAAAAGAACTGTACATTTTGTGAGGCCCCACAGATCTGATAGACTCTCCTAAGAGCAGTCAGCTCTGACAAGCATAATCATAGAACAACTGTTTTCTGTCTGGCAAAAGGAAACAGATTCCTGATTCCTGCAAAACAGGTGTTTTTATGATACAGAAGCACCTAAAAAGCAATTATCTCTTAGATTGTCCTGGTGTTTAAATCTTAGTCCAGTGGCTGAAAAATGAGTAATAAAGAGTCCCAGCAAAAAAGAGAATTTTACCTAACAGAGGCTACATGGTAAGAGTGAAACTGAGGTAAAAGTTGCTACATAATGGAACTGGGATGGCACTCATGAGTGCAGATTTATTGCTGAAAAGATTAGTCAAGTTCTGAAATATGCATCTTTCTGACTCCTAAAAGCCTGCCCCTTTTTCCTTTTTTACTTCTGTCACAATTCTAGTGTGTACTAGAATTGACTGCTATTGTATAATCCCTTGGCAAAGGTAAATTATCTGGAAAGCCTTGATCATTTCTTTGAAGTGTCAGAAAGCATTAGTTATTCTATTTGAGTAGAAGCAAGAGATAACTTAAAGGGGATGATGGAAGAGAGAGAAAGGGAGAAACAGCAGATGTAATTGGAATCATGCAAGTTTTGCACTTTAAAACCTAAAACCTTTTGCACTTTAAAACCTTCTAGATTTTGGAATACTGTGGTGGGAGACAGCATAGAGACTTTGTTGTGTTTTCTCACTGAGCATTTAGACAAGACTGAAACAGTCGTGCTAATCTTATGTTTGCTTTCTTGTTTCTTTGTTCTTTTTGTAGGTACTAACTCTTCCCAGAGTAGCTCCCCAAGTTCCAGTGCTCCCAATTCTCCAGCTGGTTCAGGGCACATAAGACCCAGCACTCTTCATGGCTTGGGTCCAAAGCTTGGTGGGCAAAGATACAGATCAGGAAGGCGCAAGTCAGCTGGCAGCATTCCCCTTTCTCCTCTTGCACGGACACCTTCTCCAACACCCCAGCCAACATCTCCTCAGAGGTCTCCATCACCATTGCTGGGACATTCAATTGGAAATACAAAAATAGCTCAGTCTTTTCCTAGCAAAATGCACTCACCTCCTACTATTGTGAGGCATATTGTCAGGCCAAAGAGTGCAGAGCCACCAAGATCTCCACTGTTAAAGAGAGTCCAGTCTGAAGAGAAACTTGCACCCTCTTACGGAAGTGATAAAAAGCACTTATGTTCACGAAAACACAGTCTGGAAGTGACCCAGGAAGAAGTGAATAGAGAATTGTCTCAAAGAGAGGTAACTCTTCAGAGCTTGGAGGAGAATGTATGCGATGTACCATCACTCACACGAGTCAGGCCTGCAGAGCAGGGATGCTTGAAACGACCCATCTCCCGAAAATTGGGTAGACAGGAGTCCATTGATGAGCTAGACAGGGAGAAGCTGAAGGTCAAGGTAGTTATGAAAAAGCAAGATTTTGCTGAAAAAGCAAATGCTGCTATACACGAACCTAGCAGTGAACCAGAAAATCCCAATACGTTAAGGCTGGAAGAAAGAGACAAAAAAGCATTCCAGAAGGTATTAGAAAGATCAAACCAGTTTGAAACTAAAATTGTTACTGTGGAGACCCAGTCATCTGGTGGCATACTGAAAGATACCCTTCAAAAGAATGCAAACTTGAGATCAAACGATAGTGTTGCTTTAGATGCACAGATGTTGTGTCATGGGCCTCCCCCTAATGAACTCAGTCATATTTCTTATGACTTCAAAAGAATTTCGCCTTCATGTACCCTGCAAGATGTGCTACCTCAGTCCTCTGACAAGATGCTAAATGGAAAGGGAGAAAACACAGATAAAATTTTACCAACAAAAGAATTTGTCAAATTTGAAAGACTAGATGGTAAACTTGCAAATATTGATTATCTCAGAAAGAAAATGTCTATTGAAGAAAAAGATGACAGTGTCTGTCCAGTGCTGAAACCTAAGATGACGTCTAACGTTCATGAATGCCTTCAACTTAGTACAGGCAGACCCGTAAACATACAGCAGGACTCCACTGCAGTTGCAGATGGTAGGGCATTTATTGGCAGTGCACATGCTACTCAGATTAACTCAGTTTCTTTTGTTCCTCTCAAGACCTTGAGTGGCCGAGCAGACATGAGCGTGGAAAAATCAGCCCTTATTTCAACTGAAGCTCCTGTCAGAAAAAGTCCTTCAGAATATAAACTTGATGGGAGGTCTGTTTCCTGTCTGAAGCCAATAGAAGGCACGCTAGACATTGCATTACTTTCTGGGCCGCAGGCTTCAAAGACTGAACTACCTCTGTGTGTGCTGCCAGAAGGACAGAGCACCAGCAGTGATGGGGGATCTCCTAAACCCCCAGTGCTGCAAGGAACTGGTGGGAAGGCAGAAATGATCTCTCAGAAAGAGCAGTTGTTAAGCTACCCAAAATGTGGCAAAGTCAACACAGCAGAGCCTCAGGTTCTACAAGTATGCAAGAGTTCTCCAAATCCACCACTTATCCCTGTGGCTACAGAAGCAGTGACAGAGAAAAAGGTTTCTAGTCCAGCCACTAAAGGCAGTATTTCTGTTGTTGAAGCTGTTCAGAAGAAAGATACCTCCCCTTCAAAACAAAAGGCCCATTCAATGGAGGTAAAGTCTTGTGTTACTCAAAGTCAGAGTCTTAAAACTACTCAAACATATTCCAAACCTTCTGCTGGCCAAAGCACTCTTGAAAAAACTGTAGGAAAAGAGAAGCAAACGCAGAAGGAGTTGCCTGTCAAACAGCCAGTAACCCAGAGAGGTTGTGAGCCTATCCCTGCAAAGGTGGAAGTGATCAGGGAGTCATCTCTGAAGGTTTCTGTCTCAGATGTCCTGATAACAACCTGCTCCAAGAGCAATGAAAAAAGTTGTGCTGATTTTGCCATTCCACCTGAGATGCAAGGAAAAATGCAGTCAGCTGGCCCCAAGGCACAACCTAAGGATGGCAGAGAATCACTGAAACAGCTAGGCAAGGATGACAGCAGTGTTTCTAAATGTTTTATGGAAAAGGACATAACCAAGCAGAAAGCTGAGTCTAAGAAAGTTATCACAGAGGCAAAGAGTGATGCTCTTCCAGCCAAATGGCCTGTGCAACCCTCAAGAGATTGTGATCACAAAACTGAGAAGTCTGCACCAGTTTCCTTTGTGCAGAAGGACAGTGCTAAAGATGTGGGAAAGAAAGATCAGAAGTCCTTCACCGATACAAGGCTTCAAACTAGTGAGAGAGATCAGTCCAGCGAAGTTCCTCGGCTGCAGCTTAGTAGTTCAAGCTCCCCTGCTCTGAAAGAGGCAGTAAGCAGACATAGCACTATTGAAGTGCATGTAGGGGTTCAAGAACATGTGAAGCCTGCTGCCACCTGTGTGGAAAGCAGCAGTAATAAACCCAGGCCAGCCTCTGATACAAGTTCCTACAAGCCTAAGTCCTTGGATAAACAGACATTGTCACAAAAACCATGTGCTCCAACCATAAAAGAAAAAGAAATTGTTAGTCAGTTGTCTACCAGCTCCAGGAAGGATGGAAAACATGTCAGTAAAAGTGTCCTAGATCACCTTTCTCCCACTTCAGGCTCTTCAAGAAGAATCAACAATGAACATGTTCAAGCTGAAAGGCCTGTGGGTTTGGACCATGGCTCAGTCACCACTCTCCAAATGAGCACCACAGCCCCTGACACCAAACCCAGATCCTCTGCTGTTGGCCCACTACCAGCAGGCCCAGAGAGTTCTAAACAGATGCAGAGGCAAGATGCAGCAGGTTTGGGGGAGTCTGCTGATCAAAAGCAACTTCGTTTCAGTGAAAAACAAACCGCTGCTCCAAAGATTTCCACTGTGAAAGACTGTCTCTTGCTGAACAAAGAGACAGACAGAAGTCCTAATAACGAGATGATCACTGCAGACAAAAGACCTGAAGGAAAAATATGCACTGACGCACTTTACGTTCAGCTTGACAGTGGGAAAGTAGAGCCTACCCTTTGTCTCACAACCTGTGACGTTAGAGGGAAAGGAGCAGAAAAAGTGACAGCAAGTAGCAAAGTCTCTCATGATATGAAAGGGAAGGGACAAGTTAATCAGAAACAGCCAGAGGATGCAAACAAGCAGACTGCAATAAAACATCTGCCGGCTGCCAGTGGGCAAAGTTCTTGTCGTGTGACTGCCACACCAGGAAAGCCGCTGACTTGTTCATCCAATTTCTCTGAATGTAGACAGGAAGTATCTGTTTTGTCTTCAGCCAAAAGTGATGCATCTTCAGCAAAGGTTAAACCAGGCTCATCAGAGCTTCCTGCAACTTGCAAGGAACTAAATAAGAAAAACACCTCTTCCACAGGGAGTAGTAAGGCAGAAATGACTAAGAGTGTTTCACTGATGGCCTTGCACAGTGCCGCTGTTGTAGCAGAAGCCCACCACCCTGCTTCAAACCTTGGGGGGAAACCTGGAAATCAAGAAAAGCCTCTTTTCGTTAACACTGTGGATGTAAAGGGAAAAGATGCTGTTCTGACTCAGCAGTCTGCTTCAAGAAAACAGAATGTAAGTAAAGATTTATCTAGGTCAGCAGCCACACCTGACCGCCCTAGCGCACTTTCAGATGACAAAGACTCAGTTCGGCAGCGTCGAGGAAAGGAAGTTTCACGGAGCAGTGCTCACAAAAAAACGTGTTAACTCTTAAGACCTGGCAAGTGTGAATTCAACACTAGCTGAAACAATTTCAATATGTTGTACTGCCTTTAAACCAGCACTGTGTCATGTCTTTGTGCGGCAAAGCTTTCATGTCACTGAAGAAACAATACAAGGGGATATGTAAAGAGAGGACTTTTTTTCAAAATGCCTTTCCAATTGTAACCGGTAAAACTGTTACCACATAGTATTTGTACAAAAATACCTTTACAGCCTAGAGCTGTTAAAAATACTTCTTCTGTAAATACTTAGCAATGTGTTTGGGGTTTGAATGTAGCATATATACTTTGCTGCTGGTTGCGTTGTTTACTCTTTCCCTTTTTAAGGTAGTTGCTTTGCCAAGTATTTGCCATACTCGAATATGAAACCAAATTACTAAAATTCAGACCTGGCACGGACATGCACAAGCATTGGTCTGACAAAAACAAAACAGGCCACATTTTTACTTACTAAAACTAGGTAGAGACTAAAAAAAACACTAGTACAGAATAATATGGTGACCTATTGTGAGTTTTTACATGTATTTTTAATAATCTGATTTTGATAGTACTGTACTTGGCTGACTGCTTCACCAGATCTAAACCAAGAAATAACTGCATTTCCCTGCTGCACAAAGTCTGACTAGAGTAGATGTCCTTAAAGCAATGGAAAGACCACTTAATTATCAGGGCATCCCAGCAAGAGTCGCGTTCTCTGGTGAAATGATGGTTCTTGTCTTGTCTCTTGGGAGTGTATTGTGTGACTTTCACCTCAGACAAGGCTGAAATTCTGAAGCACATGCCATGTGCTCAGTTTTTGCTGCAATCCTCTCGAGTTCCTTGAGCTTTTTTAAATTCAGGCCCTTACAGTGTGAGGCACAAGTATAAGCACATGATTGGTAGTACTTGTATTTTCATCCCTGTTCTTAATTCATTTAGAGAATACATATTACAGCATAGAGGTCTGTTTAATTAGTGTCATAAAACTGGTAGCTGTTTTCTATTTTATGACAAGTAAGGTAAAAAAGAAAAATAAACTTCAGTATCATATCTTCAAAAAAGTTTAGGCTATCTGACACATTTTAATGCATAGCCGGGGCCTTATGTTGTAGACCTAACTTGCTGTTTTTAGCAAGTAATCCTGGGTTTCATATTCATTTTGAAATGCATTGAGTAGCTCCATACATTTCATAACATAATCTTTTCATTTGTATGCAAAAAAAATTCAATACTGTAATTATAAAAGAAGCATTTTTTAACAAAGGAACTTGTTGGAGCTATTTGGTGCTAGAATGTTACTGTCTTTTTACTTTTGCTAAGCCTTATTTAAATTTTGTATACAGTGGAACATGTAGACTTTGATCATTTTTGTGTGGAGTATTTAGCTTGTTTTGAGGGATGAAAGGTAAAATTTGAAACATGTACAGAAGCACTACGAAATACCCTTGCAGGCGCATGGGTTTTAATAATTGGGGATCAATAGAATGGTCGTTTTGCTTATTTCTGTTTTCTGTAACCACAGTAGAGCTAGGCCCCTATGTTTTTCACCAATGCTTATGGTTTGTCTTTCTGTCTCAAAAGCTAGAAAATTTTTCATAAAAGCACAGTGTAATCTTGACTTGGAGACTTGTGTGACAACAGACAGTGTGCAGAATTCATTTCCCTCTGCTGAAAACTTCATTATACTGATTTGTCAATTTGGATTACAGCAAACCTGTAAGGAAAATCCAATATCACAAACAACTCCTTAATTTTCATGCGGCACTAGTACATTCATACTGCTTTGAATGCATTCAGAAAGGAGCTAGTAAGCAGTGGATAATAATTTTTGAGAAGTCTTAAAATAAAATGGTCTCAACATTTACAGTTCATCTGTGCTTTAGCAGTTAATACAAAATAAATGCTAATGCACTTCAAAATAACATTTCTGTCTGGGAGATATTTCCTAGTTTACAGTCTCTGCATTTTTTCAACTATCCTCTTGTTTCTTTTAAAACACATCTAGCTTTTGTTTACAGTATACCTTTATGAATATTTTGTATTATCACTTCTGACAAATAAGTTCTTTGCATTTTGGAAGTGTAACAGTGCATAAGCTTGTGTTTATGTAGTAACTGTTTGTTGGTGTTTACCTTATAAGTGAGCTGTTAGAGATCCTCCTGCCTGTGTTCTTCTTGGTCAGTCTTAATGTGATTATAGATCTGATGTGTTCTTTTGTAGATTTCTTGCAGTAGATTTCTCAGCTTACAAAAAAAATATTAAAAGTTAAAAAAAAAATTGTTAGGGTCTGTGCAATAAAGTGTTTGCAGTCTTATTTTCTCTGAGAAACTCCTTATGGATGTCATAATTGTTATATATTGAACACAATTATTTATACTTATGCAGTTGCATAACATTGAAATAAAAATTCAGCATGAAACTGTTGTGTTTGCATTTTTCTTGAGCTGCTTTCACTGCTGTAATGTAAGGCACTTCTCTGCTGTACTCAGAGGCTGGCACTTTTGTTGGTTTTTGGGGCCAGCTCTGTGCACCCTTTAGGGCATGTGCTGGTGGAGGGTTTTGCATGAGGAAATGCAGTTTGGTCTAGGGACAGAGGAAGTGTGCATGAGTATCTAATCTTAGGCTGTGTCTGTGCTCCACTGTTGGATAGGTAACTGTGGTGTGGTGGTGGATGGCATAGCCTGACTGGCGGCTTCTACGGGCAGTAGCCCTTAATGTGACATCTACATTCCTGCAAAAGACCTATCATCATTCATTCTATAGGAGAGCATATATTAAAGTACTGTTCCACTATTCCTAGCTCTGCAGAGCTGCCCAGCAGCTGGGAATTTGTGTTCACATTTTATTATTGTATTATTTTCTCTGTATTTTTCCACTGCACAGAACTAAGTGCAGCAGTGTTACGGCATCACTTTTACTGCTTTTCTCTCTGTTTGGAACATACAGGTGAGGGGAAGCTGCAGTTCACCTCCAACTTTTCCAATTTGCTGCAGCCCACCAGAAGGCAGATAGTCTTGAAAATCCGGTGTGCTGGTTGGGGGTGATGCGAAAAGGAGCAGTATCCAGCAGCTGAGGGGAAGGAAATGACAAGAGTTGAGGGTTGACTGTCTCATGCCTCTGCTGGCTGTGCTGTCTCTGGCT
Source organism: Parus major (assembly GCF_001522545.3). Classification (NCBI taxonomy): domain Eukaryota; kingdom Metazoa; phylum Chordata; class Aves; order Passeriformes; family Paridae; genus Parus; species Parus major. The sequence continues at coordinate 20,974,890 of NC_031799.1, forward strand.
GTGGACAGCACAGTTGTCTCTGCCAGGAGAGGCAAAGAGCCCCCAGAGTGTTGTGAGCCAGGGGAAAGGGGTGGTGTATGGAGTTAGTGTTAAGGGGAAAGTTGGGAGATTCGAGTTATCAGTGTTGTATCTGTCATGGTCTGTCACTTTCACTTTTTCACCTTACCTGGGATGGGAATGCTTCCATGGTCTGAAGGGGAATGTGAGCTCTCTTCTTCAGCACTGAACTCTCAGTTTGCTAACCCCCCTTAGGCTCCTTCTTGCAGTCTTATGTAGCCTGCAAGACTTCACAGGGATGTCCAGCTTGATTTGGATCAAAACTGAAAGGGCAGATCAGAAGGAAAAGATCACAGGACAGGAAGATACTGAGGGTGTATGGCTGCATTTCCCACTGCATGCCTTAAGTTAGCAAGTTTTTCTTTCCATTGACTGTAGTATAGTAGCGGAGTAGAACTGACCAAATCAATCTTCCAGGTACCTGCCAAGGATGCATTTGATTGAAATGAGTTTAGGAATCACGGAATGGTTGGAAGGGACCTTGAAGTTCCAACCACTGTGGGTAGGAAGAGATGCTAAAGGTTATAATAGTTCAAGAGGCAAAATTTGGCAGCATCAGAAGGAATTGAAAAGACTGCAGAGTAAGAAGATGGTAATGGTGTGCTTGTGCTCTAGTGCACATTATGCCTTAAGAAATGCAGATCTGAAGGGGAAGAGGATGTCCAAGGGATTTGGTAGGGAAAGATGTCTTCTGCTACTGGGGGAGAAGAATTTCAATTGTTTTTGTCTGATCAGGCAGGTATAGTATGGGTTGTTTGGGAAGGAACCTCACCTGTTCTTTTTCCAGGTACAGACAAGACCAATGAATGAGAGAGTACTTAAAAAATGTTCCAGTGACATTAGGGTGTGTTTTTTGAAGTCAACATATGTAGAAATTTGCCCACTCAACCACTGTCATACTGTGACTTCCAGGGATGTGTAGTCCAGGAACTAGGGTGGTGGTAAGCTAAATCTTCTTAGGCACCATTCACCTCAGACAATTCTCTTGTTCTCTCTATGTTCTGGCTTCATAGACGTATTTGAAAAATATGAGAGAGAAAAGGCATGACTGGAAGCCAAAAGAGTGCATCATCACATCAGAGACTGACTAGGTACACAGTTCTGTAAGAAAAAATGTATTGCCTCTTTCCCCGTGTATCCTTACTAAGTAATCCCAGAAGACTAAATCTTTGAATTTAACAAAGTCTTAGTACATAATCTGGACATTTTAGTGTATTATATCCAGAGAGAAATTTTCCTTTGGAATAGTCAGTCCCTGTATTTAGGGTTTGTGTATCTTGAAATACACAGCATATGCTGTTCAGCATTGTTTGCACAGTGTCTTATGAATGGTGTTTTTGCAGGCAAATAGAGCAGAGATGACACTGTAAAGAAAAGAGTAAAATTAGAACACCTGAAGATATGGTCATCTAAAACAAGTTGTATGGGGGGCAAGGGATAGATTGCAAGAAAGCCATAATACTCTCTGTGAAGATATATAATGGCACAGGAAGCACCTTCTGCCTTCTCAAACGTCTGAGTTTTAACTGAAGTCTACACCTGAGTTTACACCATGACACAGGATAGCATTTTAGAAACTGGTGGTGGTTACATTCTCTGGTATTCTCTCCAAACAAAAGGACATTTCAGAACACCTTTCAGCCCAATGTGCAGTTTTCCTTGGGTGGAACATACACTGGCAGTCATGCTGGATTTTTAAGATATTGGAGGTTGCTCATTTAATCAATTGGATTTGCAGAGTGAGAGGAAAATGCACGTTGAACCTTGGGCAGAGTTCAGGAATGTCCCTGCCTTGCTCCAGGGTGTGCTCAGCTCGAGCAGCATGGTTTGCTCAGGGACGGGTCTCTCCTGTAGCCAAGGCCTTGCAGAAGGGCAGGCAGCCCGTGCAGCTCCCGTGTTGGGCAGCTGGAACACAGCACCTGCCCATTGCATCAGGAGGAGTCTTCAGCAGACACTCAAACAGGGAACATGGACCTGCAGTATAGAGGCAACATTTTAGTATGCCAAATCTGGGAGTGTCTGTAGGCAACTGGACAGCAAACATCTCTCCCTGCGTGCCCTTGGGCAGCACGCGGCTGTGGAGGCAGGAGGAGGAAAAGCTGGGGGCAGTGATGTATGTGATGTAAAGGCATCTGAAAGCTGCAAAAATACATGCTGCACGAGTCTGTTCTGCTAACAGATGGTAAACGGGCCTTTCCAAATGAGAGGTGTTTCTTACTGGAGAAGATCAATTAGGGGTTCTTGAGAATGAGCAAAAACTTTCTAGTCCAGCAGGAATCTTTGAAATTTTAGCTAGTCAGCATGTTAGAGAGGAAAATGTTGAGGAAATGCCTTCAGACAGTAGCTGAAGCTGAATGTGGGGGTCCTGCATGGGAAGTTGTGCCTATTCATCAGGGTAAGCCTGTTTTCTGAGGAAACATAGATGACTTTATGGTGATACAGGGCAGATGGATAGGCCTGACAACCTCCCATTTGATCCTTGGTCCAATGCACATACATGCCTTGCTCTGGGTTTATTCACACGTGATGGCAGAGAAAACAATTTGGTTTTATATGAATAAGTCTTTATTCCTGCCTAGCTGTTGCATATCCAACTGAAGCAGGGATTGTTGTCCCTGAATTCACTTCAGGGATACACACCAGAAGCAATGTGAAGCAGCTGCTTGCACCAGGAGCATCTGTGGGATGAGTTTGTCCAGTGTGCTGCCCCCTTTGCAGCCTCTAGTTTTCTCACCTGGGATTTGGCTGAAAGGAACAGGCACTCCAGGCTGGCAAAGGAATGGCTCATATCTGTCAGAACTGAGGGGGTTTGCCCTGTGCAAGCAAACAGAGTATCAGACCCACAGATTAGTCCCACAAATCCACATTTTTATGGTTAAAAATCATTCTGTCTTTACTTACTGTGGAGTTTAGAAAAGAGCACAGGAACAGGGTCTGCCCCAGGCTAAAAGATGAATAGACAGAATTTCAATGGCCAGGAGTTCTCTAAGGATCAAAAATATTTTAAAGAAATATTTTTTAAAAATCACAGAGGTGATACATGCTGTTTCTGCCAGTCCTGCAGGCATGTCTTATGTGACCTGTAACACAGGTAGTGTTTTAGTTGGTTTTTTTAGCAGAGTGGGGTACTGCCAGCTCTTATAAAATACTGCTTTTCAAGAGTATTTGATAGAGGGTGGAATTTGGTTGGGGTTTTTTTGTTTGGATGAGTTTTGTTTGGGTTGTTTGGTTGGTTTTATGGGTTTTTTTTTGGTTTTTTTTTTTTTGCCTTGTTTTCCTTTTTGGTATTGGTGGTGGTTAGGTTTTCTTTTCTTAAAGAGAAGGAAGTTTGTATTTTGGCTGTTGGATATTCCAACTGCATTAGCCACAGTACTGGTACAACAGGGCTACCATTGAGTTGCACTGGGATTCCTCTATAAGGTAAGTTATTAATTTTCAAGATTCAGGTCATAATTTATCTTTTCAATTCTAATTTGTTCATTATTTTTCTAAAAGTTTTAATACAGGTAGAGGGTGTATTACAAAAGTTAAGAAAATACATGTCACAAATAAAAACAGTGAGATGTCTTTCATCTTAATACAGCTGCTGTAGATATTTTCTACATCCTAGACTTATAATTGCTGGTAATTTTGCTTGAAATACTGAGCACCCCAAATGAAAATGGCACTACAGGATAAAACAGCCATGACAACTGCAATGATTCCTGACGTGTCCTTCCCACAGGAGAGTGAGATAGTGGCCAGCTGAACCCAATTTGGGTTCAGAGCGCCTTGTTCCTTCAGGGTTTTCAATTTTATCCAGAAGTTGCTTGTAACAGGTGATTAAATCAATCTTAGAGCAGCTGCAGTCCAGGAGGTTGTAGCTTAAATTGATTATGCAGTGGCCATCCAGGGGCACTAGCTGGTCGCCTGGTACAATGTGGATCCTGTTATAGGCACACTTGAGATAAATACTCTTGAAATTTGAAAATGTATCTGTGCTGAATGCAGTAAATTTACTGTCACTCAGGTCAACATGCTGTAACTTCCTGAGGTTGTGAAATACTTGGTTACCTATTGCTGTCAGTTCACAGGATGATAATATTAGCACCTCTAAATTGGATAGTTGTCAGAACAGTTTGTCCTTTGGCATGATCCCCAACTCAAAGTTATTTTGACTAAGATCCAAGAACATGAGGTTTTTCAAGCCCTGAAAGAGATGCTTGAAAATACTAATACTAATGCTAGTATTAATGTGGGACAAGGAAAGATTCATCACTTGCTAGAGATGCAGATCTTGGAAAGGACTCTGAAGAGCTGATTTGGAGAGGAATGAAGAGTAAGTCCAGCAGCTCTAGGCTAGCACTGTCCTGGAGAGGGAGTGTGTGTTGTGGCTCAGATTTAGGTAATGAAGTCTGCTCAAAGCTTTCAGCCTTTTGCTAGAGCAGTCAGAACTTTCAGTGTGACTCTGATTTAAATCTAGATGTTGAAGCTTTGCCAGAGCCTGGTTGCAGAACCTGTGAGTTACCCTTGATGTGGAAGCAGGTGAGGGAGGGGAAGGCAGCAGAGCTGGTGTTGCAGAGGTGCTCAAAGCAGTTTGCATTTGAGAACTATCTCCTCCTCTAGCAAGCTCATGCCACTGATGCCAGGGGGCAGTGCATGGATGTGGGTTTGGGTTAGGTCCAGCTTCTGGAGCCTGGTTAAGCACTGAAATGTGTCAGCATTCAGATTTCTGAAGTGCCATAACTGCAGATAGAGATCCTTGACAGAGAAACTACAGAGGCCTTGTAAAATATCTGGGCTCATGTACAGTTCCTTTTCCACACTGTAAAATGTTCCCAGCCAAAGGGTCTGGGCTGTGGAGTTCTGTATCCCTGCCAGGACCCCAGGGATGTCAGCACAGCCCACCAAGTCCAAACTGTAGAAATGGGACTGAAAAGATCCAGGTTCAACGTGTGTAATGTCATTGCCTTTAAGGATGAGAGTCAGATAGCTGGTCTTCTGCAGAGCTTGGACATCTGCTGCTGTGATTGCTTGTATGCCATTTGTTTGAAAACCAAGGCATGTGATGTTTGGGGTGGGAAAGCTGGGAGGAAGCTGCAGTGAAGAGATGTGGTTTCTGTGCAAGATGAAGATACCTAAGCTGTCAAGATTTGTCACTAGAATAAAGAACATGTTATTCCTGTCTGTGTTAAGATACTCCAGGGAACGTGGGCCAGCAAATGCTGTGTCAGACAGAAACATGAGCAGGTTTCTGGTCAGCAGGACTGTCTTCAGCTGCCTGTTGCTGAGAAAGGCCCCGGCACACACTCAGCTGATCTGACACCGTAAGAAGACAATAGAAAACTGCACAGTGGCCAGTCTCACAAACTCTCCTGGTAATGCAATTACACAAAATGCACCTCATATCTGTAAAAATCCATGATCTGTTGCCTTCACCAGGGTAAAAGTGTCTGTCTTTTTTAGTGATGCTTGCCTGGTACTTTTAAGTTCACATTTAATTACAGAGTTCAGAGTCAGAAGAAAAACCTGTCCTGAAATGATGGGTGTGAGGAAGCATTTGTGGGAGTCAGGAGACATGAGGTATTTAATGTATGTCTAACTTAACAGGAAAATCTCTTTTCCTATAAAAAAAGTCGGCCACTTCCAAGGGCCAAACTGGTCTTTCTCCGGTTTTTAGGGAACCATATTGAAAATCAAAAATCTGCTGTCTGTGACTTTGCTGTCACAACTGTTTTATCTGTGGTAATATCTGGAACATGTGTATTTTGCCCACTGAACTGTAAATGGTTGTCCTTAGAGGAGAAGCTGAGATATTGCCCAAGTGAATTGATCTCTGCTTAGCAAAAAAATTCACCCGCTGTCTGAAGGTGCTGGTAGTGGTTTCCCTCTGAAGGCAGGAAGATGTTGCTGTGGTGTGCTCCAGAAGTCTCTGTCTCTGACAGGGACAGAGGGGTTCAAGATTGTCATGAGCAGAAGTGAGGATGCTCCTTCCATACCTTGTTATGTCCAAGTAGAGAAGAGAATTCAGGTCAGAGAAGGTTGAAGTCTGGAGGGACGGGAGCACACTGAAACTGAAATTGGGGATTTCTGTTGTGACAAGTAGTCACAGGAGCTCCTCTCAATCCTAAACCTTCCCAGCTGTATCTTTTATTTTCTGTAATCTGGAGAACACACAGTGAAACTGAAAGAGTTAAGTACTGTGAATACAAATAGGAAAACATGGCACTTGGAAAATTCCCCCCTCCCTCCACCCCCAAACTAATGGAACCCATAAAATAATCTAAAGAGAATTTTGAGTTATTTAAAATGCAGCAACCAAAACTCAAGGAAGCCTCAACACAGGTTTGCAATGCATAGCCCTGGGGTTTTGAGGAGTGTGTTTTTCAAACGACTGCCTTGAATCTCTCTTGTATTAATTTGAAGTGTTTCATCTGCAGTACTTTCTTATCAAAGTTAGCACATATGAGGATTGTTTACTCTTCTGGATGAATTATTAATCCTTCAAAAAAGATCTCCACAAGGTAGCTTTAAATTGTGAATGTCATAAGTCTTCTAACAAAACTTACTCCAAGAGAAGTCTTAAGTAAACCTTACAGAGAGGAAGTAACAAAGAGCAGGTCTGGAAAATGTTTCTAGAAGGAATGTGGCCAACTTAATTGGATATGAATTCAGATACACTCCGTAGTCAAGAGACAGCAGGAATGTTTTGCTCAGGCTAGACAAAGATCATGCCTGATATGGTAAGTCTTTAAAACATCTACAAAGGCTTTTCATTTTTAAGTGAAAATAAATCCATCTATTACAGAGTGAAGTCAACTCTGTGGATACCAGGAAAATTCGTTGAGTGTGCTTGACCTGCCATTGCCTGCTGGTTACATGAAAGTCAACCAGACCCAGGTGGCTGTGCCCCTGAAATAGAGTGCCACGCTGTTGAGGCATGGGAATGCTCATGACGTTCACTTGTCCCAGCTGCCAACAGCTGCAGCACCAGCACTGTGCACAGCCAGTGCAGCACCAGCCTCCTCCACACCCACCTCCCTTCCCAAAGGACAGAGGAATGTCCTGTCCTGGGTGGTTCCAGGGCCAGCCTAGGAGGGGTGGGGTACCCAGGGCTGCGTAGGAGCTGCAGCTCTGGCAATTCCCTGCACCGTAACCTTGAAGACATTGGTCTTGTGGGGAAGTAAACACATGTATGGCACTGTTGGCTGACATTAGCACTTTGATTTGACACAAAGCTATTGTGGTAGTGGAAGAAAGCAGGGCAGCAGCTATGTGTCCAGGGAAAAATGCCCTGGAGCCCGTGGCGTGTAGAAGACAGCGCAGGTGTGTGCCCTGTGGGTGGGAGCACGTGGGCAGTCGGGGTTTGTGGAGGTGCACATGTGTGGGACCCCAGGAGTGGTGCATGGGGCTCAGGTCTTGCTGACACAGCCATGAGTATTTGAGGCTAAACCACGTCTCTGCCTGTCTGGCCTAGAAGAGGCAGGTGGGCTGTGTCTGCACTCAGTAGCCTCAGGAGAAAGGGAAGAGCAATAGTGTTTGTTGCAAACCACAGCCTGGGTTTGGTGAACATTTTCTTCCTTTCTTTTAAGACAAATCCTGTAACTGAAGGGTGCTAGGGAGTGTTGGGGAAGAAACGTGGGCCTCCACTGCTGCAGACAGTGCAGCCTGGCAGGCAGGGACAGACTGATGATGCAGCAGTGTGGTGGAGTGGGAAGGGCTCCCCTCCCAGTGAAGAGGGGCTGTCACTGCAAAATTCCCCATCTGGGTGGGCAGCACAGCCTCTTGACTGTCCAGCTCCCTCTGGCATGCTGGTCCCAGCTGGAGTTCAGTGGCAGACAGAGCACAGACTGCAGCACCCGGGGACAGCATCAGCAGGGAGGGGTGAGCCAGTGCTGCCCATGGCTGAGCCCCCCACATGTAGGTGCTTGGTGTGACCTGGGCGCAGAGAGCCAGCCCAGAACCTGCTGCAGTAACACCTGTGATAGCACAGGGACTCAGGCCCAGCCTAGAAACGCTGATACAGTGTCAGTATCTACAAAAATGAAAGAATACAGACCTAGAAAAGGTCTGGTAAGCAAAGGAGAACCTGTGGAGCTAACTGCTGCCATGTGTAGTTTAGACAGATAAAAGTAATTTAACTGTCACTGTAAATTAGAAGAGTGGCTATGTTTTGCCATTCAAATAAAGCAATGAGTAAGCTCTCTCCATATGCTTCAGGGTGTGGAGTGGGTCTCGAAGTGAGCTAAGGAGTAACTGTCCCAAGGGGGATCCTGTTGTGCAGCTCTGAGTGCTTAGAGATTTGTAGATTTAATTCAATGAGGAGTTTGCTACCAGCCCCAGGTGTGCATTTCATAGGGCTGTTTTTCCATTGTGCTTCTCTCCTGAATCAAAAATCTTGTCTTTTTTTTTTAATGTTGTCTCCCACTTGGAATAGAAAGATAAAAGAAAAAAAAAAGAAGAAAAGCAAAGACAAAAGGAAGTATTAAGGAAAAAATAAAAATTTATTGGGTCAATCTTTTCTCCTACCCCTGGAAAAGGCCTGGTATTTTCTTACTACTCTCATGTGGTATTGCACACTAACTAAACAGCAAATAGAATCATACCCTGTGTGCAAATTCCTGTATGAAGAGCACAGTACAAGAGAGACTACAAAACTACAAGAGAGAGCAAAACTCTCCTCTGTCTATCTCTCATACCTGTTAAACACCCCTGGGAAACTTTACCATCCTTCAAGCTCTTTGTGGGATGAAGTACAGTGTTGGTATGATGGGCTCCCAAAGACCCCATCAGTGGTGGGACAGAGTGTGAGTGTGCCAGATGCACAGGTGTGAGGAGGAGAAGGGACAGTGGCTGATGTCCCTAAGCATATACCCAGACACCTGTCTTACTCCTCTTGATAAAGACTTTCAGATTCCCCTAAGATAAATCCTATCTGGGAACTGGAAACACTCAAACATTAGCAGTTAAGTGTTTACCCCAGTCTGCAGCTCCTGCACATCGAGAGGGATGGCGGCTGTCACTCCCCTCCACACACATTGTCTCTGCGGTGCCAGGTGCTCTGCAGCTGGCACAGGTGAGCACTGTGAAAATCAGAAGATGTATATTAATCATATATATACATAATAGATATAAATCACAGGCCATTGTGGAGACAGGGAGGTTGGATGCTCTTGTGCTGTCTTCTCTGAATGAAAGTGAGGCTGAGCAGAGAGGTCAGACAAAGCCAGAGGGCTGGCTGGAAAGCAGGTTGCAAGGAAAAGAGATGCTGAACTCAGTGTGAGCAAAACAGCAGTTCCAGAGTGAAACAGGATCTTGCCTGCTTTTAGTCAGGTTACTGTGCACTGATGCTTTTCTGAGGCAGAACAGATTTTCAAAAAGTGGAAACTGAGGAAAATTGGTCTTCATGTTCATGTGGACTGGAATGTCTCTGCAGGTTACAGGATAGAGCAGATGAGACTGTAGCACACTACCAAAGGCAAATTTCATGTAATGGGAAATTTGAGTTGAACAAAATTTTATTCATCACTTAGAAAACGCACAAAATCTTGAACAACCAGCTGAAAGAGCTCTTCTTTGGTGGCTGGTGGCAGTGGTGGATTTGGTGGTATTAGTTTCACAGTGGACTCAATGATCTTACTGATCTTTTCCAGCCTAAACCATTCTATGACTCTAAGATCTCTGCCTACACTTCTGCAAAAAGGATTGTGTTGCTGGTGCAACTATTGCAGTCCAAACAGTAAAGGTAGAAAGCAATACCTCAACCTGAAAATTAGAACTGTTCCTCTTGTATTCAGGTTACTTTTTTGTAGGGGGAGAATATTTCTAACCATCTCTAAGATGAGTGGGTGTGTGGCAACTGCAGGCGGGAGGGGATTTTGTGCCAGCCAGCCAGAGGTGCCCAGGGCAGCGCTGAGCACTGAGCCTTTTTCTCCCCTTTCTTAAATGACTGAGTTAATAGCTTGACAACCTTGTTGCCTTAAGTGGCACTCTTTCTTCAACACCTAGGAGAAAAAGGCACGAGAAAAACTTCCTCGGCTCAGAAATTGTGTCTCAGCCCAACAGAGCCGATCCAGACCCTGTACTCAATCAGGGAAGCTTCAAGTAATTAAGATACCATTTGGAGTTCATCAAGGTCAGCATGTATGAGGGTGAAGACACCTGAACTTCTCTGGTGCTAAGGATACACACAAAATCAGTGGCTTCAGCTCTGAAACAGAAGGCCACAGCTGTGCTGGTATCTGGAGCTGACTTCAGGGTTCACCTGAGCTATGCTGTGCTCATTGCTGCAGGCAGCTGAGGAGAAGGGAGGAGTCAACAAGGCAGGAGGGAAGCTGCCAGAAGCACAGAGCTCAGTCCATTTTGCATACTTGCCTAAGCCTGATGGCACTGAGAGGCCACAGAACCTGCTCTTGTATTTGTCTGCTAACAGGATGTTTCTGTGCCTACCCGGTTGGCTGGGTTTTTTCCCCCTCCTCTTTAATTTATAGTATACAAAAGAAAATACCTTATCTTAATGATAAACTGAAAAGCTGACTTCACACACCACTAACAGCTCTGCCTCTTCCCCAGCCAGTCCTGTGTTTGCTGGAAATCCTGCTTGCTCTGCAGCTGGTCACAAAAACGATGAAGAATTTGATTGATATATTTGCTCCTTGTTCATCTGCCATTTTCCAGTTTGTTGCCTTCTGTGAGGCAGATGGCCTGGTTCAGGAACGGCACGACGACCCCCCCCAGGTCACTCAGTCCATCAGCGCACAACACCAATGTGGTGGATGGCAAAATGGCGTTTATTGCTGAAGAATTTGACACTTTATAACCTAGAGTCACAGTGTCACTTCTATCTGCTTTCATCACAGCTAGGTGCTATTGGCTAATCACGGGGGTCATTACCATAAACTATTGAGGAGGGGGGTGACTCTATCTTTCCGTCTGCCGGACCTTAGCTGTCCACATTTCCCCCCCTCCTTATGCTTAACTAAATTTGCTAGAATATAAGGTGTATTAGTCTTGAAAGTTCTAATGTTATTTTATGTATATCTGTCTTTAAACATTTTATCTAACTTATCTATATTATGAAAAGTTTTAAATGTAGATATAATAGCCTTGAATAAAAGCATAAGGTGTGCTATACTTAACTAAAAAGGCTAAAAACTTATAAAATAGACACCAAAGCTTTTCATTGACAAACATAAGGCACACGTGGTGACCAAGTGATTCTTAGAGCACATGTTAATGCTCAAAAGCTAAGGCTTGGTGTGCCCCTGTGCACTGGATTTGCATGGACAGGTTTTGGTAGAGGGGGTGCTACCAGGATAGCTGCTGTGAGAAGCTGCTGGAAGCTTTCTTCATGCCCAGCAGATCCAGTGCCAGGAGGCTCCAGGATGGATGTGCCCCGGGACAAAGCTGAGCCTATTAGAAATGGTGGTAATGCCTCTGTGATAAAAGATTTAAGAAGGAAAGAAGTTACTGTGAAGATGTAATTTGGCTCAGAGTTGGAATGTGTGAGAAGAACAGCCCTGCAGACACCAAAGCTGGTGAAGGAGGGACAGGAGGTGCCCCAGGCACCAGAGCTGAGGTTCCCCTGCAGCCTCTGGTGCAGACCATGGTGAGGCAGCTGTGGTCCTGCAGGGACCCTGGAGGTCCCTGGGGATGCAGAGATCCACCTGCAGCCCCTGGAGGAGTCCCAGGCCACAGCAGGTGGATGCCTGAGAGGGGGCTGTGAACCCATGGGAGGCCTGTGCTGGAGCAGGGTCCTGGCAGGGACCTCCAGACCCACGGAGAGAGGAGCCCGTGCTGGAGCAGGGTCCTGGTAGGATTTGTGACCCTGTGGGAGATCTATGCTGGAGCAGGCTGTGCCTGAAGGACTGCACCTCAGAGAAAGAAACCCATGATGGAGCAGGCTGTCCTTGGAGTACTGCACCCCATGGAAGTAACTCACCTTGCAGCAGTTCATGAAGAACTGTGTCTGTGGATTGAACTTATGCTGGAGAAATTAATGAAGAACTGCCTCCTGTGGGAGGAATCCCATGCTGGAGCAGGGGAAGGACTCCCCTCCCTGAGCAGCTGCAAGAACAATCTGTGATGAACTGACCATGACCCCCACTCCTTGCGCCACTGAGGGGAGAAAATAGAGTCTGAGAAGGAGAAGTGGTGGGGGGAAGATGTTTTTAAGATTTATTTTACTTCTCATTATCCTGCTCTGATTTAGTTGGTAATAAATTTGCTTAATATCCCCATGTTCGGTCTGTTTAGCCTGTAATGGTATTTGTTGAGGGATCTCTCTTGTCCTTATGTCAGCTTATGAACCTTTGTTATATTTTCTCTCTCCTGTCCAGATGTGGAGGGGAGTGATAGAGGGAGTGCTGGGTGCCTGAGTTCCAGCCAGGGTCAAACCTCTACACCCTGTGATCCCTGCTGTGCTTTCCTGGGGTGGAGCAGCTTGGACTCGTACCCCATGACCTATTTTTTGCAGACTGTGAGCCCTGGTGGCACAGATACTTCCTCAGACCATCCATACCAAAACCCTCAAATTTAAAATGAATGAGGTATTTTATAATAAATAGAATTAAATATTTTATTAAATAAAAAATATAATTTTCTTTTATAAGAGAAGTTCTCTAAATCAAGAAAAGCATCATCCAAAGCTAATCTTGTCAGTAAAGCAGGTGCAGTAAAAAAGGTGCAGTAAAGCCTATTATTATGCATCATGGAACTTATGTGTCATATAAGAAATAAGAAAGCAGGATTAACTCCAGAGATGTTTCTGGTTTTAGTAAGTTTTCTTTTTTTTTTTTTTTAGTGGGGTGGGGAGAAGGAGTGGGCCAGTGGCCCTCTTAAGAAAATGGGAAGATTTATTATTCAAATAAAAGTTCTAGGACCTAAGTCAATTTCATAGAATAAAAGAATAATCTAAATGAAAAGTGATGTGTAAGGATCTTAGAGCCCAGCTCTTGGCCAGTCCCAAGGATCACACCATGTGCCTGAGAGCATTGTCCAAACAGATACAAACACTTCTTGAACCCTGGCAGACTTGGTGTTGTGACCACTTCCCTGGGGAACCTGTTCCCCTGCCACCCTCTGGGTGAAGAACCTTTTCCTAATATCCAACCTAAACCCTCCCCTGACACAACTTCTCGCCTTGGGTCCTGTCACTGCTCACCAGAGATAAGAGATCAGTGCCTGCTCCTCCTCTTCCCCTCATGAGGAAGTTTTGACTGCAATGGGGTCTCCCCTCAGTCTCCTCCAGGCTGAACAGACCAAGTGACCTCAGCCACCCCTCATACGCCTTCCCTCAAGGCCCGTCACCATTTTTGTCACTCTCATTTGGACACTTTCTAGCAGCTTTACATCTTATATTGAGGCTCCCAAAGCTGCACGCTTTGGAAAATGAAGAATTCATTATGAAATTAGTGATAGGTGACTGAAGTTCCTCTTCTTGACCATGTAATTGTTGAACTTAGTAAAACTGACTAATGATTAGGGATATTTGAATTATTCATTGTATGTGCCTATCAGATTAATTTAGATCTTTATGGTGTTAAAACAAAGTGGGGAGAATTTATGGCAGTAGCTAGTGGGAGTGGATTTTAATGTTAACAGGGCGCTTTGCTATGGATACCCACCATGGGCTCAGGCAGGTTGCAGACCCTCTGTGACAGCCACAGCCAGGACTGTTGCAGGCTGACTCACTTCCCATGCTCAGTACTGCTCCTCTTCTGCATGTAGGTGTCAGCTATTCCCAAGGGATAAGTAGATTTTTTCTCTCCATCGCTGCAGTCAGGGTGGCTGTCAGACCACAGGGGTTGCTGGGGCAGTCCCCTCAAGAATAAGTTGCTGCTCCTAATTAAATTTCCTCTGTGCTTGGTTGAAACTCTTTCAGCTATTGATGATGGGGAAAATTTAGGAGCATGCAAGCACCAGCAGTAGTAGTTGACCTCAGTACTTGCCAGTGAATGCTCATGAGATGCTGCATTCCACAGAGAGCTGAGCACACTGCTGCCTCCTCTCTGCCCCTGCAGTGGCATCCCAGTCAGCCTGCCCTGCAGTCAGAGTCCTCCAGAGAGGATGGTACACCCTCAGGTTCCCTATTCTAAACTGGTATTCTGAACTAGTGTCCTGGTTTAGGGCAAATCTGGGAGAAAAACTCCAAATGGGGTTCCTCTAGAAAGTGAATTCAAGTGGTCCCTCCCCCAACTGGTTTGGGAAAAGATTTCCTTAGAGAAAAGTGGAAAAAAAATGTTTATGTAACAGAAATTGAATAATACTAAACAATTAAACCTCTCCCTGTTCAAAGAGAAGGCACATCCAGAAAGCTCCTTTTCATGGGGTGTAGCTCGGCTCACTCAGTCTCTTATCAGTCCCTTCGGCACTGGGAAGTGCTGAGGCCCAGGCCCCGGTGGGCCACAGGTGTGAGCTCCTGGGGTTTGGCTGGGTGTTCAGTCCAGAGCAGGCTTGAACAGATCCAAAGTAAAAACAGCCAAGGAGAGCTCTGTCCCACTGTCTGTCCATGCTGCAGACACCACAGTCCAGGAGCAGGATGTGGGGCAGTGATGTTTGTCCTCAACACAAACTGTGGCTTCTTCTTCCCCCCTTCACTCTCAGAGCCAGTCTTAAAGGTGCAGAATTTAATATGCAACATAAACCAGATGTCTGGGGATACCAGTATCACAAAGTCACTCCATGACAACTAGACAGGAGGAAGAGCTCACAGATGTCACCAGAATGCAGTGAGTCACACACCATGTCTGCCCACAGGTGATGGATCTTTCCTCACCTAAAAACTATCAGGGCTATAGTGTCACTCTGTTGGAGTCAGAAGCATAGAAAATAGGCCCTTATCTGTGGTGCCTAGCTCTGACACCCAAGAGAGTGCTGAGTTTAGTCTAAAACCATGGAGACAGCTTTTAAAGTTAAGTAAAGAAACTAATGATGTGAGTGTGTAAGTTAGAGAGTTTTGTTAAGAAACTGGATGGGAAAAATAGAGTTTGGGGTTTAAGCTATTTTAGAGAATAAGAGACAACATGGAGGATTTAGGGCGTTGTCCCTTTCTCCTTCTTCTTCCTCCTTCAATTTCTTCTTCTAAGGGTTTTTGGGTAATAATGAGTGATTGGATGAAAGAATCCGCAGAGCAGCACACAAGTGTCGGGTCATTGGGCCACAAAGAAAAATAATTTACTTGGCATTTGATTATTGGACAAGTAGACACATAAAAGACCTTTGAAAGATTCTCCATTTTGCACCCCTCTATCTTAGTGTATTTTGCTCCTTGTAGTCTGTGTATATGTAATGTAGAGAAGGAAAGAATAAACAACTAAGCCTGAACATGAGAAAACAGCCTCTCTCTCAGCAATCTCTGTCCTGGGGAAAAAGAACCCAGCCACCAATGTCATGTCCTGGCATCGCTCCTAGCAGAGGCTGTGGCAGTGAAGTGCTGGCATGTCCCTCAGCTCAGCCCAGGGCCCAGACCCACAGGCCCAGGCCTGGCGTGGACAACGCGGAAGGCACAGTATGCCATTCCCACCCCCGACACAGCAGGGTGGGCCCTGTTTCTGGAGGGACCCTGGGTCCTGCAGAAACCTCTCCACCTGGTAGGAGGATGGCTAGCTGGGTTGAAAGGGAATCCTGTGTGAAGTCAAATCTATGTGGCTGACCCTATGCCAGGCCTGGCCTGTCAGAAAAAGGGGTCCCAGTCAGATCACTGAGTGCCACACCTCCAAAAAACCCAGGCACCGAGGCATGCTGCAGTTTGAATGAACCTGAAAAAGATGTGTGATGACTGTAGGAATAAGCAAGAATTAATCTAAGATGTTAAAAATAAATGAAACAAAAGTGCACCAAGTTGTATATATATATATTAAAAAGATTTTAGTACATTCAGAATCCCTGTGAGATGTTAATTCTCTCTTTTTAGAAAGATAAATCGTGTAGATCTCTGGGCCTTCCACAGCTCTGAAGAGAAAGGGATTTGCAGCCCAATATGCAAGGTTTCCAAAATACATGTAAATCCTATACAGGATCAAAGGATTAAAATAGTTTTCAGCTATTTCCTTCAAGTATGGATTTCAAGATTTTCCTCATTTGTTGAGATAGGAATCCAAATGTTTGAATGCTGGATGTTAAGAACACAGGATTTTCCTTGGAGCTGTGGATTTGGGCTGTGACTCTTTCCCTGCTGTGGCTGCACGGTACCACAAAAGGGTGAAACATGGCAGATGGGGAGGACCAGGACCACCTGCTCTAACTCAAACCTGCATTTCCCAGCAGGAAAACCTGCATGGGCTTTGCTGCGTGTGCTGCAGGCTCAGGCTGCAGGCTGCATTCTAAGGAAAAGCCTAAAACAAAGTGATGAAGGAAGAGGATAAATCAGGAAGAAGCAGCTGATGTAAAACAAGTCAGACATTGTGTGAAGCTCCTTTGCTTCATGCTGCAGCAATTTATCTTTCTGAAATCCTAAACAGGGTCAGGAGATAGCAGCCAGATGTGCTCTCCAGCCCACACTCTGGGCACATGAGCAATGTTGCTTTGGCTGCCCTTGGGGATGGTAGGGACACAAGTGGGACATGAGCAGGACTTCATCTGTGGTGCCCTCCCAGCTGGGCATCTTCTTGCCCAGTGGATCTTTTGGGCAGCCAGGGACCAAGCCAGGGACAGCATACCCCTGCCCCAGGGATTCCTCTCCCTCTGGTTGCCACCACTCCTTGACAGGTGACCAAACCACCAGCTTCTTTCTCTGGGACTGATGGTTGAGGTCAGTGCTGAAAACTCACCACAGCTTCAACCTAAAATTTTCATGACTTAAGAAAACCACTTGCACAGATAGTGACCTGGATGCCCATTGGAAGAAAGGGACAATGTGACCAGTGACATGATGTGAGCACTGGGCATAGAAATATTCCAGACAAATAAAGTGAGCACTCCTCTGGTTGCCTCTCCATTGCTGAATTGTTCTCTAGTGGATTTCATTTGTGGTAACTTTCAAAAGGCTTGATGGTGCAGGTGCTTAGCCAGGGTACAACTGCTGCTCCATGCCCTGGAACGTCTGGCTTTGGAGAAGGCAGCAGTGCTATTTTTTTAGCAAACAGGATGAACAAACCTTCAGATGATGACTGCAGCTTGCTAGAGAGCAGGGGACACAGGGTGCCTTCATCCTGAGCTGTGCTGGTGAATTCAGCCAGAAAAGCTGAATTTGCCATGGCTGGGGCATGTGGAACTGTCTGAAGTCCTCTCAAATGCAGACTAAAATGGCCAGGACAAAGGCACTAAGTAGGAAGGAAATTGCTGACAATATTAATTAACAACAGATTAATTATTGGTGGTGTGTTCACCCATGCTTCTTCTTCAAAGGGGGAATATCTCCTGTAGACTCCCCTCAGACACTGTTTCTCCATAGTTACTGCTGCTGTGTTATCATCCTTGAGTAGCTTGTGATTCTTCAAAAATCAGAGGGTGTCTTGACAATCTTAGCACTGGAGCTCCCTGCTACACTTTGAAATAATTATTAGACTTTTCTCAGTCTCAAAAAATCAGCTTCTGCTCCATGCTAAGCAAGCAAAATACTCAGTGTTCTTGGTCCCCAGGGGAGTGAGTACTTTATAATACTGTAAAGATAAAATGCAGATTTCAATGATTAATGACAAGCCATTGTTTTTCTGTCCAAACAATACAGAGTCTGACAAACTGGGCTGCTCAAGTCTTAAAACCTAGATTTTAAACAAACAATAGAGAAATCTAGTAATTGCAACAGTTCTGACTTAAGTAGCAAGCAAAAAAATCAGAATTAAAACCTTTGTAAGCTTCCCTTTTCCTTGGTGTGGCTTTGGGAAAAAGGAAGTTCTTTGCTCTTACTCAGTGAGGCTGGACTGATCACTGGGAGTTACATTTTTGTTGGTTTTGGTTTGTCTGGACACGGATATTAACCTTGCAATGGAAGGAATCCAGGCAGAGATAAAGGAAAAGAGCCAAACTGAGGAAGCTGGTGTCAGTTCAGACTATTTAAAGAACTTCTGGCATGGAGGCTTTGAAATGACAAAAGAGCATCTTAAAAGGAAGCCCTGTTGCTAAGCAACATGAATTGTTGTATATAGAACTCCAGGAAGATAAGAGAGAAACCTCTGCTGCTTTCAAGGAAGAAATGCTGGTGAGGAGCCATAGCTCATCCAAAGTGTGTTTGAAGTGTTGCAGACACATCTATCTGTGAGAGGGTTTCCATGACCCTTCATATCAGAGAGTGGCCACTGGTTAGACTGTATTGCAGGTGAGAGCTACCTCTCCTCCTCCACCTGCTGGAATGCAGGAGCATTGTGCTTCTGCTCAGGGTGGGTGAGAACAATGGGAAAAACATGAAACTTCTACAGTAACACAAAAAAAGCACAAGCCATGCTCAGCCATATGTTTTGGGAGCGTGAACTGATGTTTCAGCAGTGTTTTGATTGCTTCAATTAATTTCTCAAGTTTCACTTCTCTTTCTCCCCCATTCACGTTAACAAATTCTTATCTTTCCTGCTGATGGTCTTTGCCTGATGATCATCCATCCCCTGCCAGGTAACTACTGGTTATATTGTGACACAATGACATGAAATGCATTCTCCATTCAGGAATATGTCAAAATAAATATATTTTGCCACAGCATAACATTTCTTCCTTTGTCCATTTCATGCTTCAGAGATGGGGCTCACAGTAATCTTGCCTTTCTTGCCAAGTATGAATCCTCGACTGATCTGATTTGCTGGAGGAAGAACTAATCAACCTCTTTGCTAAAATTCAGGGTTTTGTTCTTCATGCAGCTGCTGGGCATTGAGGCTGCAGTTGGGTGCTGCTAATAAGCTGTTCCTATTAGATGGTTTTGAAGGGGTAAATTCTTATAACTCAGCCAGATTCTCTAGTCTGGGAGTACGGTTCCATGTGTGCAGAGCTAGTCAGCCATGACTCTGCTGCCCACTGGCCTCAGCAGTAACAAGTGACCTGGGGCCACAGGTGGTTTCTCCCATCAGATGCTCCTGAAATCTTGTCTGCTCTAATGTCAACTTTCATGTGATTTTCTTTTTATATATACGTACCAAATATCCAGTCCCTGTTCCCAAAACTATCTGTAAGAATTTGCCAAATGTTTTGTCTTGTGAAGTTTGTCAGTCCTGGTTTGCTCCTCAGTCCCCTGAAAAAATCTCTGGATGGATGTCCTACTGTATTGTCAGGTGAAATTGTCTGCAGATTGGTCATTTGTCTTTTGAAAGGGTTTCACTTGGCAACACAGTCTTTGGCAAGGTTTTATTTCCATCAGAGAAAACACATCAGAACTTCACACTGCAGCTTGTCTGGGTGTTCTTTGCATATTGCTATCCCTCCAAAATGTCATTTTCCTTCAAAGGAATGCCAGAAGCAAGCCAAAGCCTTCTCTTGATTTCCTGCAATAACTCTAAAGAAAGGAGTGAAATTCTCCAGAGACTGTACCCCAGCTCTTCCTGCTCTCTGGGGGTGGCTGGGAGCAGCCATGCCCACAGCAGAGAAGGCCTGGGATAGCTAATCTCCCCAGCCAAAAGGAAGGCAGCAGTGGTTGGGCTCCATCCTCCCACAGGCATTGATGGTGAAGTCTCTTGCTGGGTGATGTCGGCCAACAGTCAGTGCTTCCTCTGCCACTGGGGCCCACTGCCTATGACATTTGCTGTCAATTACAGTGTTTTTCCTCTTGGTGTATCTGTATTTTCCTTGCTCTAATTTAACTTGTTGCTTATTTTGCTGTTGACAGCTGAGAACCATTGGCCCTTTCCTCCACCTAACATCATCTGCAGCATCTGTAGGCTGTCGGCACTGCAGCCCCCATGCCCTCTCCTACGCTGTTTCTCTGCCTGGTCAGAGCTGCCACCCTCATCTTGTGGGGACAAAACCATGTTTAAGGAAATGTTCTGGGAAGGTATGTGATTTGTAGTGTGTCACCCTGCTGTGCTGGTCTGAGCTGTGCTGTTTGGGGCTGATATGTGTCTCTGTTCGTCTGCACTGCACTATGGGATGCAGACTTCCCTTGGGTCACAGGAGAGTGGGTCTAAAGATGCACTAGGGGCTGGGCACTGGCCCTCCATTTTAATGAACAAAGAGGAAGTTTCAATGTGTTGTTGTAATAGAAAGAGCAGTGTCTTTTAATGTGCTGTGGTTTGTGAGCAGTAAGCCTGCCCTGGGCAGGGTTTGTCTGGTTTGATTAAGTGACACAAGCTGGGTGTGGGCAATAGGACTGTACAAATGGACTGTTTAACACACAAGTGGAAATACCTCTAGAAGTGAACAACAGCAGAAGGGAAAACTCCTATAATCTTGATGAGATTTCCAAAATTTGCCTTCATATTATCCTTTTATTTAGTTTTACCTTTATTATTTTGCTCTTTCAGATACCTAAGCAGCAATTGCTATGGACCCAATCTTACAGGAGTGAGCAGGACCTTGGGGAGGTGGAGTTTGCAACAGATTTAGTGGTCTGCCTGCTGCCAGGGGAAAATCTAGCCAGTTACTTGAGACACAACCATGACTTTGTCTAGATTTTCGGTTAACAGCATTTTCCATGGCCTTTCTTTTTGCAGTCCCGTTTCTAAACTGCTGCCAGCCTGGAGTTCATCGTGGTCAGCTGCATGGGATCCCTGCAGTGCATGCTGCTGTGCCTGTCTGCAGCTCCAGCTCTCATGCCCATGTGCTAAATGAGCACTGTTTGCTGATGCACTGTGGGATACCCTGAGCATGAGAAGACAATGAAGAATTCCCTTCAGGGTAATACATTTTATCATTATATAAGCGTTTGTGCACCTTGCAGGTGAGTGCAATTTCACCTGAGGAGGTTGCTGCATCTGTCTTCAGTGATCTGTGCTGGTGACTTGTTGATGTAGTTTATGGGATGTTTGTTAAACCTCTTATGCCTGAAAGAATTTGTCACCACTTAGGTGATTCTAAGCGGTGCTAACAGTGTAAAACCAAAAGGACATATACTTGAACATGAAATTCACTTCTTGTCCTTCAGGATATAGATTAAACAGACTTTAAAAGGAAAGATTTAAGTGACTTTTTTTTATCTGAGTGTAAAGCTCAGAGTCTGGATAAACAAGAGAATAAATCCAACAGTACATTAGGAAAGAGGGACTAATTATTATTTTAAAATGTAACCTCATGAATTTCTTATCTAAACTGGAACATCCTTAGAGACAGAAACGTGTTTGAGCTCTGCAGTGCAGATGTCCCTTCCGTTTAACAAGTGTGTGCACGGGGTACAGACAGAGGGAAACTACACAACAGAGATGAGAAAAAACTGCTGAGGAGCAGATACAGCTGAAAATTAATCAATGGAAGCAGGGAGTGATGGGGGTGAGGGAGCTCCTCTGGGAGACAGTCTGAAGTGGAGCTCTGGGTGACACACAGCCCCTGAGCTCCGAACACGGTCATAAAGTAACTGTGTAAATATTACAAATACGTCAGAAATCCAATAAAATATGCCAATTATGCTGGATTCAGAAATAGATATTTTTTGCTCTTTCTCAAACCTACAGCTTGGGCTGAAATTCTGGGAGAAATGGTGCTAGGAAAACCCCTATGGATGGGAGCCAAAGCCACTGCTGGCACATGTGGCCAAGGAGCAAGTTGCCAACATTTTCCTACAGTTTTCTTCCAGATCATTGTTTGCTCCCACTGCTGCTATGGATTTCCACGAGATGGAGCTATTCTAACATGGATTTGGCAGCAGACCGTGAGGAGCAAGTGTGCTACTGCATATTTTATTTTATTTTATTTTATTTTATTTTATTTTATTTTATTTTATTTTATTTTATTTTATTTTATTTTATTTTATTTTATTTT
>NC_031799.1:20996813-21032276 GCF_001522545.3 Parus major
TTTATTTTTTTGAGCACATGCAGGGTGGCTCTTTGATACCCATCAGACCTTTTCTGTGGCCCCAGCCTGCAAACATCAGCCCTCTAGGGCAGTAGAATTCCTTTGCTGAATCACGATTCCCTCTCCTGTGACATTTCTGTCCTTTTAAATCAAATTTTTAAGGTCTTGTTATGTCTGTTTCCATGTGCCATCTTCTTCCACTGCAGCATCTGCTCATTCCTTCTCTGCTTTACCCCCACCAGCCCCATTATCCACTGAGTCACAATGCAGACAAAAATTCATGTAAATGCTGTTGCTTTACAATGTATGTTTGAAAATCTCATGGCATGCCTGTCTTTTGATCAAGTCTTACCCACAGAGCCAAACACGTCTTGCCCTTGTTGTTGGAGCACACCTTGACACTGCAGCCCCTTTAACAGCAGCAGCTCAGGGAGAAGCATTTATCTGGGGATTTTCAACAGGAGTGTTGAAGTTAGGGCCAGGTTTATAGGGAATATTTGTAATGCTTGGAAGAAAGGTACCATGAGCACCTCTTGCTCACAGTGCAAGAGCTTTAGAGCTGCGCTGGCATTGCTGTGAGAAGCTGGTGTTCTCTGTAGGCACACAGGAGATAAGTGCTATCTCTGTGATGAGGTGTTGCTGGCAACAAGTGGCTGCCCTAAGCCCATGGCCACCCAGGGAGCCAATGGACAGAGGTTTCCCTCCCAAGCAAGTTCCCAGTGCTGGAGGCTGACTGCTCCCCTCGCCTGCCGCAGCAGAGGGCCAGCCGGCTGCTGCTTGTCAGCCACACAGGCCTGAAATCCTCACTGCTGCCGGCCCCGGCCGAGTGGAAACCACAGCAAGACAAGTAAGGGTCAGCTATCTAGGCAGGGAGCTGCCACTGCCAGATCTGGTGACACTGCACCTGTCCAAATTCCCGTGTGAAATCTTAATTCACAGAGTCTGGAGCATAAATGTGTTTGACAGTTGTTGGTTAGGCTTTTTTTATGGTATGGTCTAACATCCATCCTTTCTTGCCCCCAAACCTGTGCTTTGCAGTAGAGGGAGATTTCGGGGAAATATAAAAAGGCTCTTGTGAACTCCCAAGCCGAGAATTGTCCTCTTTGCAGGCATCCTTGAGGCAGACCAAAACCTTTGGTACACTCTAAGGATGCAGACACTTATCAAGCATCATCTGTCTCCTGCTTTGCAAGACCAAAACAAAGACAGAATCAGCATAATTTCAATTTCTTTAATTTGATAACCACCTGGAGGAGCTGATAGGTGTGTCTGGGAGGCCCCAGAGAGCAGCAGGCAGCCTTCAGCCATCACCCCTTCCAAGGATCACCTTGCTGTGCGTCCTGCAGCTGAAGTTTGCTCCTCTTCCTTCCATTCTCCAGTTTCCAACATGAGCTGCTTAGAAGTGATTTTGCTTGAGCCACTTCACTGCCACTATACCACTTGTCCTTTCAGAGTCATTAAAATCCTCCAATATGGGTTATTTAAGTATTCCTTTAAAGGTGTAATTTCCATAAAAACATGTATCTATCTGTGCATGCCTAGCATGCAGTTACTGTGGTCCACATGTGTGTGCCCTTGATGTGCTGGCCTGCCTGGCTCAAGCTTGCATGCACCCCTCTGGCTGGGAGCACAGGTGTTCCAGGAGCACATCCAAATGCAAACACACAGCATTTGCTATTGGCCACGAAATCCTGCAGCGTGCAATTGCCTGCGGTGTAGTTCTTGGGGATGACACGCTGTCTGTAGCTCCTTATGGATTGCACTGCTGTGCAAATTCCCTGAGACCAATCGGTTCAGATCCCAAAGCTCCTGAAGCTGTGCCCCTGGAAGGTTCACCCAGATGAAGGGAGACAGCAAGGGAGAGAGCAGGCTGATGGCAGTGTGTGGGAGCGTGGCACAGGCAACACTGGTTCCAGGAGTCCAAAACGAGTGAGCTATAACACACTGTTCTGCTTGCATGAAGGTCCTTGCTCTGGTCAGGGAGCCAAGCTGGAGGACAGCAGAGAGGGAATGTCTTGCCTGCCAGCTCCCCTGCAGGCCCACCATCCAGAGTCAGGGAGAGCTGAAATCAGCCAGGGAGAGATGCCTGCCCATGGACACCAACAACTCCCAGAGCAATGAATGATCGTGTTTCTCCACCAGGAAGAAAATGAGTCATGAGATATCTCTTGCAAGCACTGGTGCCACAGATAGCTGCTCCTTTTATGTGAGAATTAAAAAAAAAAATGCATGAAGGACCTAATAAATCACAGAATAAATGTTACTATTTGAGAGATCTGGGCTAGAAATTACTTGAACTTTCATGAGTTTCACATGTCAGGGGTGTGGGTGATTTAGGCTAGTGATTATTCAAGACACAGGGTGTGATTGAACTTTCAGGATTTGAAAGGATTACACATGCTTGTCAAGTGGGTGTTTAATTTCTCCTCAGTTATAACTTCAGTTTGTAAATGTTGAAACTATAAATCCTCACACCCTTGGTCCATGGCATAGGACAAACTGCTGATTTCCTCATCTTAGATTAATAAGCAGATTAACTGCTTTTCTCCAGTGCTATTAATGCCCTCCAAATTATGACTTTTCCTTTTTTAGCCCACTCTGTTGTGTGCACACACACATATGCAGGCAGGCATGTGTTTCATAACAGGTTTTTGTGCTTGTGACTCAGAGCTGAACTATTAAACCATAACACATGGCTGACATCTGGAATTCTCTCAGACGTTTTTTGTCATTTGAATATTGGTAGCCATGGTTTACTACTCTTCTTTCCTCCAAAATGTAACTTTCTTTATTCTCAGCTCATAAAAACAGAGCTAGGAGGTTTTACTGAAACTTTTGGTGTCACTTGATCAATACATAAAATATTCCAAGCCTGCTTTAAAGGCACATGTGTTCAGAGAGTTTAGCAGAAAAATCTTACTAAAGAAAGCCTCTGCTTCATCTTTAGGTTTAAAATGATTCAGAAATATCATTGTTTTTGCACAGCAAGAGCCTGTGGTTGCTAAGAGTCAAAAGCAGTCACCTGCTAGGTAGCAAAATGGGGTAAGATTTGCAAATGGATTGGCTTGGTGTTTGAATATAATTATTTATATTCATTCCTCCAAATGAATGCCACTCATTTGGCTGGTTTTAGAGCACGATTAAAACATGCTGGTATTTGCTGTAATGTGGAACAGTTTCTCTTACCTGTGTCTCACAGGGTGTTGCGTGCTATTCCCAGGGCTGTTTGCCATGAGCTAGTACGATCCTGCAGAGGTTAGGATTTTGCATTCTTTTAAAAATATTGCGGGGCTGCCACTCAGAGTGCTGTAACTAAAGATGTGTTAAATTTCACATTGATACCAAGGGTGCAATGAAAACTTCTGCCTATCTGCGACTGTGACAAGTGTCAAGCAAAATGGGTGAACTTGGGGAATTGTTCTTGGCTTTGGCTTAGAAAATCATCTAATCTTGGTTTTCAATTCTGCCCTACAAGCACATTTTTGAATTTGAGGATTGTCTGATTTTCTGCTGACATTGAGAAGGATGTAACACTGCTTCAGTGATGCTTCAGGAAGATAGGAGGAGCATTGTCTGAAGCCTATGTTGTTCCCTCCAAGAGCAAATACAGTATGTCTTCAAGGCACCTTTTTGCCTGGTGAGGGGCTGCAAAAGAGGGGTGACTGCAACTAAGTTAAAGAAGGTGACCACAAGGATTTCTGAGAGATGGGAATATGAAGGTTTGTTGCAAAGGCTTTCTAGTCTTTAGCTATCAGAGCAAAAAGTGGCAGTGGTGGTGCAGCACTGTGATGCATTTGAAGGCATGCATGTTGTAGCAGAGAATTAATGTCATTTGGTGCAGGTTTTTAATGTGATTCACTGTAAGGCCTCCTAGATTCGGCAGGGAAGGCTTCACCTGCAGCACTTCATCTATGGCACAGATCTGACAGGTATAGCTGGCTCTGGTGATCATTTGTCTGCGTGTCTGAGCTGACAGCTTTCCATGCATGTATTTTTCGAAAATCTTTTTTTAGCTGTTGTGTTTCAGATCTGGCTATGTCTGTTTTCTTCACGGTAGCTGAGTAAAATTCCCATGTCAGTGGTGCAGAAAACAATTTGTTCTCTGGCTCAAAAAGTCAGGTCTCTGACTATTACTGTTTTTAGTAATAATGCCATGCCAAGGAAGTCTCATTGTGACAGGCTGTGACCCTTAAACACGTGATGGCTGGAAGAACATTCTTCCCAGGGTCTTTCATCCTCACAGCTGCACTCCCCCGCTGACTGGACAAGTGAGTACATTATTATACTCACCTGTCATGATTACAGTGGAATCCTCTGAACTCCTACAGACTGGTTTCTTCATCAAAAGCCTCTGGTGCTGATGTGGCCCTGAACTGTATGTGTCCTTGCCAGCAGGTTTTTCAATGCACATGGATACATATGCACAGGTTCACTAAAGGTAAATCATATTTGACCAGCCTGATTGTCTTCTCCAATTAACAGCTACCTGGATGCATAAGGGGAGAGCAGTGAATATTGTTTACCTTGACTTCAGCCAAGGCTTTCACAGTTTCTCTTACATCATCCTGATAGACAAACTCAGGGATGTGGGCTGGATGAGTGGACAGTGAGGTGGATTGAGAACTGGCTGAACAACACATCCCAGAGGGTCAAAATCAGTGGCACATGGTCTAGTTGGAAGCCTGTCCCTAGTGATGTCCCTCAAGGTTCAACACTGTAATGTTTAACTTGTTCATCCATGACTTGGATGATGGGGCAAATGCCTGCTCAGCAAATTCAGAGGACACAAAGCTGTGAAGAGGAGCTGATACCCCGGAGTGCTGTGCAGCCCTTCAGAAGGACCTCAGCAGGTTGGAGAGATGGACATCTGGAGTGCTGTGTCCAGTTCTTAGCTCCTCAGGACAAGAGAGACGTGGAGCTCCTGGAGTGGGTCCATCAGAAGCTGCAGAGATGATGAGCGGTCTGGAGTACCTCTCATATGACAGAAGGCTGAGGGAGCTGGGCCTGTTCAGCCTCAAGGAGAGACAACTGAGAGGGACCCTCATTAATGTGTACAAATATCTAAAGGATAGGTTTCAAGAGGGTAGACTGGGCTCTTCTCAGTGGTGCTGAGCAGCAGGACAAGACATAATGGGCAGAAACTGATGCCCAGGAAGTTCCAGCTGAACATAAGAAAGAACTTCTTTACTGTGCAGGTGACTACACAGGAACAGATTGCCCAGGGAGGGTGTGGAGTGTCCCTCACTGGAGATACTCAAGAACTGCCTGGACACAATCCTGTGTCATGTGCCCTCATTACCCTGCTTGAGCAGGGAGGCTGGACAAGATGTGGCCCCTTCCCACCTGACTCATTCTGTGATTCTTTATGTTAAAGTGACCCTGGTGGCTGTGCTCTGATTTTAGTCAAAGCAGATGTTGCCCTTGGTAGGGGTGGCTATGGCCAGAGCAGTACCAGCCCATCTGCAGCCCAGAGCAGGCAAAACCACCCCGTCCATCTCTTCGAGCTGGAATGTAAATGTAGCTATTTTAGCTGCTGACAGCTCTGATAATGGATCATGTGGGTACAGAAAAGTGATGTGTTATAAACAGCAATTAAAACTGTGTTGTCAGAGTGTCAAAATCAATCTCAATTTTTGATATGGCCAGACATACTACTTTTTTTTCTCATTATAAGGTTTAGAGCTTATGATTATCAGGTGCTTCTAATTGTCAAATTCTAACAAGGTGTGAGACCCTGAGCTGAGCACTTCCTCTCCAGATCTCAGAGTCAAGCTGATTTTGCTGGAAAACTTCAGCCAAAACACTTGCCTGTTTTTGAGCACAAATCCTGTGCATGTAAATCCTGGTGGACACCCTCTCCTGCAGCAACCCATACTAGCTTCATCCCTTGGAGTGGCTCAGCGAGGCCACATGTCCTGGGACTTGCACGAGCCCATGTCGATGTCTCTGCCACCAGCCAAAGTGTGTGCTGTCCCCATGGAGCCCAGCACTGTGCTTCAGCTTGGGGTAGGTGGTTTATGCTTTTCCAGTCTGGTGTGGGATAGGAGGGGCTGTCTTTGTGTATGGCCCCCATTGAGGACCCCAGCTCTGGCTTGCTTCTTGTAAAACAAAAATTATTGCTTCCCACACCTTCTTACCCCTCGTCTCCCCAGGCTGCCTTGAAAATGAACATGTTGTTTCTGGAGCACTCACTTATTGTAGTGGCATGGGAGAAAACAGGCAGAAATTAATTAGTTTGTCTTCAGAGTGGGGTTTTGGGGATTATAGAAAATAAGCCTGTTAATCATTATGGAGAAGGTAGAATGGTCTGAACTGGGTCCTCACTCACCCTGGGTACTTAATGACATGTTTTCACTAGAAAAAAATGGTAAGATCACGTTAATTAAAGGCTATGCCAGAATGCATATGTACAAGGGGGTAATTGAAGAATGCTGACTGTCTGCCAATTTGACATTACCTAACTAGCTTGATTTTTCAGCCACAGTAATATTCTCATATTTATGTATTTTTTGGGATGCCATATGAAAGAAAAAAATATTTACGCAAAATAGCATACTGAGCAAAGTAAATTACAACAGCAGGGTTTCTTGTTACTCTGTGCCTGATGGAGAAAATGGAAAAGGATAGTGAAAGGAGCAGGGAAGCTTGATGTTTGTGCATCATACATAAAAAAGTACTGTAACAGTGGTGATCTGTCTGCCGTAGTAATGAAGTCAAGCATTTAGAATAATATGGTTTCACAGCATGACAGGATAGTAGAGTTCTATTGAGCTGAATCTATATTAGATGATGTTTGTTATCTACACGAAACTACCGAAAAGGTTAAATCTTAGTTTTATTAAATAGTGGGTCACAGCAGACAGGATCACCTTATGGGTTTTTGAAGTTCCTAGCTTTCTTTGTCTCTAGCTAGTTACTCATTAGAGCTCTGCACAGAGCTGTGGGCTCCACGCAGCACTGGCCATGCAAATTCATGGTGCTAGCCCTCTTCCCCAGGCTCCTTATTCTTGTAAAGTGCTGTCAGATGCAATATTCAAAGATATCACTCTCTTTAATATTTCTGGTTTCTCTGTTTAGATCCCTGGTAGAAAAAAAAAAAAAGACAATTCTGCCGTCCTGCAGCTAAGAAGCCCTGACACAAGAGTTGTTTTTTCAACAAAATGTGATTGGCTTTGTATTCCCAGATCTCCAAGTATCTTAGACCACCAGTTCCTAATCTGATCTCTGTGACTGTTCCCTTCTTTCCTTGGGCTGGCACCTTATGGCTCATTTCTTCACACCTCCCTTGAATTTCCCTGTGTTGTTTTGACTCATGTTTCTGAACTAGGTCAAAAGCTTTGGCTAGGTAGTTTCCAGTGAGAATTGCTTCTGCCGGGACACCTCTGAGGAAAAAGAAAAATCTGATTAATCATAGGAAAATCAAACCCCACACATAATGTGATTATACCTGAATCTGTTTGAAGGTCAGCTGATTTTTCAGATGATTTGAAACCATTAAATTGAGCAAGGGCAGATATGCATCATTACTCAATCTTATCTTCATTGCCCTGGATGCCTTTGATCTCCATTTGTCCTTCCCCTGTTTGTTTATGCTCTTTCATGCCTTTCTTCAAAGTAGACTGCAAAGCCTTTGGGACAAAGATCAGTGGTGTGTCAGTAAATGGGAAGGACAGACTGACTCCCTCAGTCTTAACTGTGGGAGTCTTGCCCAGTCTTAACTGTGGGCAAGGGGTGAACACTGCAGTGCTGAGAGCAAGAATGGGTAAATCTTGTGAATGGGTAAATGAGTACTGAAATTTACGTGTGGCAACACCAAGTAGGGAACTAAGTTTGCCTTTGTATCTTATCTAGATTTCTTGGTGGCCAGGGGAGTAGTTGCTTTGGGCACCTGTGCAGCATTCAGGAGCCAGCCTGGCCAGCACTGTAACCTGTTACTGACCAGAAGCTTTGGCCAAGGGACAACAAAAATCTATTACAAATAATAAATGCATCATAGAAACATCACATGTTTGCAGTCTTAAGTTTTGTATAGTTTTCACTCCAAGGGGATGCTCATAAAGAGTTTCAATTACTACTGCAGAAGCCATGATCTTCAAGACAATCACAATTATTATTTAATTTTAAAATTAATTCTTGTCAGGTTAAATACAAACAAAAAGAATATTATGAGGAAGAGCTAGAGTTAAGACAACCACTGGAGCAGTATCAGAAGGTTGCCCTAGAAATGTGCATTGATCTTCTTAATGTTTTTAATTGTGTTAAGTGCTTCAGGGAATAACCTGTATGAAGAATTTGTTGTAACGATAAATTAGGAAGGAACAGTTGTGAGAGAGACAGGTCTTCAACACCTGGCACAATGTAAAAGCCCAAACTGAACCAGAAATGCTCCTAAAAACGCAAATATAAAACAACTGTAGCTGTTTTCCCCAAAGACTATTCTCTAGACTGTTTCAGTGGTTGGGGGATACCTTAACTCTTGCATTTTACTCTCCCCTTGCTTGGTTTTTCTCTCTGTCCCTTGCTGTGAGAAAGAACTGTGTGAGTACCTTACTGCCTGTGTCCATGGAATTGATAAAGATGAAATGTGCAAAAACCCAGAAGGAAATTGGAAGCAGTGGCTACCAATGCATCTAAAGGGGAGATTTCTTCATTTGGGTTGGTAGCTCCTTTGGTGAAGATTTTTGTAGCAATCTCATATTAGGCATGATGACTTACTTTGAAAAAATCTCATCCCTCATTAGTGACATCTTTATTTACAGATATGAAAGACTGGACTGTGCTTTTATAATCAGAGGGGAAGTGTAGGGGAATTCATTTTCAAGAAAACTGCCCTACTCAACAGGGAGGCTGAGAAACTGGGAAATCAAAACTGAAGATGTTTGAGAGAGTTTGTCTGAGTTTGGTTTTTGTCCATCACTACTCAACATTTTAGTAAGTAGAGACAATTCATTAACTTTGCAGATAAAACCGAGGTTAGAGTGCTGCGATCATATCTCAGAATTCTGAGTTTTGAATTGTAAAGGATCTCAGTGAATTTAAGATATGGGCTGATGAAGGATGGTGTAAATGAAGACAGTCCAAAACTCTGCCCTCTCAGAAGCTATTAGATCAATGGGCACAGGTAGGGAAGTGCTAAATGTGCAGGAGTTTGGAGGAAAGGTGTTCTGGGCCATGTAGTTAAGTTTCAAAAGTGGGCATGAGGCAACATTATCCTCCAGTTGCAGAGGGATGTGGAAGAAGTGCCAGTAAGGATAAGCTGTGACTGTGATATGTAAGCATAAGTGTGAGCTTTAGGAGAAGGCACTGAGCCTGTGACAAAGCAGCTCAGGAGCTGTGTCAACAGCAGATAATCTGGACAGCAAGTGGAAAAAGTCCATAACGAAGCAGTATAGGATGCAGCAAATAATGTTTGATGGTGAAAGACTGAGGGTTTTCCAGTGGAAAGAATGGGAGAATGAAGATGGAAAGAAGAAATAAATGCTTTGCTGCTGCAGAAATGCTGTGGAGTAAGGGAATGGCAATTTGTAAGCGGCAGTGAAGAAGTTTCTGGTTCTAAGATAAGAAATATTTTCTGGTGGTAGTGATAGTGAGCTGCAGGAATAGGATGCCAGTTTTAAAGAACTGTAGGGAGACATATATCCCATAAGTAACACTTGAGCATCTGATTCTGCCTTACAGCAGTGGTAAGAAGTTCATGGCTTTTCAAATTCTTTTCAGCTGTATTCTTCTATGAGTCTACAACAAAATATTTCAAAAAGCATTTTGCACTGAGCAAACTGAAAGAGAGAACAATCTGGCTTCAGACTTTACTTGGTATGTCAGGTGGTACAGCTTTTCCTTCCACAGCAATAGGCTCATTTTCAAGGATGGTGGTGCAGAATGCAAGATAAATATATGAAACGTGCATTCTGAGTTTCTTCTGCATTTAATTGTGGCTGCAGTCTGACATGGGATGAATGTTTGGAATTTCACCACTTCTAATGTGGCTTTGTTATGAGCTCTAAATGTCACTGCTTCCTGGTGACTCTCATTTTTGTGTGTATGTTGATGAAACATAGTACTAGACTTTGTCTTATGTAGGTTGTCTGAACAAAGGGAGCTATCAAATGCAACTTGTTCAGAGCTTGGTTCGAGCTGCAGCTAGATTTGGCAAATAAGTTATAGTGAGTCAGTTTCGTGGTAGCATGAACAAAAAGCTAAGAATAGTGCTGCTGAGAATGTGGCCTTGTTGGGTTTTCTTAGTAAAGAGGTAGATGAGCAAGATGTAGCCTTTAAAAGGGAAGAGAAGATGTGGGAGTGGGTATATGGAAGAAATTGAAAATTCCAGGTGAGATCTAGTGGTTTGGGCATACAGAAAGGTAGTCTGGATTGGCTAAGTCTTAATCCTCAAAGAAAACCTTGTATTTTAGCTGCAGCAGGAATTATCATCTCATCAGATAACATTTTTTGAACTGCTTCTCTTATGTATGTACTGTAATTAAATTCTAAGAAGTTATCAAGGACTATATCAAATGCATTAAATAAGCATCTGAAATATAATGCTTCCAGCTTCCAAGCTTAGTGCAATTACTCTGGAGCTTTATGACAAAGGGTTTCAGACATTTTTTGTAGGACATAGAAATGTCCAGCTGGAGAAAGAAATTTCAAACATTTCTATTAAAATTGAAGAGTTCTATGAAATCAGGTTGATTTTCCTGGAATTTCACAAAGAAGGGGAACAGTAGGATAGTTTAGCATTTTTCTGATAAGACACTTTAATTATTTTAAAACATTTCAACAAACTCCTCAACCTTCTTCCAGCTGAGCGCTGAATTTTGCAATAAAATACATACCAGTAGGATGTTTTGATTTTATTGATTCCAGAATGTTCAGATGACTGAGAAAGAGATGATGCTGCAGAACCATTTATTCAAAAAGTGGTATGTCAAGCAGTGTGCTGCAGCCTGATGGGAGAGAGGCAGGTCTCACACAGCTCTATTTGAAAGCTTCCTCACTTTGTGGTTTTTCCACTTCAAGAAGACCAAAGGGGAGAACCAAATTTGCCCTAACAAGCCAGATTCTTAACCAGATAGTTAGAAACTAGGCCAAATGGTATGTGTGCAGCTTCCCCAGCCCTCCACCAACTAGCTGCTTCCAAAGAATGAGATTCCACCTCCAGTTGCCCTTTCATTCCTCTGGCACTGCTCTGGGTTATCCCCACTGCCTGCAATTGCTCATTGAATGTCATCAACAGGGGACTACAACACGACTCCCAAAAATATTTCATCAAACACAGTATGTACCTCTGTTCTCATACATCTGTTCCTGAAGTGGGAGAGGCTGTGTGACTTTTCTCTGCTGCGTGCAGAGCTTAACACAGAGGAGCTGTGCGCAGTTTCTGCCACGGATATTGCTCAGCAGGTTGCCATGCTCTGCTCAAAGAGCACTTCCCCATAGAAGTGATGGGATTAGTGTGGGCTGCCAAACCTGAAAGAAAGAATCCTATAATAGAACAGGATTAGTTGACAGCTGTAGCATGTCATTTCCACCTCTTCTTCATCAGTACTAAGTGAACTGTTTATTTGCAACCCTAAGCTCCTCCCTGAGAATTTACAGAAAAGCTGGTACAGGAAAGAACTGCTTAGTTGATTCACTGGTTACACAGAATCAGCTCCAGCCCACAGAACCCCATAGAGAGGGACTGTGTGGAGCTGATGCAATTACTGTTTCATCACATCATTCATTTGAAATGAATGCATCTAAAATCTAGAAGAAAATCATCTAATTCTCCTTAACTACTTTCATTCTTTGGGGATTGCAGATTCCATTTGTTGTAAAATGATTGCTGAAGACATTTAGTGAGACAAAACAGGTCCCCTGTTTGCCTCCCAGCAGTGAGGTCAAATTTAGGTTGTACTATTGTTTTACATCTGCTGTGTTCCACTAAGCTTGCAGTTCTGTCAATCAACCAGCTGTGGTGGTCTGATAAATTATTTCTTCATAAGCTTGTGCTGCTATCCAAATCTGTGTTGCTGTTAAGTTTAATACTGTTAATATCTTCTAATTTATTCCTCTCCAAATAAACCAGAAATTTCCAGAATCTTCATCTGCCTGCTGCCTCAAAGATTAAACATAGCGCCTTGCTCCAGGGGAGGCTGGCAGATCTCCTGGGTAGCTTCCCAGCTCCCTGGACTGGTCCGAGAGTCATAAGGTCAGTCATTCCTCATGGCAAAGAACAGGGAGACTGTAGAACATGTCTGAAAACTGAAGCCTCAATGTATAGGAGTGCAAGAGACAGAGGTAGCTGACTGCAGGTTGGACTGTACATTCCTTTTGCAGCAGCACTGGTATCCCAGGGCTTCAAACGTGGGAGCTCAGACCCACACACCCTCTGACTGGCTTACCACTGCAGCCAAGAGCTGAGGCTTCTCTCTCTGGTAGCTAGAGCTCATAAACAGGTTATTTCAGTGAAATATTTTTCTTGAAAAAAAAGAAGCTCACACAATAATAGTTTGAAGCTCTTCAGCTTCACAGATGCTAAGCAGGAGAGTATCTGTACGTTTTCTGTACCCTACCTGTAGCCTTGACATCACATTTATTGCAAAACACCATGAAAGCTGCATCCCTCAACAGTAGCATTTGCACCAGGTCTGCACATCCAGGTTTCCCTGCAAAGCCTGGAGCTTGGTATGACTATGTCTTACCAGGTTCCCTTGAAGTGCTGGAGGTCTGGTTTTCAGATCCTTTTCTGAATGAGGCAGAGAAAAGACTTAAACCTCAGCCCGTTGCTTTTCTGGTAGTTATTTTAAACAAAGGTTCAGACTGCAATATTGTGAATTCTGTTCTCAAAAATGTTGGTCTATCAATTCTGATATGAAATGTTTGAGATGTTTTAATGGAATAGGATTTCTGTCTAGCTGCCTAAGGGAGTGGTCCATGTCATAGCTTTGCAGATCACCTGTAGGGTGACAGAGATCTATCAGGCCCTCAGAGAGCTCCATATCAGTAGTTAATAGTTCAGATAAAGATTATAGCCTCCTATGTGCTTGTTACTGTCCTGTTGTCTCTCTTTTTCAAGTAGAGATGATGTGATCAGAAAAAAGTGTTGATTGCCAATGAGGCAGGGTAATTCTCTGAAATTCTTCTTCTGCTTCCTAAAACACTTTTTTTCCCCTTTTTTTTTCTTTCTTTCTCATTGGTTTCATGTCCTCCCTTCTCTGCAGCTCCTAAAGACCTGAGCCTCTTTTTGGCAAACCCTTATGTGTGAAGATGAAAGTGGTCAGTGGCCCATTGGAAGGGACCCATGTGGCCTGCAGTAGAGACTGTCTTCTGCAGAGATGTCAATGAAGTTGTAAATGCCAGATAATGATAAAGAGAAATGGGGTCACAGCTCATATTGCCTTACATAGAAAACATGAAGTTATCAAATCATAATTCACAAGTGTAAACATATAATTAAACTTTGTCAGTGCTCCCTTTCTTGATGTCTCTTCATTTTTTCCACCACTTGATAAAGCACATTAGTAAAACAAATTTGAAATGGTCCCTTCTTATTGTCTTATATATTTGTTGAGGTTCATGAGGTATTGACAAACCTATGTCTTGGTTAGAAATTACAGCCATTGGAAAATACTTAAGCAGACAATAGGAGTTGTGGGAAAGGAATATGAAAGTCCTGAGTAGTGGAAGTTATGACTGAACTGTGTTTCAGCTGACAAGAGGGGAAGAAAAAAGTTTGGGTACTGTTTTTCTTTCCAGTGAAATGTAATGAAAAGGAAAATTTTACTTTGGAGTTACTAAATATGTTACTTTCATCTCAAATGAAATATTATTTTTACACCATAAAAATACTTACAAGGTTTATTTAAAAATTATCACCCGCCTTTATTTGGGTGTTTGACCTGAATGATGGACAGATCAATTTTGGTCACCTCTGAAACTATTTATGTGGTTGCCACTTGCCACACCCATGAATCTGCTTCTGTGTTTTCTGAAACAAAAAATGGCAGAAACAAAAAAGCAAGGGTCTGCCTATGGCAAGAGTGGTTGCAATTATTTAAAACAATGTTGAAGGTCCGTTGTAGAAATGATGCAAGAGAGAGTGATTTTCCTTTAAGCCAGATGAGGCCTTGGTGTTGCTGTTATCCTGCTTCATCATCCTTAGGGGGATTTATGGTCCCTGCTCCTCAGGTACTTCTAGAGCAAATTTTCTGTCTGTTACTACTGTCTTTACAAAGCAAGTCCCATGTGTGTAAGATGATGGCCAGTGACTGGTGAAAAAAAGCCAGATTCCCTCTATGCTTCAGTAAAAATGGTCCTAAGTGATTTAACATGGAAAAATGTAGTAGAACAGAGGACTGGGTTAAACAATAGCAAAGCAAGACATGCTTTAAATGAAAACAGCCCTCGTGACACTGGAAGGAAAATTGTCTGGAGGACATAGTGCATATAAACTTCAAACCATCAGCCAGTATCTGGCATCAATTAGAAAAGCACACAGGACACTGGGCTGCCCCGTGGGTTTGATATCACATCCTGCCCCTCCTTGCAGGATGGCACCAAGCACCCAGGGCCATGTGGGGCAAGGCAGAGCAGACTTTGCCAGGCTTATATGAGCTGAACTCTTGCAGCTAGTTTATTGCACCAGTTAGGTAACTGGTAGGGATCTGTGGTATATGGAGATAATAAAAACTTGCTTTTGAAG
This sequence comes from Parus major, assembly GCF_001522545.3. Taxonomy (NCBI): domain Eukaryota; kingdom Metazoa; phylum Chordata; class Aves; order Passeriformes; family Paridae; genus Parus; species Parus major. The sequence continues at coordinate 21,011,497 of NC_031799.1, forward strand.
TCTTGCGTTTTCTCTAATTATCTTTGCGTAGGTATTGTGTCTAAAGGTCAAGGAAACCCTGATTTGTGACAAAGCTTCCTCTTCATATCCAAGCTCAGTCTGTTACTTTCCAAACAAATGGACAGGGTTGAGTGCATCTGAAGCAAGAGAGCAAATTTGTCGCCTTTGACAAATCTTTGGCACAGATCTGCACTGGAAGTCACATGTAAGGTGTCTCTCTGTGGAAGTCACTCCAGCCATGTTTTGACCATGGGATGAGTCCACAAGGAAATTGTAATAAATTTCTTTGAGCCTAAGAGTGGAGAAGAGTCAAAACCAGAGCTGGAGGGCAACCGGAGTTTGGTGCATCTGCCCTTCTCCTCCACCCAGTACACCTCTCAGCTCTATGGTGTTGTCTTTGATGAGAAAGCTTCCTTGTCATTCTGGGAGAAGCATCTCATCTCCATCTTGGAGATCTGTAGAGAGACAGATCCATTTTCTCTCTTAAGCTGCATTTTTGCAACATGCAAAACCAACATATCCAATTTCTCAGGCTTTCTCTGGGGCAATCACTTGGTGAGCAGTGGCAAACAACTAGGTACCAGGTACCAGTGCCACAGCATCAGTGCTCCATTGTCACAAGAACACTCTTTGCCCACAAAGTCCTGGAGATGAGCCTTACCTGGCCAGAGTGCTGACTGCCAAAGACAAGGCTGCAGAGAAACCTCTGCCATAGTCTCCTCATGGGTTTTCATGAAGCAGAAGGGTTGTTACATCTGTGGTAGCATTGCAGACACTTGTTTTTCTTCCTGAGCTGAGTCTGAGGCAGTTTTAGCCTCTGGAGGAGGATGTGGCACTGAGCATCACAGCTGATAGCATCCTAGGAGAGGTGAAGGATAAAAGATAGGCCGTGAGATCATTTGATGACTTTTGGTTTCCCACAAAGGCCCTGTGACTTAAAGGAAATTGGTTCTATTTTCTATTTGGTTAACACTTATCATTTTTAAAAATAGCAAACTGGCTTCTTGTTATCTGACTTGGGAGAGATGATTTTTGAGCTTCACATATAAGTGAAAGCCAACTGTCAGCTATAACTTCTACGTGAGGTACTGAGCTTTGCAAGTGAGCTTGAGCACTGGGAACTCAGGCCACTCTGCAATGACAGTACCTCACTCATTTTGGCAGCCTGCCTTCCTTTCTTATCAGCTCTTGGGGTTTCATTAAAGCAGAAAACCTTTTGTGAAGAAATGATGGATAAAGATTATGCCACGCAACTCCACAGTTCATCTTTCACTCCAATATAGCTTTTTCCCTTCTTTTACGATGACTCCTCATGCATAAATAATATCGGTATTCCTGCATTTCCTTGAAACTTAGACATTACTTCTGACTATATCATAATTTTCTAATTTTGAGATGTTTCTTGCTACAGGAGAAGGGTAGAAAGCACCATTCGGTACTAGGTCTGAAGCTGTTGAATGTCAATGGCAAAAATTTCAGTTTCCATGTGTTCAATCTTACCACTTGCTGTATCCTCCCTCCCTTTTCTAATTAGTCTCATCCCCTCATCCAAAGAGACATACTTAGATCTATTTCTACCAGACCAAGTCTTTTCCAACTTTCATGTGCAGATCTCTTTCTCAGCAGGCATTCAAAAATCAGGCACAAGCTCTTCTTCCATACTCATGTTTGACTTCTGACTGTGGGAGCAGGTCTGGGCTATGCTTTCATCATCTTTCCTTTTGTATAGATGACAAGAAAGAGAATACAGAATGAAGCAGGGCATCTGCAATGGCCTCTGCTCAGCCAGAACAATACTAATGCACTGGGTTTTGTCATTTCTCCAAGGAAGCATAGGCCTTTCTTCATATGCCACCGGACCTTTATCTCAGCAGGAAGAGAGCATTTCCCTCAGTGCGCTTGAGGCTTGACTATAAGGGCTTTCATACTCTTTAAAAGAAGTTGCTCTGTAGAGATGTGGCAAGTTCTGTGAACAGCTGGAAAAAATAACATTATCTCTTGCAAACTCTTTTTTATCAGAATTCTAAAACCCCCAAAGGGCCCCATAGCTGTGCACTTTGCAGCAGTCACTGCTGACAGGCTCCCAGCTCAGCCTTAACACAAGTGAGGCCTTTGCAGCCTCACCAAACCAGGCAGCTTTGCTCATAAACAGGGCTTTCATCAGGGCTGTGAGCAAAGCTGTTTGCTGCCATTGACATGTTGCTGGGAAATCCCTGAGAGCCTGGGAACCTGGGAAGTGCTTGTTCCTCAGCTGTTGGTGTCCCAGGCATGTGGGCTCCCAGTCCCAGCCTGGTCAGCTGCAGGAGGGTTTGCTCTGCTCATCACAGTGTGGTTGATTCCCACCAGCTTTTGGAGAGTCCTCGGCAGGCAGCTGGCTGCCCTCTTCCCCTGGCCAAACCCTGTGCTAGTCAACAGCCATCCTGCTATTTAATATTTCAAATATGCGTGAATAATCCACTGAATTTCAGTATCCCAATATTTTCGCAGATTCTTTGTGGTCGCCATGGGTCATGGCTCTCCCGTGGGGACAGCCACTTCCATTTCAGACATGAGAAAAAGATTGCATGATGAAAAGTGGTCTGTTTTGTTTCTGTAAGTGTGCTAGTGAGCTTAATAAAATATATTCCTCTTTGTCCACAGACCTTGTTGCTTTATGTTCCTAGATCCATGTCTGCTAGCACCACCCTTGCCAAGATGGAGTAACTCTGTTGTTTGTGCTGTGACTGCTCTGGCAGTGAGAGCTCAGGCACATCAGTCTGACAGGGCTATGGTTTTTCTGAAGCAGTCTTGAGGAAAACAGCTGATGTAGTGCTCAAACCACCTCTCCCCTTTCCTGGCTTTGGGAAAGATCACGCATCTCTGAGTCACACATGGTGCATCCTTGCCCCAGGGCTCCTGCCACCAACCAGGATTCAGGTATTTGTTTGTTTACCCTGAGCTAGCTCTCTACATCTGCAAGGTTGGAGGACTGCTTCTTGTTCTCTGGTTTGCTGCTGCTGTTGCTTCTTTTAGATGAAAAATCATCAGGTGACAACCTGCAATTTGTTTTGGAGTTCAGATTATTTATATAGAAGCCAAACATAGGTGTTTCAGGTGGTTCCAGTGGGTGCTCCCCTGTTTCAAAACTCTTTTTCTCTATTCCTTTGGGCTGGGATAGGGAGGTGAGCTGCTGTGCTGAGACAGAGCAGTTGTACATTGTGGTTAAACCACTCCTCCTCTGCAGACTGTTCATCTACACAGCACCATGTCATGTTGGTATTGCTAAGGTAGTTACAGCAAGTCGAAAAAAAGAAGTAAGTTTTATATTTATGGTTCATATGTATTTTCTAGTAAAGCTATTGGTAGGGAAAAGACTAATTAACTGGGTCTCAGTCTGCTGAGGTTTTCCAGACACCATAGTTATAGATTCACACAATAGTTTGAGTTGGAAGGGACCTTGAAAATCATCTAATTTTGAGCTCCCTGCTGTGGGCAGGAGCACCTTCCACTCGAATAGCTTGTTCAGGGCCCTGTTGAACCTAATCTTGAGCATTTCCTGGGATGGTATACCTACGACTTCCTTGGGCAACCTGTTCCAGTGCCTCACCACCCTTACACTAAAGAATTTCTTCCTAATAACTAACCTAAATCTGCCATTTCTCACTTTGAAGCCATTCCCCCTGTCCTATCACTGCATGCCCTTTTAAAAACCCCTCTCTATCTTTCTTGTAGGCTCCCCTCAGGTACTAGAAGGTGCTTTAAGGTCTCTCTGTAGCCTTGTCTTCTCCAGGCTGAACAGCCTCGGGTCTCTTAGCCTGTTTTCATAATCAGATAAAATTTAACTTTGTTCCAGGTTTCAATTTTTGTTATGCCATGAGCGTGGGTTCTTCCCTCACCTTGGCTGTATCTTTGATGTATAGAATCAGCAGTTTAAAAGTCCTGGCTTACTGTCATTTCGAGTTTTTATAAAACTTCTTAGTGTTTCTCTTGGGCTTTTTTCATCCCTGACCAAACTTCTCATTATGTCAGCTGAAGAAGCAGTGTGGCTCCTCCATGTCAGCCCCAAATGGGAGGGCTGTGGGTGTGTTTGGCTGGGGCTCGGGTAGCTGAGGGAAGGAGTGAATGCTTGTTTTGGAGAAGCTGTCAGGGTGTGTGGTGGAATGCCACGGTGGAGCCAGGGAAGGAGGAGCCTGGGGGAGAGATGTGGTAGGGTCAGGCTAAAAAAATATTTGGAAATGCTAACCCAAGGAAAATGTCAGTGCAAGTCTTGATGGCTGGGCTGTCAGGTAGATGAGAAGCACCCTCTGAGGACAAGCCCAGCTGCAAGCCCCTGCTGCTGGATAAGTCTAAAGTGGGGCTACATATCTGGACACCCAGACTGGTGGCAGAGAAGACTGCAGTGGCCATGCAGAGGTGATACAGCATGGGGACTTTCCATTCCCTCATCTCTCTACTGCATGTGTGGATCAAGCCTACTAGTGTCTGTGATCTTGGCAATAATTTGAGTGAATAAATATTGCTGCCTTTTCAAGTTTTAAAGGGGACTTAAGAAAGCAGAAGTGCAACATCACCTGCATCTGGGTATGTGTGTTGTGAGAGAGCACAAAGTGCAAATAAAAATGGTGAGATGAGTGTGGGGGAGCTGGAGGTGGAGGTGTTGCAAGAACTGTGCTGTTCTGCAAAATGTTCCTGCCACTGACAGTGTTATTCAGTGATAGTATCTTGGTACATTACTTTTAGACACTGGTTCACCCTTTTCCTCCTCTATTTCCCTGTTGTAATTCCAGGATGGCTCTGGGCAGGGAAGGTGAATGCAGAAGAGGAGAATATGTAACATACTCTTCATTGCAAGCCTGAAATGTGTCAAACATTGAAAGGATCAAAGAATTGCTTTGAGTTCCTGTGCATGGTTGATACTCCAGAGGAAATAAGGAAAACATTGTCTGGGTGGTCCAAGGTCAGCCCACAGGGGTAAAGCTTGTCCCCTGGCTCCTTGTCACACAAGGTATCCCTCTACATCAGAGAAGTGTCTGGCTTGGTTCCCATGGTGGCACAGCTGGAACCTGTGCTGTGAGGTGGGGAAAGCCTCCGTCTCCATGAGCTGTTCCATACCTGCAGGATCTGCAGTGTCAGCAGGGCTTTGTTAGCATGGTGGTTAGGTGGTCACAGCAAGCTGTCAGGCAGGCTTATCACTCACTGCAGGTGTTCTGCACCTGGAAAGATCATCATCATGATGTAAATTATGCACCACACCAGGGACTTGCTCTGTCCTCACTAGGATCAGCAGGTAGCTCACAGTCACTGGATTGTGCCAGCTGGAGTACGAAGAGATCCCAGAAGTGCATTCCTGCTGAGAAACATTTCTTACTGAGGAAGAGTTAACCTCTGGTGACTGCTGTAAGCTCCCATACCAGGCCAGCGCAATATCAGGCAGTCCCAGTCACAGCAACATGTCTCACCTTCCCTGCTGGCTGAAGTTTTCCTTTCTTTTAGGGCAGAGAAACAGAAATTTCTTTCTGTTTGTATTTATTTATTTTTAAAACAGAGGGAATTCTGAAAAAACCCCCAACCACATGGGGTCTATTGTGACCCTTCTGTGTTCCTGTGCAGTGAGGACCTTCTTATTTCCTGAATGGCTTGCTCTGCACTCCACTTAACTCACACCCTGGATTTCATCCAAGTACATTCTGTTTCTTGATATGAGGCCAGGCTTTGCTGAGTTTTGGTGCCATTTTCTTCTGCCTGTTCTCCTCCCAGTTCTTCTATTATCATTCTCATTGCTGAGAGTTGCTAGCACCCCTTAGCCCAAGGGAAGAGCAGAGCCCAGCCCCATGCCTGCTCCTGACAGCAGTCGGAGCAGGAGAGCTGGAACTGCGGTGAACAACTTCAAGGAGCTTGTTGGCTGAGCTGTCCCCAGCTCAGCCTGTCACTGAGGGGTATGTCTGAAATCAGCTGAAGCAGAAAACATTTGAACTCTACACACTGCCAAATACCTTCCAGATGTGTAAGATGTAGCCTCGCTGTGGACTCTGACTGTAGCTCTGCCAGCATATGTCTGTGCATTTCTGGTGCACAGGGAACATGAAAGTAGATATTTTACAACATCTGCTGCCTTTTCCTAGTTCTTCCTCCCTGCTTTTTGCAGTCCTTTTCCTATATTTCATCCTTCAAGTTAAAAAAAAAATAAAAAAATAAAAGCTACAAGTCTTTCTACTGATTTATTGAATCCCCTTGAATCCTCTTTGCACATTTCGTACATTTTTGTGCCAGCAGTGTGGTAAAAAGCAAGGGAAACAGAGAGACCTTGTTCTCCTGCCTGGAAATCAAATCAGTGCCCAGGTCCTTTAATTATTTCTGTATTGATTCAAGGTGCTTTTCTTGCAGAATTGAATAATAAAATAGTATCAAATTCCATTGAAAATGGGTGTTGATAAAAACAGAGATTTATCTTGCTTTCACAGTATAGAATTACTTCCTTAGTCATGCAGTCACCTGGGCCTGAGGGGTGTCAGAGCAGAGCTGTCCAGAAGAAGAAAGGGAGAGAGCAGAAAGACTGAGGATTAGGTTAAATGTGGAAGTGATAATACTTCTTATTTGGAAATGAAGAAAATTATTGGGTTTGAAGGTCTTACTTTTAAAGCACTCTTTCAGTTAAGAAAACAGAAAATAGCAGCCTTACTTCTTCATTGTTCCCAAACAAAACAAGGTAGATTTGTTCTGACTCCACAAGTAGTGGCTATTTTCTGACCTTTGTTGCTAAAAACTGTGTGCTTTTTAAGAGAAAAATCACCTTTGGAGCTGTGTTGGTGCCATTTGCTCTTGAAAGTTAACCAGATCTAGGCCTGGGATATATTTTGATGAGAGACCACCTGGGAATCTCAGAAGCCATCTACACACTCTAGGGAGTAGTGGTCAAACTCCTGGCATGCAGTAGACCACAGGAATCTAATGAGTGGAAAGACTTCATTAGGTCTCATCATCACTGCTGAGCTGACTGATGGGGCTGAAATGCAGCAATACTCACACACCTATTTCTGCCTTCTTGCTGTGACAAACAGGTGTGTGAGAAGCCTGTCAGCCAACTCACTGGAGTTTTACAGATGAAAATGTCAAATGGAGGTTATCTGTGTGACTGTGCCATATCACAGAATTGGGGGAGGGAGACAGGGAGATGTGGTAAGATGGAAAAACGTGTCTCTTATTCAGTCTGTCTATGTTATACATCGCCTTCTTTTGTGAACCTCATCTTCCTGACTTTGGGAAGATGTCTCACTGACACCTTTTGTATATGTGGAGGGACCTACAAGATCCCATTTGTTCTAGCCTGGCAGCTAACCTGAAGGGGTGGTCTCTCTCTCTCTCTCTCTCTCTCAGGCTTTTGATGACTGTGGGGGTCTTTTCTTAGAGAATTTTTTACAGTGAAAGCCTCATCTTTTCTGCTAGAGACATGTGGACCAGACCTGGTTATAAACCTCATTTAATCTAGACTAAAGCAGTTTCACTTAATGACCTTAAAGGTCTTTCCCAACCTAAATGATTCTGTGATTCTCTGAAATGTTTTAGTGCTGTGTGTTTAAAATTATTTGTTTCTTAAACTGGCTTCATATAATTGAGATGTTTCTGTATCTCAGTTAAAGATGATTAGGGCAAGAGATGAACAGGATACTGAAGAAAGAAGTTTTTAATATCTAAAAGAATGATCTCAGTTCACCCCTTCTTCCTTGGGTGCTACAGATAGAGTAAAATGGGGGCCCTCATCTTGGCTGCTGCTTTATCTCTTGGTATGATTTATCTAGTTGTATGTCATGGAAAGATCTGGATGAAACAGCTTTGCCTTTACAGAGACCTGCTCCTCAGCAGTTTAAATCTTAAAGATAATTTTATGTAGTGAAGAATCTGGAAGTCTCCTTGGCTCTTTTCCAGCTCATTTTCCCATGGAACATCTTCCTTCAAGTGCCCCCAGTGAGTGACCTCTGTGCCTACAGGATGAAGCAAAGCATCTCAGCTTCAAAGCTTCTGAGCTCCCCTTGCAACCCCTGCCTAAGTATTATTTGAACAGGGAAAGAGAACAGGCAAGTAACAGCCATGCCTTGTCATTTGCAGAGGATACAACTTTATTTAATAAACAGTACCCCTGATACAATCATTCTGCATGTCAACATCACCATCTCTGCTGGTGCCCTGCTTGCAATATCCCCATGATAATCTAGGTAACTTTTGTAAGCACAGTAGAGATAGAACAGCAGATAGTAAAAGGAAACCAGACTTGCTTCAGTCTTTGTGTTTGTCTGCTCTTCCCTTTACTCAATTAGTTTTGGGTCTGACTTACTTCATTCACAAGTCATCTCTTTGATCTACTGCCTCGAGTATACCCTAAGCCACTACTGTCTTTCTTCTCCAGTTTCTTAGGCTTATATTATTGCTCCCTGATGGGTCTGATCTCACATTTTTAGCTGCTCCAGGCCTTCGTGATATTCCCAGTGAAACTGCAACAATCCTTTCTCTTCAATCATACTTAGGAGTAAATTTGATCTCTATGTTAGTCTGCCAGCTGACTTCTCTGGAGATTTCCATACCCCACAGCTCTGTGTGTGTGCTGAGACTGAACAAGAAGATAGTGTAAAAATATGAGATTACAACTAACAACTAATTAATATCTGAGGTGATGACTGTTTTCAAATGAAGAGCTTTCATGTATTGTGTATGATGTTCAATAAACCAAACAGCAAGCTCCATGCTGCTAACAGTCTCGTGGATCTAACTTCCTGGGTGTTCTGGGAGATACAGGAGTTGGTAAAGGTAGCTGATGCAGGGCAGCAGGTCTGGACCCTTGACTGTCTTCTACTAGGAGGTTTTGGACTGACAGGAGGTGAAAAGACATTACCACTTGTGGAAAGAAAATCCTGCTCTAACCTTCTTTGTGCTTTTTGTCTTTACCAGATAGTGAGTGTTTCATGGAGGGATTTAGCAGATTTCTTCCTAGGACTCAGTTAGTAGAGTGCTTAACTACTTTTCCAGAGGGTGGATTGTCTGCATGACATTCAGCCTGGTCATTGACATCAAGGTCAGCTGCAGTATGCGATTTAATGCCTGTTGCTTTAAAGGGTGGCAGGCCCAACTCAAAATAGAGCAGGTATTGCAAGTCAGAGAATTTTAAACCTATGATAATGAATACATGTTATTTATATTATTATATTGCTATCATATGTTATTATCTTGAATAATAATTTACATTAAAATCCATGGTATGTCCAAGATCAGTGCAGGCTTTTGTTGTTCAGCTATGGTGCTTGAGATATCAGTCAGATTGAATGTCTGCAGCACAATTTGACTACCAGTGAAACACAAGGCACTTCAATACATGACCCAGTATTAATGATCACAAATTCCTATCATACCCATATGGAGACTTTTCATTTTACCTTGGCTCTTCCATGGCAAAGGGAGAGTTTTAGAACAAGTGCAAGTCACAACCAGTGCAGACAGCAAACAGCTAACTAAAAACTTTTTTTTTTTCTTTCTTTTTTTTTTTTTGAGGGAGCTGGTGTTAAGTTTTTCATGAGGTGGTGGATGATTGCTCTTGAGAAGATGATGCTCTTGCACAGCTGGTGGAATTATGACAGACTGATTACTGACACCACATAGGTCTGAATTTTACTGCATTTGCGTATCAGAGCTTATGGATGTTCCCATATAAATTTTTTGGTAATTGAATCGCTAGCACATGTAAAATGCATGAGGAGGGAAACTCCTGCATATAAGAAGCTCAAATGCTCCTGAGGCTTGTGGGTATCTGCACCTTGAACGGTTGCTTTAGTTTATTATTGATTATTTATGTATTTATTTAATGATTATTTTTATTATATTCTTTATTGATTTCTTATTGATTATTGACTGTTTAGTTTTAGTTGATTTGGTTTATTATTTGGGGAACACATGTCATTTAATGTGACAACCTCTGCCAGTGGCTTGTGTGAATAAATGTATTTGCTCTAGTATAAATTATTGTCCACATTACTGTTATTGTTATTGTTGCACATATGGAATGGATGTATCATCCAGGTTTTTACAAGTAAGTGCACAGTCTGCTGTTTGGTGGTGTTCAAAAGTACAGTGGGCAAATTCCCCAAGCAAATCTGTTCAAGTTGCAGTTTACATGAATAGAAGATATTGAAAGCAGAAATACCTATTTCTTGATACAGAAAAAAGAAATAATCCTATATAACTACTTACCACCTGTAGCCAGAGCAAATGAACAGTGCTTTCAGTTTTCTTGCCTGAACTAGCTTCAAACTTAATCCCAAAATACTAAAAAAACTCTTGAAGGGGAATATGATAGCACGTTCCTGTTCAAGAATAGAGCAGTCCAACCCCTCAGTTAGGTAAAATAATGTTCAGCTAAAAAGTATGGAAGGATTTACTGGGAAAACAACATGTAGTCCAGGTTCAAGGTGTTCTGTGGTCTTGAAAACAAACAGAAAAAAGCACTTCAAAATAATCCCCACTTCATCCTCAAAGTCCTGAAATGCAAAATGCGAATGAAATTTCTAGAACTTACCCAATAATTACACAATAATTTATAAATAGAAAAACAGCCAGCAAATGAATTGCCAGAGATTTCAGAGAAGAACATGACAGGCTTAGTGTGCAAATGAAAATAAACAGCGAGACCACGCTTCATAAATGTCTTACATTATTCCCTGAAAAAAGCACAACTGAACCAGTTCAGAGAAAAAGGGAATGGATGGGCCATAATGGGTCTTCTGGCCTTGGGGAGAAGCATGGACAGAGAAACAACAAAGATGAGCAATTTCTTTGGATCAAATAAACCTTTCTTCAGATAAACCTCTTTAAATCTTTCTAATCCTTAATTTTTATTATTTTATAAAAAGCTCCATATTGTAGCAATAGTCCAGTCTGCTCCAGTGGCAGACAACCAAAAGGAGAGGTTTATTCATCTGTTCCATCCCTTTTATCAGTTCCCAAGTGCCACACAAAGGAAGTGTGATACTTTGCTACATAAGCAGAGACCTGATTTTAAAGATGCATTGACATTTCCTTAGTATTACATGCATGCCCTACCAGAACAGTTATGTCTTTATTTATGTATGTTTTATATGTAATTAGACATTTCTTCCATCTCACTGAAGCTTTACCTTGCGTTTTCATCCTCAAGGAGTTTTAAGCAATCATTTACTTGTAGACTTTTTTTCATTCTCTCTGTAGTCTTCACACTGCCCACTGCTCATTTTTAGAATCAGGACAAAGTCAGAAATAACAGCCTCTGGAGTCCTGTGAGCTCATTGCTAGTCTTTAGTAGTAGTGTAATTGTCACACTTTTCTGTAAATTACTAAATGTACCGAGCTTTTGTTTTGTGCAGGGTTGGAAACTTTAGTCAGCTTCTTCAGGAATTTTTGCAACTCTGAGTAAACTGTCAGGGAGAAAATTTACAGGGTTATGTATCATTTATATGGAGACTGAGATTATGAATTTGTCTTATTGCTATTATTCTTTAATAGTTAATGAAAACTACTATTTTTTGGAAAATGAAATAAAGTACACACCGGGTACAGCTCTTAGTATATGCAAAGACTAATTCAAACGAGTTAGGCATTCAGAAAGCCCCATCTCTCCCCAATTTCCTCTCCAAACCTTTTCACCTGACTTTGTGTCTCCAAAGTCCAGTTCCAGCAAAACTAATATTCCAGTCTCTTCTTTCATAATATGTGGAAACTCTCAGGTGGAATGGCTTAGCCTTGACCTCTTTTGCAATTTAATGCCTTGTAAGGCAGCTCAAAAATGTTTTCTATTATATAGAAAGTGATTTCGTTGCTCCTTGAACTGAATCTAAAATGAGCATGGCAAATCCAGTGTTTTAATGAGGAATGTTATTGTCTTTCATTCTGAAATTCACCTCCTGGCAGCCATTAGGACCTTTCAGCAAACAACACCAAAATGGCATTCTCTATGCATCTAAGGGCTTGATCAGCAATTGCTGCACAAAATCTTGTATAGCCTCCAGGACATCACTGCCCTGCCAGAGAGTAAATTGACAGAGAACAAGAGCTTGTTTAGTTTGCTTGTGTCTGAAGACCTAGAAATGAGCTTTGCTCTGTAAATTAAGTTTCTTTTAACTGGAAGCGAGGGGTTTTTAGCTCTGCATGTCAGATAGCCATAAACAAGCAGGTAAGGAACACATGTTCTGGAACATAATTTGTTTCTGACCACTGCTGGAACAAATAGGTTGCCATCTTTCCAATGTGCTTCCAACCATAAGTTATTTGCCTACATATATTGCTGGACAAATGTCATCTAGATCAGGCTTAAGTGATTTCCCAGAATTCAGGGATGGGATGTTCATTTCTGATACTTCCCAGAAGACTTCTTTTCAACAAACCTTCATAATATTACATACCTCATTATGAAGCCTTATTTTCATTTATGGAAGATAGTGCACAAATTATTGCCATTTATTAAGAGATGCAAGAACATTTCAGCGTGGGTTGTTGGCCTCAAATGTATACAATATTCTTCACTTTGGATTGCACATTTCCTAGAATGAAGACTGAAATGACTCTCCTTCAGGGCAGAGGAGATACTGAATAGCAGGCAGCAAACAGACCCATGGCTCTTTTCCTTTTTATTGCCTCTCTTCCCTCTCCCTACCCCCGCACCCCATGGCTGGTAATGCTCAGCCACAGGATATGAGAAATCAAGTCTGAATATACACTTATACATATTTATATGCCTGCCTATCATTTCCTAGTCATGCACATGTTGCCTCAAGTACTTTGCCGAAGGGATTTTTGATTAGCCAAAGAGCACACATATCTCATCTCTACCCAAATAGCCTACATCTCCTGGATCTGTGCTTTGTCTGGTTAAATAGAGGAAAAAAGCTTATTTCGGGATGAGGAATTCAAAGCCAAGTTCTGAAGAGGTAGTAAAAGAGCATTTCCTAAATCCTCTTCTGTACAGGAAGCCCTTTCTCCTCATTCACTTGAATGACTGTGAATTTCAACTAATGAGCCTGATTGATAAAAACAAAAGAAAAAAGGTAGAACCTGACATTTAAGAAAAAGCAGCAGTAATATACATTGAAGTCACAGGCATTAACTTTGTAGGATATAACCTTCACCAGAGTATCTGAAAATCCTGTTCTCTATGGAATCATATTCCCTGAAATGAGCTGTTTATAGTAGGATATAGTCTGTTTTCCCTCACTGTGAAATTTTCACAATAAAATGCCTCAAACCAGCCCTAGTCTGAATATATATCCCTTTGGTGGACAGTCTGGACAGTCCTAAGTAGTAATAATCACTTTAGTCCTTTGGCTTAGGTGGTAGGGACTTTGTGGCTAAAGTTCTTGATCTGAAGTGATGCCAGCAGGTATGTAATGGATGGACAAATATATCCCCTGGAAAAACAGATAATTTACTTGCCCTTAGTCTTTTCTCTAACTCAGTCATGACATTGGATGTGCAGAGAAGGACCCAGATGTCCTTTTCTGCAGGGCAGAGGAGAGGGGAAGATGTGCAGCCTGCAGAAGCTCCCTGCCCAGAGTGAAAGTATGCCTGGTTTTTAGTACATGTTCTGTCTAGGTTTGCATTTATCACTGTGTGTTACAAGTGTAGGGGGTGGCATAAATTAGGTTGCATTGCAAGCATCCAGCCTGCCTCACCTCCTTTCCAAAATAACCAAATGATAATCAGATTGTAAGTATGGTAGGAGATTCTCATACAGGAATATCTGTGTTCCCCTAGATGTGCCTTTAATTTACTCACTTCATGAAGAAAAAGAATTTAAACTTTTAATCTGACTGATCATGATGTTTGAGGGGCTTGTCTCATGCATGTAATTTTGGAGAGCTTCTTGGGGAATGTGTGGTACCTCTGATGGATAATGATTTTTCCTAAAAAAAAAAAAAAACACACAAGAAAGAAAACTAGATACTCCTTTGAATTTATCTTTTTTTTTCTTTTTTTGATTGGCTTATAATTACATGTGTACTTACAATGCATAATTTACGGGCTCTTATTCACTGTAAGATAATAGGCCAGTATGGATTCCTGAATTTCTAGCCCTGCAAAAGTGTAGCTCACTTATTTTAATGACTGGGTCAGTTAATGGGATGGTCAGGCTCTTGAAGTGAAGTGATGTAGCATCAGCAGGGGGTTTTCCCCAAAAACTTGTCCACTTTTCTTTACCTAAAAAATACTTACGTTGTAAAGCTCCTGTTGAATGGATGGATGCAGTCTTTGAGTTGTTGGTGTGGTCATTAATGAGTGCTTTTCTTCTGTAAAATTATATTTTTGCAAATATTCTCTTGTTGAATGTTTCAACAAAAAAACCCCAAACCCTGCAGTTTACATAAACAGCAGTAAAAATACCAAACATTGGGGTAGAGATGATACCCACACACTAGGATTTCATTAGTGTTGGGTCTGGAGAACATTTTTACCAATATTTCATCTCTATGTTGCATTTTTCTGCCATGATTTGGGTAGAAAAAAAAAATTTCTGTGTAAATCAGGCATAGAAAGGAGGGTTCAGCTGTGATAAGATAAATTTGACTCAAACCTTCACTCAATGGAACCAAATGACATGGGAGTAGGACCTGTCTGGTGTCTGCAAAGGAGATTATTGGTGCAATGCTGCTGCTCTTCACCCTCCTGGGTACCTGGCCTGGGCTGCCTTGGGGCGGTTCCCTGTGCTGGACAGCATTTTGGATATATGACATGGCTGTTGTTTGAACTCTTCCATGAACTGAAGTGCTTCCCGCCCTGTTCACTCTACTCCTACAGAGCCCTGTAGGGGCACAGCCCCACGGAGTCACCTGGCAAGTGGGACAAAAAATTGCCTGCAGAGCAAACCATGCAGCTGCTGCAGAGCTGTGGGCTAGCTGCAGCTGAAGAAGAGAATAAGAAGAATGTTTTTCAGAACATTGAGGCTTAAATCTGAGAAATTTCCTGGATATTGCACAAAGCACCCAAGTTGTCACAGGGCTTCCTTAGGACTAACATGTTTGATAAGAGAGAAAACTGAAAAAGTGTATTTTCTAAGATTGTGATAGTGATTGGCAAACTAATACAGGACACAGCAAGATGTCTTCAGAAACTGTGGTGAAAAAAGCAGATCACAGGAGAGGAATATGTGCAGCATGGCAGCAGCAGGAGAAAGATCACAGACACCAATCCACAGAGAGCTGAAGGCTGCAGCATGGTGAGTACTACTGTAGTTTCCTCTCAGTAAGAAATAGGGAATTTAAAGATCTCTGTGACTCTTGTGCTGTCTGTCAGCAGGAGACTTCTGCAGCCTGTGAGAGATGCTGCTGAGCAGTCAGGGCTGCCCCACAGACGACGGTCCCATCAGGCATTATTTTCTAAGAGATGGGTACCACAGGAACGGAAACCTCTTAGCAGGGTTATTGGTTAGTTATTCTTAGAGGGAGTAAGCATGAGTAATGCTCTCTCCATAATTTTTTTTTCCCTGCATGTCTCTTCAGTGAAATTTGCTGCTTACTGTGCTAAATTGCATTTTTAGACTGGAGACCTCACAAGCTAAACTGTCTGATTTTAGGTTATATGTAGCTACTATAGAGGAAAAGAACAGCCATATTTTACTTTTCTGTTCATACAGTGTTCCTTTGTTCCTTCAGGCTCTGCCATCACGATTTGAAATGTCTAGCACGTAGTTGTGCCTTTGCTTTTCTTGATTCCTATGGAGTCTGGGGTATTCCACATGAATGCAGCTAAACTCAGAGTGCTAGCAAAATATGTTACTCTGCATAATACAAGTTAGTTTAAAAAAGGATATATGTGTATGCACGTATGAGAGGTGTAATGCAGCCATGCCTTCTGGTTGTTGCTCTGAAGTCTGCACATCAGAACAAGAGAGTTTGTTTTATGCCTCCCAAGAGAGGTCTTGTGCAGTGTTAGAGGTATGTGCTGAAAGACCTCATTGACGATGCAAACACTTCAGCTGTCATTGACTCATAAAAAAGCTCAGAATAGGAAGGTCTGTAGGAAATTGATTTTCTTTAATTCCTTTGTGAAGTGCCACGTGGAATATTGATCACTTTGGTATGAATGATTTAAATCTCCCTCCAGCATCTACTGGAAGGCAAACAGGTTTTCATCTAAGATTTTTTTTTTTTTAATTTTTTAATTTTTATTTGTTTTTTTTTTTTTTTTTTGTTGAAACCTCGTACTTGTCCTTTAAAAATTAAGATATTTGGGATGTTCACACACACAAAGGCAGCAGAACTACGGTTTCTCTTTGGAAATAACTACTACTTAAACTGCTGGAGATTTATTGTTTCATGCAGTGTTATCACATATACAACTATTTTAGTACCTTTACAGTGAATAATTAGAAACATGTTGTGGAAGTAAGTATTACTCTAGATACAGTATGATCTGTCTTTGGAGAAGGAACAAGGTGACTCAAGATTCTCTTAGCATCAGCTTTATAAAGGCTTTTCACTACTAAAATTTATCAGCTTGGAGCAATTTTGCAACTAATATTAATGACGAGATATATGGTAATGGAAAATCCCTGTGGAAAAAGAAACTAATTTTAAAATATGTTTGTATTCTGTTTTTACAAGTAAGTTACAGTCCTCTGTTAGAGCTGATTTTTTATAAATATTTTTTCTCCCCTGGCCTCACACACAGTGAGGGTAAATTCATGAGTGCATAAAGTGCGAGTGCTCTCTGGGTGGAAGGAGGGATAGAATGCAAAGCACCTTATTTGCTTGGTATTTACAGGGAGTTATTACTTTGGTCCAACACAATATTAGTGAGTTTTTGGAAATTACACTGAGTGATCCACTGGGAACCAAACAATAGTAAATAATACCTTTTTAAACTTGCTGTCATATGAAGAATATTTTGACTTGAAGACAGTTTATTTGCCTAAATAACATCTATTTCTAGAAATTTTTAGCAAGATCAACCAGTGTAACCATAAATCAGCAAACTGTGATATTCCCTGTGATATTCCCTTACTCCTGATTGCTCTGGCATTTACACTACCTTGGTCTGCTAGATCATCACAAGTACTGTCTCTGTGGGACTAATCTATTCTGCTGCACATGGAAGCAACAGCAAACGTTTAAGGACCTTCCACTACGTGTGCATGTGTGTACATGTGTGTGCTGTAGAACTGTCCTGGAGAGGAGAATTTGCACAGTGAGAGCCTTCAGGGCAGAGAGGGACTAGGGATATCAGAACTGAAGATACCCTAGTCCCAGTGATGTGCTCAGCTGGATCCAGTCTGAAACTGTGATGCAGGTTCCAATCCCCTGTGAAATCTCCAAGAGGTTTGGCTGCAGACCTCATCTACATTCAGCACACTGAACTCTCTCTCAGCAGCACTATTAACCTCACTTATTATCTCTCTCTAGGTTAATGATGGGTATCTGATCTGCATAGGAATATTCTCTCTTTTGCCATGTTCATCATGGCCCCAGCTGTCTTATGAAGTAGAAGTGAAACATAGGATAATTCCTTGCAAAATAAATGCCTCTAACTATGTGGAAAATAAGATTCTAAGGTAGTTGCAATAAGTCAGATACAGTGGAAGTTGATGTTGCCTTTGTCACCTGCCTGTGACCTGCCCAGGGGACCATGCTTGGCTGAGCAGAGGGGTAGTCAGGGCTCCACAGCAAGACCCTGCCTCAGACAGTGTAATAATAAAGGCATCCCATCCAGCTGTGAATCCAGTGTGGCTGTACCTGGGCTCTTCCAAACACTGCCCTCCTTTCTGCCAGTCCTGATATCAATACACCATTTCAATATAATCTAGAATCTGATGGAATACAGAAATTGAGGCTTCCTTTCTCCTGGGAGCTGATTTAACACAAGTGTTCTTACCTCCCCTGTGTGGCAGCTCATTCACAGGAGATGTTTGAAGGGCTGCTCTGCAAACTGGTGATATGGGCACGGCAAGAGGCATACTTGCTGGAGGTGCTCCCAGCAGTACTGTCATGTACTAGGAGTACCACCTCCAGTCCTGGACTCTGGCAGTACCCCCACAGCACTGCCAGCACCAGGTGGAGCAGGATCAGATGCTTCTCCCCATGGCATTGCCACCAGCCTTGTGAGTTAAGGGGCTTGCTGCTGCTTATTTTTAGGGAGGATTTGCCCTTGAGAGGAGGAAGTGTAGTGCTGAGTACAGCAATGACCTGGCAAACTTACAAAATGGGACATAAACCAGCTGGGGATTCCTGGCTGGAAATCCTATGGTGCCTGAAGGAGCTGCACTATAATAACACAAGATGTACTACTCATCTGTGTTTAAACAATCAGGCTAGCTTAACTGCACTTTGGGTATCACCTTGATTTGTTTGGTTCAAAAAGGCACAGTTACAGTTTTAAAACAGCTTTCTACTTTTTGCTTAGAGTTCAATTCCTGTTCAGTGCACACAACATTTTCTTCTTGCTGTTTGACATTTTTGAGCATCTGAATTTTTTCATCATAGATTTTTCTCCCCTATCCTTAATACATGCACACAAACACACACTACACACATGGTTTTGCTCTAGTGATAAAGCTATCCTAGGTTTCTGACAACCTTATTCCCATAAAATGAGACTGAGGTCATAGTATTCACAATTTTTCAACTTTCAAACTGAAGAGGGGAAACAAAGACACTAGGCAGAAAGCTCAGTTTCCAAGACACATTAAGTATTGAAACATCTATGATTGTTCTCATAAAAACAGGAATCTCTCCTGACTATGCTACAATTGTACGAATTCCCATTTTGTTCTGCTTGATGGAACACACCTTTATTTTACCCCTGTGGCTGCAATGAGATGCTTCTAGAGCACCATTGTTCAGTTACTGTTTACCACCATGGTGACCCCATTCTAATTCACGATTTCTGGACAATTTCTTTGAGACATATTTTTAATGTCATGGGGCCTTTTATTCACTGGGACTAAGCGTTTCAGGGTGCTGAGTGTGTTGGTAGGCACTAGAATAAGGTCTGGAGGGTGAAGTCCTCAGGTGTAGATCTCTGGATGCAATAGTGCATGAGTGGTTTTCCAGCCTGGAACCTTTGCCCTGGACCAAGGGAACATCCATGCTGCTTTCTGGTATCTGAGCTACAACATGCCTTTGGGATATTTCATTCCAAAGGGGGTTGGTGTGATCCTTGTGAGTGTGCATGTGGATTTATCAACCTCTGGTTTGGAAATTCTAATTCAGCTGAAGATTAAAGCATGGCATTACTGGCCTCATATTTTTCAGCATTTTTGGGTTTAGTTGAGGGTATTGAATAACTTGGAAATTGATGTAAATAAGACAGAAATAAAAGTATGTACAAGCTTTTGTTTAATTGAACTTTTGAGTGTTTTTCTGTGGCATAGGGAAGGTGTGTTCAGTATAGGAGGTAACTTTAAGGGCTAAGAAAGATTAAGGAAGTTTATAAAAAAAAAATAGGAATGGTACAGAGAGCATAACCAGGGAATGACTGTTCACTGGGATCTCACAGTCTGAGACACACCGTGGAAATACCACTCAGTGGGTTTAAAACAAAGAGGAGGAAGTCTTTCTCTGCACAATGCATGCTTAAACTGGGGAACTCGTCATCACAGGATGTTTGGGAGGCCAAAGGTATGAATGGGGTAACAAAAAGGGTTAGTCAAACTCATGGCAAATAGGCACATGTGAGAGCCAGGGTGTGAGCTCTGGCTCAGGAAGTGTCTACACCAGCGAGTGCTGGCAGCCAAGGCTGTGCAGTGGGGACATACACTGCTTTCCACTTTGCCTTCCTCTTTTTATGGCATCTCATCACATCAGCTCCAGGTTGTAAAATAAGGAGGAAAGAGGGACTGAGATATCTCACGTGTTCTTCTCCAGTAGCTCTCCTGGGTGATGCACAGGCTGAAATGGGTGGTAGAAAAGCACATACCCATGTACACTAGAAAGCCTGGGCTGCAATTATTTCTGGCAGGAAATGTTCTGAGAACTGTGGTATCCGGAGGTAGCTTGGCAATGAAATGTGAGAGGAAAAGCAGCACAGCGGCCACTTATCTGCCACAAGGATCAGAGACCTTTGGGCCAGCATGTGACAGGCTTGCTGCTGTGGAGAACACCTAAAATTCGCCTCATTTAGGCAATTACTAAAAAAAGCACAGCAGCTCACAGGCAAGAAACAGTGAGGGCCACTCTATGCAAAGCCCTCTGCACTCACAAGTAGCTGCTAGAAATAAGCCCCTCAGCCATGCATTGAAAATCTCAAGACATCAGTCACAGGAGGAAGTGTAAGAACCTGCTTTCCTTTCATTAGCCATTTGTGTAACAGACGTTTCTCAGATATAGCAGGAAAATATTCTTCAACTATCACTAGAAGTCCTTTAGATTGGAAATCTAACAGAGCCTCACAGTTCTGGAAGCTCTTCTTGAATCCTTTTAATAAAAGCACAAATATACAAATAACAGAGCTGGGGGAAATGACATATTTGTTGCTGAGGATAAAGCAAGCTGGGGCTGTACCATCAGGTTCTGACATGACATGTTGCTCAGCCATTTTTAAGATAATTCCAAAAGAACTGTGTCTTCTTGACCAGATTAATTCTTTATTTTCTGGAAGACTCCTCAGTTGCTCTGCTTTTCTGTAAGCACGGTGTCATGGGGTGGCTTTACCTTTCAGATAGTTTTGAGAGCTAAGGAAGTTGAAGCTGCTGGTTACTGATGGGAGTCATTCCTCCTGACCAATTATTGGTCATTTCTAAGAATTGACAGCAGTTTTAACCATTGAAAAGTGAGATCAACCTGTGAACACCACCTTAA